>NC_141918.1:10010000-10345000 GCF_057802395.1 Ceratotherium simum simum | reverse complement strand
AAAAGCACTACTTTTCTGAAAAGTTTCTCCTATGTTAATTATGAAGTAAATGAATTATTCATATTGACTTCACAGAGAGAGGCCTTCCCATGGGAAAATGTGATTGCAAAAGCATCCTATGAGGGGCAACAATCCCCTCTACAGGCTTGGAGCTATACGTGCCATCCTCAGACTAACTGGTCTTTTTGTTGCCACAGTGTCCCCCAGTGTTTCAAAGGTTGTAGGTACTGCTGGGTGCCTTAATGGAAAGCTAGATACCTGCCTAGTGAGGCCCTGACCTGGGATAGTCCCTGAGAACCCTGGTCCAAGGTTTGCCTTGATGCCTCCACAATGCCACAGGAGTGACAGGAGGACAGGCAGGGATAGAAATCCCTGATTCTTCTCTTGCTTTTCATTATTCCAGGAGTTCTGTTAGAAATAAGAGAATATGGATCCACTCCTATATTATGCTTTGCAGTTTTACAATAGGACTTGGTTTAATGGGGTTTATCTGTATTATTATTATTTATACTTTTTAAACAAAACATTACCCTGTAAATTTAAATGCATTATAGTTTTGACTTAATTAAAAAAATTTTTTTAAAGATTTTTTTTACAGTAATTTCAGGTTCATAGCAAAATTAAGAGGAAGGTACAGAGATTTCCCATTTACTCCCTGCCCCCACATGTGCACAGCCTCCTACATTATCAACATCTCCACCAGAGCAGTACATTTGTTACAACTGATGAACCTACATTGACACATCATACTCACCTCAAGTCCATAGGTTACATTAGGATCACTTCTGGTGTTGTGTATTCCATGGGTTTGAACAAATGTATATGTATATGTATATGGACATGTATCCATCATTGTAGTATCATACAGAGTATTTTCACTGTCCTAAAAATCCTATGTATCCCACCTATTTATCTTTCCCCTCACCAAACCTATCCTTTTAAATTTTTATTGTATCACTCTGGCTCCTCCTATTCTACTGTCTCTTAAATGTGCATACTTGTTTCTTCACTGGCAGATAGTAGATGGCGTAGCCTTTGTTTTATGTATGCAGGAAGCGAACTTTTCATTATGTTAAAGATTTGTGTTCTGTACCTTTCCCCAGCAATATATTCCAGGGGGAAATCTGCATTCTTTATGAGTCTGGCCCTAAAACTCCATAGACTTCAGTTATCTTCAGAGTCTGGTTATGCATCAAAAGATCTCTCTTTTTTTTTTTTTTCAAAATATGATGCCTAAAATGAAAAGCTGCTAGGTTGTTCATACACTGTGCTTTGAGGAACAGCTTTTCACAGATGGAAGGGCATAAAAATGATGGCCTGTTATCTTGTAGCCTGAAACTCCACTCTCTGAACATATGAAATATTGATATTAAATCAAGCTGTACCTAGTTTCCTCCATATGAATCCTTCCAAGTTCTTGACCTCTGTTCTGTTGCTGTTTCATTTTAGGCAGAATTCCAGTGGCAGGGTGGGGATGGGGGGATATATGGCTTCAGTGAAAGATAAATTGAAATTGGACTAGCTTGTTTGTATATTTTAGTAAATTCAAGGATGGCAGAACACAGTGAAAATAAGTGTAGTGACAATATGGTCAGACAGACAAGTATTTATTCAATGTGAACTGTTTCACCCACTTGCAATGACATCATTGAAAGCTGACAAACAGCACTTCTAATGTTCATAAATTGTGAAAGAAAATACATTCTATACAAGATTCTAATTAAATAGAATACGAGTTAAGGTAATGCTCGCTGCTATAAAAAACCAATCCAAAGCTTCTAATGGCTCAAACACTTATTCCTCATTCCTGTACAGTCAAATGAGTGTTCCTGATCACCTGCGCTCTCCACTGGGCACTGATTCAGGGTGCTGGGCTCCTTCCATCTTGCAGCTCTACCAGCTCTAACACACAGCTTGCAACGTTACCATATCCCTCTGCACCAATTCACGTGAAGGAAAAGAGCACAGAGAATCTATCATGGGAGGTTTTTACGCACCAGGCTCAGAAATGCTACATATCACTTTTACTCATTCCATTGGCTAGAACTCAGTCACCTGGCTACACCTAAGAGTAAGATAGTCTGGCTATATGCCCTGGATGAGGAAGAAAGGCTTTTGTTAATCACCTAGATTTTTGCTACAGATAGCATACTTTCAAAAAGAGCATCTTCAAAAATTTTCTTCATAGATAATTTGACAAAATCATGAAATAAGCATGTTATTGGCATAAACAGTCCTTTCCATTAAAAAAAAAGCTATTTCATTTTTAATACATCCTGAAAATGTAGTTTGCCCTTTCAGTTCCTGTCTGGAAGCAATACAGTAAAGGAAATTTTTCCAACTTCACATAGGAGAGCAGAGACAACAATCAAATCTAGATCTATTAGTCTTCAAAGCCCAAGCCATCAAACTCTAAAGGATTCTGCCTCTCATTGGCTACACTGGGTCTAGTCCAAACCTTGGTTCTTAATACCTGGTAGAACAGCAACAGAGCCATGAGGACATGAGAGGAAAGAAGCGACATTTCTGGAGTATTAGTTATAAAAACTTTCAGTGTCAGTAACAGACCACTACTGTTGTTTCCAGTGATTCCTGTATAGGTAACAATTATTCCAAGTTCTTTTTAATGACAATCTTCCAATTGCAGAGTACCTACATCCATCCTGGGGATAAAGTGTACACCTCTCAGAGGTTAACTGTTTCAGGACCTGACACATAATTTCGATTAAGAATTCACTAATTGGCTCCCAGGGGGCCCAACCACCAACAGGAAAACTACTTTATTTTCCAAGGTTATCTTTGCAACCAAATCCTATTTATATAAGTTTTATTTCTAGCTTTAAAATCTTTATTTTAAAATCAGTTTTGCACATATTCTTTGAGGTATGCTAGCAAAATAGAAGACCGACATTTTTATGCTGAAATTCACTAAAAGTTTACCATTTGTCCCCTGATACTGGTTCTTATGCAGAAGCTTCTCCCTCTTCCGTGCTCTGTTGTATTAGTTTATCAGGCTTAACAACGGCTTGGAAAATCAGAAAAATTTTTAAATGTCATCTACATATAACCAATAATTATTTTTTCTAAACGCAGGGCTTCTCTGACTCAAGAATTGAGATTAATTTTCTTGAATAAAAAAACAAATGTGATGGATTAAATACATATCTTCAGCTTTCCACTGGTTTGTGAGCTTTTTTTTTTTTTGGAGCATCCATTAGGTGAAGACACCATAACACATGCCCTTATGAAGTAAAGGGGGAGAGGTAATATATTCACCCAATATAAACTAAGAATATCTACTAAGCAATAAATAACAAATAATAAATCCTCTCATGAGAAGCAATAAATCAACTAATGATAAATCCTCTCATATGACGGCAGACTAAAGAACTATTTGCTTTTAGGTTAGATCATGAATCTCTAGAAATGAGTTATTTAACTGAAATTCATATGCCGTTGATGTGTTATTAAACAAAATAGTTAAGAAAGCTAAAGAGTAATCTAATCATCTGCTTTAATATTTAGGATTCATATGAATGAGTAAATAAAGTAATATGAAAATATAACAACTAGTTACATAAACACCTAGGTTAAAAAAGAAGAAACCCTATTAATGAGAATTATTCCCTTTCTGAATATTGACCCTTAAAAATTTTTTTAAAACTCCTTTGATTTAGCAAAAGTGGGTGAAAAGCTCCTGGATAACTTCCGTTTCTGTATATTTATTGTTCTTGAGTGAGAAGAGAAGAGCTAGCCCCTGATCTCACTGCTCTTGTACGATCCTTTGGAGAAAAGGGTGTGTTAAAGAAATGACCCACAAAAGAGGATCAAGAGAAGTACAGATTGACCCTAGAAAAGCAGAACCTTAAGGAAAATATTTTAGCAGGAAATTTCAAGCAGTGATAGTATAGCATAGTGTTGATATCATTAGCCAATGTTGATAAGCATTCCAATTACAGATTTAAACCAAAATGTGAAATATAGATTACACTTCAGGTAAAAAAATTATTTCACCACATTAATGAGGGAAACCTAGGCCTAAGTTATACAGCAAGCAAGATATGCCTGAAAAAAGAAAGTGGTGATCAAGTAAAGTTGGAAAGCAGCTGTACTCTTGGTCTAAAATCCCTTTCAAAATATAACAGCACCAAACTGATACAAAATCAGTTTGTTTTGATTCCAGTCGTTTTGATTCTGCAGTTAATAATGTGCACTCTAAATTTAAAATGATTGGAAGCGATGTGGTGAAGAGGACACCCTCCTGGACCCACATGCACCATCCCCCACACCCCAGCTGTGTGACCTTGGGCAAGTCCTTCAACTCGCTGTCTTGCCCTGACATAGTATGTACTGGAGTGCTCTCCATCCCATCCGCTGCCTCTGCTATCAATCATTCTGCTCTCAGGGTTCTGATGGGCCAACGACCCGAAGCTGCTGGCGGACTGTGGGAGGGTGAGTTTGGAAGATGGGTGGTCATACAGGAGAGCTCTGGAGGGAAAACCATGCTAGATGAGGTCTTTGAAAATCTGCAGAAAAGACAGCTCATGCATTTCCAGAGTCATAAATTGTCACACCAAGCCAATGATCTCATTTCAGTGATATTTGTTATTGAAAGAAATATGGATAACAACTTGTCTTAAAATCATTTCATGATGTTGTGGTAAATAACATCAAACCAGCCCAGATTGCTGGCATTTTACACTGCCTTTAAATATTAACAAACAAACAAAAAAGAGGCCTCTTGATACTCCCTGAACAAAAAGAGATGGAAACGCAAAATCCTCATATCTATCAGGAAGTAAAGAGTATATCCCCATTTTTGTCATGAAATACAATGCTGTGTTTGCAAGATTATTTTTATTTTGTATGTACCCTATAATGCTCAACATTTTAATTTCCATTTCCTCAATAAAATTATTGGAAATCTTCCATCTTGCCATTAGCACTTGCAAAATAACTGTTAACAATATGTTATCCAGACACAGAAACTTTATAATTAATGTTGGAATAGTCTTCAAAGTCTAGTGACTAAAATATATCCTATAAAAATTGCTGGACTTCATTCAATGCTGTTCTGCTGTTTTAAAGTTCAATAAATGTGTTGAGGGGGAGATATTTGGCAACCTAAGTTGGGCAGTCTGGCAGTGAGACCTGAGATGCTGGAGGGTTTGATGTCTGTTGTGTGGTAAATGCAGCAAAGGCCTCCAGAGTTGCAGTGTAATCTCTGAAAGGCTGAAGGAGATCTGACCAATTGCAACTCCCAGTGGGAATCTGAATAGTCATTCGGGGCTATATTCCCACCTTGTCAGTTGATGAGGCGCTGGGATAGGTTCCATTTAAGCAATAAAACACAACAGGCCATGTATATATCTGGGTGATTATAGCATAACTCAGATTGTGTTATAAGTCATGAGGCTGAAGGCCAAGTGTCTTAACTCCATGAGAAGTGCAATATTGGCCCTGAAACACACTGCCTGAAGTGTCTTATTGCTGTCAAGAAATGGAATTTCTACAGTACATTAAGAAAAGGAAAACACTTAGCACAGTGGATTTAAAATAACCATGGCTATGACATCACTGACAGCTAATCAAAACTCTAATTGCAACCAGAGTTCTGAGGCTATTGTATAAAAGGTCTTAACAGACACAGCCATGAATACAAGGAAGAACAATGCCTATGCCATGAGAAGAACTTCAGTAGCACAGGACCCTGAAACAAGAATGGGGTGGGCTGGCAGATTTCAGACAATCTCATTAGCAATGAGTTGGTAACTGTGCAGTTAACTCACCTTGAACAATTAAGCCAAGCAAAAACAATGCAAACACTCCTTGAATATTTTTCAGTTGTAACCTTCATTTTCATACAGTTAAATATTTCTTTAAACAATTAAGAGATAAGACAGCATTACTGGAAAAAAAAAATCCAGTTCAGATGCCCTAAAGAGATGAAAGATTATAACAAACTGAGAAGAGTTTGTTGCTCACGATCCATGCAGGGAATTTCCAGTGATATTAAGTTGAAGTTATCCAAAAGGCTTGAAGGCAGTATGTGGTCATAAGGACCCAGTTCAAATTTTACATCTGAATCTGCCTAACACCACAAAGTGGAACGCGCATTTCAAGGTCCAGTGAACACCCTCGATAAATTTAGCCATGCCAAAGCACACACTGAGAGGTATGTTCAGAAGGTGCCACAGGGAGGCATATAACATCATAAATGAGAGCAAAAGGAGAGCTTGCCTCAGGAGTCAGAGGATTTTGGTCTAATGATTTTCTGGGTCACCATGGATAAGTATTTAATTTTTGTGGGCTTTAGTTTCCCCCCGGCGAGCTCTCCTGGACTCTGGTTATAGGCATTGCTTCCTCAAACTCAAAATGAAGCTAGTCTGCCATTTCCTGAAAGTTCACTGACAAAGCCATAAAGAGGTAAAATATAACTGAGAGATGCTGCCTTTGACACATCACAGGACATGCATGGATATTTGGAAATAAAAGTTACATAAGAACTTTACCACCAGTTTCAACAAAGATAATCTTATAGATAAGGAATTACTAATGCACTGTTACTAATAATACTGGACAAATTCTTCATATTCTTGTGGGAAAAAACAAGTAGGAGTTTTTCCATCGAAGAGTTCACCCAAGTTCTAGAACAAAGGCCCCACAAAAACATGTCTCTCATTCTTCTCAATTTATTGAAAATTTTTACCTGTGTCATATCTGTCAGCCACAATTATACTAATTTACAGGTAACAATTGTACCCTACCTATAACAAAATATTTCTAACAGTTTTATTTATATATACATATTTTTAATAATCTGTATTTACATCAGCTTGGCTTCCTTTGGAATAAAAAACAATGTTAAATGAGTAACAAAACAACTAAAATTGGATAGAAGTAAAATTTTATTAAAATTTTAATTCCTTAAAAATATTATAATCTTATTTTTATGAAATAAAGCAAATGAATAATTATTTTATTATGTCAAAATTTTCTATACCAGTATTTTAAAATTTAGCTTTGTTTAACTAACCCATTAAAGATAGTTAAGAATCCTGCTGGTTTTAATGGCTTCCGAAGTTTAATATATATTTTGGCTTAACTTGAAATAAGCCGTATTTCTAAATTCTGTTTTAACTAATTATCTTATAATAGATTTTTCATAAATGAGAGTCTTCACAATTGAAATCATCTTTGTCTTTAATAAGACAAAGAACTACATTCCAATATATATTCAATTAATGACAAGATCTAAAATATTGTCACAACTTCAAAGCTAGTCACTGAATAAATTTAATAGGAAACATTCCATTAACATCACTATTAAGAGAGTGTTGTGTACTGTAAAAATGAAGTATTATACAGAGAAATAAGCAGTAGGGTCTAATGACTAGCTAGTAACACATTAGTCAGAGCCACTAAGAAATGATATTCTCTTTAGTTGTACATCAATGCAACGAATAAGTGCAAAGCCACTTTCAAAGTATAAGCTTCATACCTCCAGTAACAGTGTAACATAGTTTCACCTTTGAAATGACCTGCCTAGAACATACCATATGGGCTGCCGCAATGTGTCCAATTCCCAATTATCTGAACTAATGAATGGCCTGGATACATTAAGTCAACAAATAAATCCAGCTCTCTTATTTTAGACATTGCTTGTAACATACTTGTTAGAAGTATTGCTGGGGTGTTCACAATATTTGGCTAAAGGATCCAAAACACATGTATTCTTCTCCCATGATCACCCCTTCTCAGAGGCTCCTGCTGGGCCACATACACACGTACACATACACACACATAAAAGGGAAGCAAAGTGCAAAGTGCTGGGGTTTTGTTTGTTTTTTATTGGTTTAGCCCTGCTCAATCATCTCCAGAGCAGAGAGGGGCTGGAAAGGTCTAAGATTCTCTCTTGCTGCTTCCACGTTTCATCTCTTCCCAACAATCCATGGATTCTACATTGATTTAATTATTGTAAACATATATATGCTGGGAAATGGGAAAGAATTGTGGGATTTTTTAAATATATTAAGTGGGGCCAGAAGGAAGTCTGTTTGCCAAGGGTGTGCCCTGAGGAGTAGCTGCAGGGAAGAGAACACGAGGAAGGAGGAAGTCGTAGGGTGGGCAACAGAGAACTGGGAATTACCTGGCAGGGCATCTCATTGAGGTCTATGGACTAGAAACCACCTATGGAGAAGCCTCCTGATGGCTCATCATTCACTGAGATCTCCTTCCCCTACCAACCCATATCCTCCATGTACAAAGAGATAGTGAAAATATGAGTCTAGACCATATGCGGGAGGGGGAAGAGACAAACCACTTGCCCGCAAACAGAGCCTGTCTGCTGTGTAATCACCAAAATGATGTAACTTAAATCTTTCTCTCCTGGACAAGCAAATCAAATCAAATTAAAGAAAAGAGACTAAAAAGATGGGAATCAAGTATCAAAGAAGAAAAGAAGAGTCTAAAAGAACCACTAAGAGATAAACCAACCCTTGAGTAGTTAGCATGACAGACACTATAATGGATTGGATAATGTCCCCTCCAAATTCATGTCCACCCAGAACCAATGTGACTTTATTTGGAAATAGAGTCTTTGCAGACATAATCAAATTAAGATGGGGTCACATGGATTACAGTGGGCCTGATATCCAATATGACTGGTATCCTGATAAGAAGAAGGAAATTTGGACACAGACACAGAAGGAAGATGGCCATGTGAAGAGGGAGTTATGCTGACACCAGCCAAGGAAAGCCAAGGATTGCCAGCAACCACCAGAAGCCAGGATCCTCCTCTAGAGCCTTCAGGGAGAGCACGGCCCTGATGACCCCTTGATTTTGGACTTCAGCTTCCAAAACTGTGATAGAATAAATTTCTGTGGTTTTAAGCCACCCAGTTTGTGGTAATTTGTTATGGCAGCCCTAGGAAACTAACACAGACAGTAATGGTGTATTACTAGAACTTACACGTTTGTTACATTGTCCTTTCTTTACATGACAATTTATTCCACTCACATACAGAAAAAATTAGCCTTTTGCATAGGAAAATTATATTATTTACCTACTCACAGAAAAACATGGCCTTGGAGTTTTCTTCCACTTGTGTGAATTGATAGGTACCAAACCGTCTCCCCACTTTCTCCCCATTCCTCTGATGACCACCATCACGTGTTTGCAAATTGGAATATCAGGCCATGAGTACAGATTTCAGTCCATGGAGTTGAATATTTCTCTGTGCTATGAGGCCTACATGGAGATAAAATCTGCAGTGCAGCCTTATTAGGATAAAATTATCTCCCAAATGACCAAATAAACTAACTGATCCAAGCCAAGGTGAGGCCACGAGAATGATTACACAGACAATGTGGACAAATTGTAGCATGTCTTTTTGGTATTCCTTTCTTTTCATTGTAATATATTATATAATATATTCACTGTAATGTATTATGTAATGAATTATAAAGTATTTAGGGTAAAATAAGCCTTGCTTCTCTAGGTTGTAATAATGCCTTTTTATGTGCCCAAGAGTTTTTTCCTCTACCTCATGCTACTGATTAAGAACTCCTTCTCTAAATTATCTAAATTTGTATCAAGTGATACATAAACGAGAACAGCACTAACCTCTGGTCTTCTAAATGCACTCAGAAATAATGATGATCAGAACTACCCTGCTGTGAGCTCTATCAGTCACAGGAATATTGGCAGAGGAGGATTTATCATGTAATAGGTCTAATGGGACTCAACTTTTGGTTGCACTAAATGTTGCCAAGTATCCTGACTTGAGTGGATGTTTTGGTCGAAAGCCCAGTTCTCAGCATTCTTATCTCAGTCCCAATATCTGGGTCGTGAATAAAAATGATAATCATAATAACAGTAATGATAATGACAGCTAACATTCATTGAACACTTACTATGCTTTAGGCACTGTGCTAAGAATTTTACCTACATTACCTCATTTAACCAAAAATTCTGATATAAATGCTACTATTATCCCTGTTTTATAAACGAGGAAACAGATTTAGAGATGAAAAACAGTTGTGCCAGTTGAGATCCATCCCAGCAGGGAACAGATGGCACCCTCAAAAGGGGTAAATAAAGAGTTTAATGAAGGGACTATTTACAAAGTTGTGGGCTAGGTTGGGGGAAACCAACAAGCAATGGTGAGAGGCTAGCCCCATCAGGAAGTCCTTAGTATCCCAGGCTATAACATTGCAAGACCAGCCAACAGCTTTGGATAGAAGGACACAACCACTGCCAAACTGTGACCTGGCAGGCAGATGGCTGAGTGGATAAATATCCTGACCTCTCTCCTCCCTCTCTCTGATCTCATGAAGCATCTCTCATTGGCTGACTCAACTGAAACTAGAGAGCAAGGGAACTCAGTGATAAAGTCGCTAATGGCCAGCCTCTAGGATACAGAGCAGGGTGGAGAAGAGTGTAGAATAGATTTGGAGGGGCAGATGGTATCTATGCAGCACAGTAACTTATCCAGGACATACAACTACTCAATGTTGGGTGAAGACAAAACGAAAATCTGGGTAGACCTCACACACTTAACCATTATATTGTCTGCTGAGAAGGAAGAAAACTCTGATAAAGAAACCAATGAGGATTGCAAGAGAAGATTTTCCTCTCTCCAACCCTTCTTGAAGTCCACCTACAGCCTCCATGCTCCAGCTGACCTCCTAATCTTTGCGGAGAGCTCCTCTGATGCAGACAGAAAGGGTTGCTGCAGAAATGAGGAAGCACACAGCCTTCCCCCACTAGAATGTAAGCTCCATTAGCACAGAGATTTTAATCAGCTTGTTCACTGCTATATCACTATAAATTCAGTCACTGAGTTCCAAGAACTGCCTTTTGGACCAAGAGACGCTGAGCTGCCCATCTTCAAAAAGAAACCTCCTAGTGAGAGAATGCGATCAATGAAATATTCTGACATCCCTGCTTATCTTCCTTGTTTCCACTCCCTTATTTCTTTCACTTTTGCAGTTGTGAAATCATTCTAGTCTTTGATCAATTGTTGAATATTTTTTTGCAGTGGAAATCTAACGAGTGCAATGTGTCATGTTCTATATAGACCTTTATGTAGATGAACTTTCTTGATCTCCATCATCATATTCCTCTGAGATCAGCATTATTATCCTAATTCTACTGGTAAGTAAACTGAGATGCAGACCCAGGTATATCTGATTCCAAACGCCAAACTTTAAACCACTTATCCCATACTGTCTTCCTGATTCTGATTCTATCACTGTTTAAAAGTAGCAACTCAGGGGCCGGCCTCGTGGCATAGTGGTTAAGTTCACGCTCTCTGCTTCCACGGCCTAGGGTTCACAGGTTCGGATCCCAGGTGTGGACCTACGCACCACTTATCAAGCCATGCTGTGGCAGGCATCCCACACATAAAGTGGAGGAAGATGGGCACAGATGTTAGCCCAGGGCCAATCTTCCTCAGCAAAAAGAAGAGGATTGGCAACAGTTGTTAGCTCAGGGCTAATCTTCCTCATACATACACACAAAGTAACAATTCAGTTGGTGAGGCCCAGACCTTGATGGTAGTAGGCCCTCATGCTCACCTTTGACAGCTCATCAGCCACTACTGATGCCTACTGCAGCTCACGATTTGGCTCCAGCTCTGCTGGGGTAAGTCAAGATACCATCCATTCTGTGACCCTACCAAGCCTCAGTCCCTTCTCTAGCCAAGCCTCAGTCCTTCCTCTATTATACTTCCCACTTAAACTACTTCAAACCCAAACAGCTGCTGTCTCCTTAAGCTCATAGTGCCCTGATCCATCAACCACCCCTTTGATGGGTGCTGGAATGTTTGCTTTGTGGTGCAGACTCCCCAGTGCAGCAATGAAAATGTGCTGTTCAAATTTACTACTGTTGGGAGGATAATTGGCTAATGCCCCTCTTTCCACTGCTGCCTCTCTGAACTATTTTCACATGAGGCCATGCTTCCCACAGACTTCTCCCAGACAATGACTGAGCACAGTGAGGGCAGTCAGGCAGCCCAATCTGGCAAGAAGTAGGGATTCTCCAATGGGTGATGTTGCTTGAGGACTCCTCATTATCCTGGATGAACCTTTCTTGTAATCACAATGCAGTGCAAGACTCCTCCTTCCCAATCCACTTTCCTTCTCTCTCACATTCCATAGATGTCAGACCTGCATGTGGTCTGAAGCCTCTCCCCACCTTCTCTACCTCCTTCTCCCAATAAATCTCTTACATTTCTAATTCCATCTTGGTATCTGCTTCTCAAGAGGCATTTTTAAAATGCAAGTGGTACTGAGGGTGGTCTGAGAAAACAGGTAGTAAGACAAAACATGAGGCTGGTTTACTCTTCACCTGAGGGCAAAGAGGATGCCATCCTGAATGGTAAGTGGGGCATAGGTAGTCCCTGGAACAAGTTAGCAGCTCAATTGCTACAGATTTCTTTAGTGGTTACCTGGGAAAATGTCTGAGTAGAAGTAAACACCCTTGCAGATGAAACAACCCAGGCATTTGAAAGAGGTGAGGTAACAATAACGGCAAGAAGAGTGGAGGTGGCTACTTACTTCTAAGTTATTTTGATGACCCACAGAGGGATGATGAGAAACTGAGCCATTAACAGGCAGTCAATGTTAATTGACAATTGGTAGCTTACTTTGAGGCCCTTATCTCTTGATATGGAAGAGTAAACACAGCTAAGCAACATACTGGAGATCTGATAGTTGAGTGTCAGAGCTCTAGAGATGCTTGAATTCTCACCCAAGGAGAGTCTGTTAGGCTAAGGACTCTGCTTGGAAACAACTGAGATCCTGAAATATGGGATGGGACCACCTGGTTGGCTGCCCCTGACGTATTGGCTCTGCAGAGCCCCTTGAGACTGTTTGAAGTGTGTGTCTTCCCATTTTGGACAAAGGTGAGAATTTCCTCACTTGTGAGGCTAGCTCTATCTTGTTAGGAAGAAACAGGAAGAGGTATTGTTGTTGAATGGCAGTTCTCGTGTGTGTGCAAGAGTGTATATGGAGCTGAACAGTTTCCGTTGGTGGCCTCACAGCCCTGCACCTAGTGACCAACTTGCTGTAGTCTTCTTGTTGTCAACACTGGTGCACCCCAGGACTTGCACTGGAAGTGACACCCCAACCCCTTCTCCAGGCCTGCCCACCAGCCTCAGCTCTCCTACACTCCAAATGGTTATCTCTTGCTTCCTGACAATGGCAGACCAACTCTGACCCAAGAAACCCAGCAAACATCTAGGCCATCAGTTGCAACCACACCTACCCCAGTGAGGTATGAAGCCTAGCCTTGGGGAGGGAGCCTCCCGTCCAAGCTGTTCCTTCCACGGGTATGCTTCCTCAGCCCTAGGGTTCCCTTTAGAGTCCTTTTTGCATCCTTATAGTTACTTTCCTATATAGTCTAAAAATTCTTTATATTAAAAATCCCCTGTTCATATTACACTGTAGTTTCTTTTGCCTGATTAGACTCAGACTGATACAAGGTATCCAGAATGTATATCAAGGAATCCAGAATATAAGATTAAATGAGCAAAAATTTATTGGCCTGGAGGCACTTTCTCCAAGCCGATATATTTATATTTAACACCTTGGAAAGGACTCCAGGTGATGCAGCAAATTCCCTGCTAAAGTAGCTCTCAGATGCTTGGAAAAAGCCAAGCTGAGAGAAATGGATCTGCTTGGGTTGCCCTGGCTGATGATAGAGGAAGAAATAAAGAGGCTAATGGAAATGGGCATGCTGGAATGAATATATTAAACGGCCAGAAGATTATGTTCTACAGTAAAGCCTAGAGAACATATCATTCACTAAGGTCATTAAAAACACAATGGGGAGGGGCATGAGTATCACTAAGAATTCATGGTGGCTCTCCTCTGTAGGCTGGGGCTGACTGCAGGGGAGTCAGTCACAGAACTGAGCCAGTATTCATGGAACATGGTGGATCCCCAAAGTACTGGAGGCCAGGTGGGGGTACTTAACCAGCAGAAGCCAAGATGCTGCAATTATCCTAATAACATGCAAGACCAGAAGGGTAGCCTAGGGGTCTTGACCCACTGGGAATTGTGGAGATGGTTAGTATAAGATGGCATCTGTAGGGGAAAAATAGACCAACAAGTGCTGCTTAACTTTTACAATCAGAAAAAAGTTAGGATCCCTTGCTCAGTTTTCAGATCCAGAATCCCCTGACTTGAAGGGGTCCCTAGAAGGAAGAACACTGCAACACTGTGATAAGTACATACTGTAATGATTTCCCCATTTCTTCCCCAACGGGATCTATTGCCATATATTTGAGTGACTGGGTTCACTGAAGAAGGAGGAATACCCAGACATATCAAGGCTATTGGATTCAGAGTCTGAATTGACACTGAATCCCAGAGACTCAAAGCATCATCCTGGTCCCCCTGTTAGAGTGGGGGCTCGCGGATGCCAGGTAATAAATGCAGTTATGGCTAAAGTCTAGCTTACAAATTCCACGGACTCACCCAGTGGTCATTTCCTCAGTTCCCTACCTTATAACTGGAATTGACTTGTTAGGCAGTTCAAGTAAGTCCCACATTGGGTCCTTGGCTTATGGAGTAAGAGCTATTATAGTGGGGAAAACCAAATGGAAACCTTGGAAACTCCTCTTGTCTCATGGACCAAAATAGTAAATCAGAAACAGTATCACACACCAGGAGGGATGGTGGAGATTAGTTCCACCATTAAAACCTAGAAGATGCAGGGATGGTGGTCCCAGTTATGTTTCTGTTTAATTTGGCAGTCTAGTCCCTGCAGAAACCAGATGGATTCTATCAAACTTGAGGCATCTTTATCCAGAAGCAAAGCACAAGCTATTTTGTTGTAATGATTATTGGGTGCTCAAATTTCATCATTTGAACTCTGATTTATTACTCAAGTTATGAATACCTGTAGATCACACCAAATTAGAACTTAAGAGAGAGCAATATGGCTATGACTTTAGACAAAGAAGACTGCCTTCTGGACATATTATAATCATCCTAACTGTGATCCACTAACAATAAACTGACTCCACGATGTTCTCAAAAAACGCACATTGCTGCTTGGTACTTGTCTGCTCCAAGCTCCTCTACATGAACTATTACTCTCCTTATATTTTTCCAGGTATATTATAGCATTTATTTTAAGATTCAACACAAGAGCCATCTTTTCCAGGAAGTCTCCCTGAAAACCCATCCGCACACCAGGCTTGTTTAGAGGTTCTTTCCCGGTGCTCCAATAATATCCTCTGCAGTTTTATACTTGCCAATATCCACCTTGTTTTATAATTGTCTGTTAATATATCTTTCTCCACATTGGACTGTGAGCTCCTTGAGGGCATGGACTGTATCTCATTCATCTTTGAACCTCAGTGGTTTAGAATAGTGCCTGGCACATGGTTGGCAGCCCATAAATACTTGTTGAATGAAAGAATAAATGATTAAGTAAATTTAAATTTTCTGTGTTGATGCTTGGATTGTGTACCTGTTCCTCAGAATGCAGCATGTTATGAGTGATTTCTTCTAGAACATATTAGACTGTTTCAAGAATGTGTATGCAGGCAAATTTCCAATTTAATTCTTTTGAACTGGAACTACCCTATTCAGACCACCCAGCAAGGACCAGTCTCTATGGTCACTGCTCTGCAACCACATCGAAACATCGGCCTTCAGTCTAATCTGGGTGGAGTTCTTGGCACATATCGTTTCCACAGAAGGTCAGAGGAGTTATCAACTGCAGAATTATTGACGAAGGGTGCTCCCTGTGGGCTTGCGGTACTGCTGGAGCCCCACACCTGGCTCACTTGCCACAGAGGTGCCTAGTCTGCCAAAGGTCTTTTTTGGTAAGCGGCTCTTCACTCTCACCTTAAAGCATCCACACACCGATGTCTGCCATGGACCAGAGAGAAGAAGGCTCTAACACAGCAGTACGGTCAGTCGTAGCACAACCCGACCAGAATCTATCTTAGGTCAAATCTGACATTACTTCTCAAGCCACACAAGCCTGATTTCACCAACTGGAAGAAGGAGCTGCCACAATCAAAGCTACCACCAGGATATGAGTTCACCACTTATAGAAAGCCAAGCATTACAGCACAATTAACACAGGTGACTGAACCTTCAAACATCTATACAAAGCAACTAATACATCGGTTACTCTTTTGTATTTGCTTCTACCCTCTGATTTATTCTTCCCAGGTCTGAAGTATAAAAATATGAGACATCAATAAATTCAGATGTGTGCCTTGACCAGTGCAGAAAGGATCCAACTATATATTAGGACCAAACAATGTCACCATCACATAGTTTGATCCTTTGTCATTGTTCAGGGGTATGAAGGAAGGAAGTGGGAATATTATGAGCTTTTGAGTTATACTAACTTGGATTCTCATTCAGGCTCCACCCATTAACAGCAGTGTGATTTTGGACAGGTTACCTCATCTTATGAATCCTTAGTTTCATTGCCCATAAAATGAGAAAATCTGTTTAACTTCAGCTCCTTCCATCATATCATGCTATTTCTCACTATAAGATATGGTCTTTGCCCTTGAATATATGGATCTAAAAGAGAAAAAATGAAAAACAAATAATTAAAATACAATCTAACCACCTTCCAGTTGCTCATGAAAGTTTTTGCCCAGGTTTTCAGGAAAACATCAGAGGTATAAGAATTAGCAACAAAATAAGCCAATGTCTATCCCAGTGTCTGATACGGAATGGATGCTATGGAAGAACAATGTCATGACCACTCAAGTCCAGTTGTATCAAAGCAACCCACTTAGTCACCCTTTTGGCCCCAGATTAGTGTTTATATCATGCAGGCTACTCCATGTAATGTGCTTTTTTTATGCAAATAAAGCCCCATCAAGCCAATTCCATATGCCTGTGTCATGAAACTCTGACCTCCAGACATCTCAGCAGAGTCAACCCCAAACGGAATCTTAATTCTACTACTTACCAGCTACTTGACCTCAGCTTCTTATCTATAAAATTGAGTTTATAATACATATCTCACAGAGTCAGTATGAGGATCAAATGTGATAGCATATTCATTCAAAAAATTCCCACACATAATTATCAAGCTTTTACTGTGTCCTGAGCACTGTGGTTGCAGTGATAAATAAGAAACAGTAACCTTTCTTAAGGAGGCTTAAGTGAATGCTCATAGCAGAGTGCCTGCCACAATATACTGCTCTGTAAATAGTAATCAATAAAATTAGAATTCTGACAGTCAGAAGGATGTTCAACTGTGTGTAATCACACAGGAGGCACACTCCCTTGCCATCTTCTGAATCCCTTGTCTACAACAAGATTCTGTGGGTACGGTCCCCACAGTATCTCTTACTCAATTTTATAGGCATGGACACACTCATCAAGACTAGTGCAAAGCAGTTTAGTTCTAGAGGACTTCACGGATAATTTATACCAACCCAATAAAAACTCACACTGATGTATACTTTGAATGCTGCCTATGTGTATATCATTCCTTTAAACTTAATAAAAGGAATAACATTTATTTCCAAAACATATTTCCCCAAGTGGGATGATACTACTCATTACCTATGCACAGTTTTAGGTATATCAGCCTAAACTGCATTTTATAGGATTTTTTCTGGCTGAGCTTCTGTTTCTCTCATTCCACCATAGAGTAAGTTATCAGATCTAATTTTGAAATATGAAAGCTATTATCCAAAACGTACTCACATTTCCAGGTGCACTTTATGGACGTGTAGAACTATTTCTCAGAAGCATAAAACGGTTGTTGAAAAATGCTTTAAAATGCTAACAAGCTAGAAGTCTTATGAGTTGAGCAGGGTCGAGCTGAGGGGCGTGGAACCCGAAGTCCATTTGCACCAGGCTCACAGTCATGATGGGCCTCGTATCCAGACCTTTGACAGTCTACAGTAAAAAGGGAATATAATACGTTTTATTTTGAGGGTTAAAAGCTTTATTTTATTTCATGTAAACATTTAAAATATACACATTATTTTAACTCCATTTGGCATTTCTTTATTGTTTAATATACTGCAAGCCTCAAAAACACCCCAGGCTCTCTCAAACTTAAAGACCTGGAGGAGAAGAGGGGCCAGCCAGGTGGCACAGCGGTTAAGTGCTCACGCTCCACCTCGGGCGGCCCCAGGTTTCCGGTTTGGATCCTGGGCGCGCACTGAGGCATGCTCGTCAGGCCATGCTGTGGGGGCGCCCCATATAAAAAGTAGAGGAAGATGGGCACAGATGTTAGCCCAGGGCCAATATAAAAGTAGAGGAAGATGGGCACAGATGTTAGCCCAGGGCCAATCTTCCTTGGTAACAAGAGGAGGATTAGCATCGAAAGTTAGCTCAGGGCCAATCTTCCTCACAAAAAAAAAAGACCTGGAGGAGAAGAAAGATCTTCAGGCAGCCTTTATATTCCAATACATTTGATCTGCAGAGCTTCAAGCGGGAACATCAGTGATGAAATAACTTCTCTAGTGATCAGACTTTTGGAAAACTCACTCACATGACTGAAAGTCGTGAGACTGATTTATGGCAAAATCTCAATGTAATGATTTACTATTGGAAGTCCAGTATACGGCTTATGCACAGGGGTCAGCGCATTTATACGAAGGACAGGAAAGACGTCAGGAAAGCTTGCTCAGGGAATGCTATCATACACAGAAAGCAGTCTGCTGACTTTATATTTTTTATTTCTCTAACCAGCATTTATTGAATACATAAAATATTCTCGGTTATACGCCAGGTGCTGTTCAGAAAAAATAAAGTAAAATAAAACAATTGCTTCAATTTATGGAGTATTTATACTATGTCAAATATTTTGCAAATATGATCTCATCATATCCTTTATTACAAAAACGTGAAAGGTTACAAGGTCCACTTTAACAAATGAGAAAATTGAGGCTCAGAGAAATAAAGCAACTTGCACAATTACACAGTAGTAAGTAGTAGAATTAAAAATCAAATCCAGATCTATTTTTCTGAAAAACTCCAGCTCTTTCCATCACATCATGCTGCTTTTAATTTAATACAGGGGTCAGCAGACTAAAGCCTATGTTACAAAATCCTGCTTTTGTAAATAAAGTTTTATTGGAATACAGCCATGCTCATTCATTTATGGATTATCTGTGCCTGTTTTCTCACTATAGCAGCAGAGTTGAGCAGTTGCAACAGAGACCATATGGCCTACAAAGCCAAAAAATATTTATTATCTGGCCCTTTCACAGAATAATTTTGCTGAACTCTGATTTAAGATATGATCTTTGCTCTTAGAAATATCAATAATGATCTTTGCTCTTAGAAATGTCAATCAAAAATGGAAGAGAGACAAGAAAACAAATTATTAAAATACAATTTAAAAGCCTTTCTATTACACCTGGCTATCTTAGCCTGGTTCTCAGGAAAACAGACTTGAGGCAGTTTATGTGCTAATACTTTACCAGCAAGTACAATCCCAAGCAAGCAAGAGTGAGAAGAAAAGGGAAGAAAGGCAGAGAAAAGGGAGAAGCAAAGACTAAGCAGTGCATTACCAAGACCGGCCACAGGTTCTGAAGAAAGCACAGCTGGTGGTGAGTCATGTGGGATGTCTCCAAAGAGGCTGTTTGGAACAACTGCATCTCAGCACAGTCCTCACCCCTCAGGGGAAGCTGAGACAATCAGTGGTATCAGAAGATGAAGTAAAGCAGCAGCAGTGGGGCTTTATAGCTGCAGAAATGATGTGAGCCATCACTGCGGCTGCTCAGGCTGGGAATCAAGGTAACACCTGAGACGTAGGGGACAGACAGCGTTGAGCAAATAGGGAGTGGTGCATTCACTGGTCGAGCACAGTCCACCCTTGCACCTCTCAGATCTTCTCTCACCCTTCTATTATGACCAGATCTCACACAAGAACAAGATGCTCTCCCTTTCTTCCTGAGAGAATAGGTACAAGTCTCATCCTTGAAAATAATGGCCAGTTGCAGTCTCCTAAAAAGACTTTAATAGGGTTATCGATCTAACCCATAATCACTGATACTACAGCAGTTGCTCTTAGAACCATAGTTAATAGTTATCATCTCCCTCCTCTAACTCACTCTAGATGTCCCTCATTCTTGGCCAGCATTGTACTGATTTAGTAGAATTAGGCAGATTATCATTCCTGAGAGGTCTAAGGCATAAATTGTCTTGCCATGTTTGATGAAATTGTCCACTCACACTTATCAGTGGCCACAGGAGCACCATAAATAATTCAGTGACTTCCTTGGGTAACCACGATAATTATTTTCTAGTCTCAGTTTTGTAGTCCCAACCCAAGTTTCTCATGGTAATTAGAGTTAATTATCCCAGGCTTTGTTGGTTCACTGTTATGCTTAATACAAAATCGCCAGGTGGCAGTCACAGTTTCCAGTTTAGTGTACCTTACTCTGTGTCCTAAAGGAAGTACCCCTTTAGGTCACCATCTATGACCAAAGAACTCCAACTGAACAGAGCCTAAGGTTGCAGGAAGGGGAACCAGCAATTCCATCAATGGCTGACTGGGAATGACGGCAGATGGGATCAATCTTACTTCCACCTTACATTGGTTTGGATCGTCCAAAAAATATCACCTTCCAAAATGGAATTATTTGTACAATTTGTTTATTGCGGCCAACGTCTGTGATGGATAGAGAGAAAAGGAACAAGACTAGGAGGTGAGATAGTGCAATGCAGGTCTGAGATCTCTGAAAGGAGATAGGGAAGGCATAATGCTATCCTTGCTACATAAACGAAAATTGCTTTTGATTCTTCCTACTGCTGGGAGTCAAAAGAAAGCATTCCCCAAATTAATCGCTGCATTCCAAGTGTCAGAGCCCTGTTGATGCCATGGCAGCTGAGAGGGAAGCTACCAATGCCCCCCACCGCTACCACACAGCACATTAAATTTACAGTAAACGCTTCATCAATTGTGTCCATCTGGTTTTTGCCAGAGGTCTGGTAGGTAAATTGAATGGAGACATGATGAGACCACTTTGCATCTTTTAAGCATTTGATGGTGGTGCTAATTTCTTCAATACCTCTCAAGATGTTGTAAAGTTCCTGATATGTTTACCTTGGCCAAGGAGAGTGCAGAGTTGGTTACAGGGGATTTCAATTTGCCCTTCTGTTTAAGAATTCCATCAGCTGCTAAGTATATATTTGAAGTATAACTATAGGTTGGATCTGTGAACCCACTGGACTCATGATGAAAAAAACTTGGGCTGAAAGTCCATATGTTATCTGACCTTCATAAATCCCCACTCTAACCAGAGGACCAGCATGGTATTTCAGGTCTCCTAGTATCAGCATCACCTCAGCCCTTACATCTTACAGTACACGTAATGTCTGAGTAGTCCACAGAGTACATTCACCTTGAACACAGGGCTATTACAGGAAGGACTTGCATATATTTATCACATGTACTTGAGGTGGCATTTCAGGTTCTTTTGCAAGAGAACCAGCCTCTTGTTCAACAGACTCTGGTTCTGTGAACTATCCTATATCTGGAAACTGGGTAAAGTACCACGATTTTTATATCGCTGCAGCTGACATCTGTATTCTGCTTACTGAGTATCAATTGTTTTCATTATACAAATCAAGCAACATCCAAGTCAACTTCCCCTCCATCTTAGCCCTAAGAAATCTATAATCTATTAGCCAACACCATAGGTCTGTGGGTCAAGGCTCACTGGTTGCCACTCTTGTCTTGCTGTCCATTACAATAATTATGTCCCCTTACCTCCGATGATTAGGGCTATTATGATTAGTTATTATGAAATCCCACCATCCCTACTGATATTGAGGATCCAAGTTCCATGACAGAATCTCTCACTGTCACAGCCAAGCTCCTCAAAGATATTTGGGGTCCCCTTCACCAGTACATTCCTTATTGCTTTAGAGAATTTTTTCTCTGTTGCTTCTCAGGGAACACAGCGAAGTTCCCCACATAGTAAATCCATCCATTCTAAGATTTCTACCACACTGAGCCTTCTGACCATTTCTTTAATCCTCTGCCAAGAAAGTTCCAGAATCAATACCTCATTTACTATATGCCATTGCCATGCCAAGCTTTAAGGAGCCATCTCAGCGAATTAAGACCAGCTAAAGACATACTTTCCAGAACACAGAACACTCACAGAATCCTGGGTCATGTGTGAGACCCCCATGACAATGAATTCTCTCTTACCCACTTATATACTGCACCTTACCCTAGTTCACCCCCTCAATATCCTAATGTATTCCCATGTTTCTGCTAGCATGTGTGTATATCTCAGTTCTGCAATTCTTTTGGTATGTAACTGCTTCTTCCTGAAGCAGCCTTGCACTTCCCTGCTCAGGGTGTGCTGAGACCTGACCCAGGTTGTTGTCTGGAGGCAATAAAATACAGTGGGGGGCAGACCTTGATGACAACGAGCATCATCATCTGAGGTACCTGCTTTAAGGTGAGGTCACTGCATACTCTCCAGGTCAGGGAAGCTCCTGGCCTCTGGCAAGGAGTGATTGCTTCTGATGGCCAAGGGATTCAGAGAAATTGGGGGTTAATTGTTCTTGGGCTCATTCAGGTAAATGTTCTCATCCCAGTTCTCAGGATCCCAACTCTTTCCCTGTCAGAGCTCTGTTTTAGACATATAAGAACTAGGAGGCTGTACATTTAGTTTTCTTTGCAGATTTCTCTCCTTTTGCTCAGATCAAAGGCCTGAATTTCAGCCTAGTCAGTCCCATGGCTGCAGTAGATGCAAGTTTCTCTAAAGCTGCCACAGGTCCTCTGGCTTTCACAATGTGATGTAGGTTAAAAGTCGTCTTTTGCCTGCAATATTTTTTTTGCAAGGCTTCTAATGATGTCAAAAGCAGCCACACAATACCACAATCCTTATAATTATCATTGTTCCCATAATGTTCAAGTACAGGATACACAATGTTCTAATGCTCTGTCATCCACCTGCACCTCAGCCCAATTAACAAGAGGCGAAAGCTTTAACAATTGCAATGCCACAGCATACCAAGGCTGCTCCCACAATGCTTCTCATATCACTTGCTTTATACTGTGCTTTCTACAGCTTTGTGACTCAAAATTTGGTCCACGGACCAGCAGCATTGGCACCACTTGGCAGCTTGTTAGAAATGCAGAATCTGAGGCCCCAACCCAAGAATATTGAATCAGAATCTGTATTTTATTGAATTCCTCGGGTAATTCTTATGAACATTAACATGTGAGGAGTTTTGCTCTAGACTAAAACAGATCCTGAAACAAAGCTAATATGCTGCCACTTTTTTGGAGAGTACAACCCCAAGAAACAACAGAAAGGGGAGCAGAAAGAAGCAGAGAAAAAAAGAAAGCAAATGTTGGGGCCAGCCCGGTGGCGCAAGTGGTTGGGTGCGCGCGCTCCACTGCGGTGGCCGGAGTTCGCCGGTTCAGATCCCGGGCGCGCACCGATGCACCGCTTGTCAGGCCATACTGTGGCAGCGTCCCACATAGAGTGGAGGAAGATGGGCATGGATGTTGGCCCAGGGCCAGTCTTCCTCAGGAAAAGAGGAGGATTGGCAGATGTTAGCTCAGGGCCGATCTTCCTCACACACACACAAAAAAAGCAAATGTAAAAAGGTGCATTACCAATTCATCACAAATTCTCAAGAAAGCACAGGCTGCATAATTGGTCACATGGTATTTCTCCAGAGAGTCTACATGGAACCCTAACAAGTTGGAACTATCTGTCTTTGGGAAGGAGGAGGGGGCAAAGTGAGCAATTTATTTGCTAGTTCATTTCTGTTTCCTGTCTTCCATTGGTCAAAGACTGCCCCAAGAGGTATTAACTTCCCAGCACTTCTGGGTGTATTACCAGACTTCTCTATGCAGCTACCAGAAAAGCCAGGGCTTCTCTGGGCTCCATTAGACCATATCCGGGTGTTGGAGCTGTCAAAGATTACCACACCCCCAGGAAAAGCTTCTATTATGAAACACGTTGTCTTAGTCTGCTCAGGCTGCCATAACAAAATACCATAGACCAGGTAGCTTAAAAAATAGAAAAATTTTCTCATAGTTCTGGAGGCTGGGAAGTCCAGGATCAGGGTGCTGGCCAATTCGGTTCCTGCTGAGAGCTCTCCTCCTAGTTTGCAGATAGCCACCTTCTTTCTGTGTCCTCACATGGCAGAGAGAAAGTGAACTCGCTGGTGTCTCTTGTTATAAGGACACCAATCCTATTGGATTAGGGCCCCACCCTTATGACCTTATTTAACCTTACTTACCTACTAGCCCTATCTTCAAATATAGTCACACTGGGGATTAAGGCTTCAACATATGAATTTTAGGGGGATACAATTCAGTGCATAGCAGATGTAAATCCAGAAAATAAAGTATCTTAGAGGAAACAGTGTAGTCAGATGAAAACTTTAAAAAAAATCTATTATTAATAGTCTCAGAGAAGATAGCTATTACTCTACAATGAGATAAAAGATAGGAGATGATGGTGTATTCATAAAGCAAAACAGAAGGATTTTTTAAAGAAACATTTATAGAAAAAATAAAGAACTCTCAGCAATTAAAATATGATAACAGAAATAAAAAAAAATTATAGAGGAGATGGAAGATAAAATTGAGGAAATTTCCAAGATAGTCAAGCATAAGGACTAGAGGAAAATGTAAAAAAAATATTAAAAGGTCAGTTCAGGAGGTCCAACAGTTCAATGAAAGGAATTTTAGAAAATGAAAAAAAGACACAAAGTAAGGGGAAAATTTACAAAGTAATTCAAGAAAATTCTTCATACCTGAAGGACTTGAGTTTCTAGACTGAAAGGGCCCATCTAATGTTCAACACAATAAATAAAAAAAGATCTACACCAAGGCACATCACCGTGAAATCTCAGAACACTGGGAACAAAGAAATTATAGAATTTCCAGTGGGAAAAGCAGATTACATACAGAGGATCAAGAATCAGAAAACCACAGTTATCAATAGTAACATGGAACAGAGAAGAAAATGAATATAATGTATACAATAAATTTTGAGGAAAATATATTCAGCAAAACTATTAGTCAAATGAAGGAGTAAAACAAATACATTTCAAACATTCAAGCTCTGAAAAATTTTACCCTGCATGTGTTCTTTATCAGGAAGCTATGGAAGGAGGTATTCCACCAAATCAGGGCAGCACACCAAGAAACGGGAAACACTGAGTCCAATCAACAGGACATCTAATAACAGAGAGAGGAAAAGGGAATCTCCAGAATTCCTTTGATTCCAGAACCAGAACTGTGCCTCGAGAGTAACTAGTACAGATTAGAACGGGTCAAAAGGCTGTGGGATATAAAGGTGGTAGAAAGTATAATGTGTTTTAACGTATTAAAAGGAGGAGTTGACATTTGGGGAACAGATAAGATCAACTGTAATAGCATTTCTGTAGTCATAATAATGCAAACACTGACTATACATCTAACTAAAATTATGATATAACTATGTTCTGAGGAGCATAGATGGGAAATGGGCAAGTGAGTGGTGAGGGTGAGACAGGAGAGGTGTGAGAGGGACCTAATTTTTCCTCTTTCATCTTGAAAGCCAATGGATAAATTAACAATTAGCAGGATAGGGACCAGCCCAGTGGTGTAGTAGTTAAGTTTGGCGCCCTCTGCTTCGGTAGCCCGGGGTTCATGGGTTCAGATCCTAGGCGTGGACCTACACACTGCTCATCAAGCCATGCTGTGGTGGCATCTCATAGACAAAATAGAGGAAGATTGGCACAGATGTTAGCTCAGGGGCAATCTTCCTTACCAAAAAAAAAAAAAGAATTAAGATAAACATGAAATATAGAGATACGAAGGCAAATCCAAAATAATCAGCAATAAAAACTGAAAATTATTTCCATTGGGAAATTAGGAATAGTGGGGACAGTGAAATGCAGTTTTCTTAATGTCTTGTAGAACTATTGTATCTTTAAATCATGTGCTTCTATAACTTTTATAAAAATTAAAACTAAATATAAAAAATGAAACCTGAAAAGCATGTGATGTAATAAGTTATGAAAAAAGATCTAAGGAGTGAACAGAGTGAATAATTGTCATGGGGGAAGGGGGCAGCAGTGACATTCACAGGAAGCTGGCATTTGATATCAATATTTAAAGATAAATACAAGCTTGACAGGTGAAAAGTAGGTGCAAGGCTATTTGAGTTAAAGGGAATAGCATGTGCGACAGAAACAGAGGCTTAAATGAGCACAATCTTTTTGAGAAAGTGTAAAGTGTGGGTGTGACGGTGATATAGGCATTTGTGAGGAAGTGATGAGATATCTGCACAGAAATATAGGGAGGCTTGTAATGCTGATATAGATCACAATTCGGACATCATTCTGCAGACATTGGGAAGCCACCATAGGATTGTAAGCATGTTTGGATGTGTCCTAATGGTGCTGATCCCAGGTGATCCATGTATAATGAAATGGAAGAGGGACTGAAAGGCTTACTAAGAAGAAGGGAAGAACCTGCAAGGATTTGTTTGTTCCTTATCAATCCATTAGCTGCTCCAGGCATCCTGACCCTTTGCCCATGTGAAGGACACACCATTCAAAATTCTCCTTATATTATCCTTTCCATTTATTGATCATGTCCAAGCTTATACCCAAACTTTCCTTATTGCTTCAAGACCAGACCCTCCAGAGGCGCTAACCTCTCTGTCTACAATAAGAGAAGGCACAACTATCTTCCTTCCATTGGTATTAGCTGTTACATGGCAACCAAAGCAACAGAACCAGTTTCTGTCCCCAAAGGAAAGACAGGAGATGTAGTAAATCCTTGCTTCAGAATCCAATTTCTAAGCCCTAGGTTTTCTAAGTTTCTAAGTTTGATGTGCTGATTTATCAGGCTTTTCAACCTCGAACAGCCTAGGGCTTTGGTCTTAGCATTCTGAGTCCTGACCTCCTTGTTCCGAACTCTACTTGCTGAATGCTTGTTCATCCTTTCCTCCTCTGCCTGGCTATCTGACCTGCTGTCCTATCTGACCAAACGTAACTGCTGGTCTTTGACGGCTGACGGGTTCTGATTGTTCCATCCTTACCAGGAATCCCTCTGACCACTTGTCATTGGCCCCCTCATTACAAAGGAATGACTCTCTATTCTTCAACCAATAGTTTTTAAAATATAAAAGAAGTAGTAATGAGGACAGATGACAAAACTCTAACAAGCAAAGCAAAAGTTAGAATTTGCTATCATTAAAAAAAAAAGTCTCTTTCTGTTGTTGATTTCTAGTTTAATTCTGTATGGTCTGAGAACATACTTTGTCTAAATTCAATTTTGTTAAATTTTTTTAAGGTTTAATTTATGGTCCAGAATATAGTCAATCTTGATAAATATTTTAAGTGTACTTGACTATGTATATTGCTGATGTTGATGGAGTGTTTCATAAAAGTCAGTTAGGTCAAGTTAGTCTTCAGTATTATTGGCATCTTCTATATCCTTACTGATTTTCTAACTACATGTTATATAAATTACCGAAAGAGAAGTGTCAATCCTTCAACTATAATTGTAAATCTGTTGATATCTTCTTTCAGTTTTTGCTTTATGGATTTCGAAGCTCTGTTATTAAGTGCATAAACATTTATCATTATGTCCTCTTAATGAATTGACACCTTTATCATCAAGAAATGTTTCTCTTTATCACTGGTAATATTTCTCTTAAATCTACTTTGATATTAACATCACTACTCCATCTTTCTTTTGATTAGAGTTTGTGTGGTATATCTTTTTTCATTCTTTCAATATATCTGTTTTCTGTTTAAAGTAGGTTTCTTATAGACTGCATAGAATTGAGTCTTACTTTTTATCCCCGAGAATCCCTGTCTTTTAATTGGTATGATTAGATGACTTATATTTAATATAATCTTTGAGATGGTTAAAGTCTGGCATCTTACTAGCTGCTTTTTATTTGCTCCATTTGTTCTTTGTTATTTCCTCTTTTTCTCTGTTCCTTTATATTAATTGAGCATTTTTTTATGATTCCCTTTTATTTCCACTATTGACTTATTATTTATACCTCTGTTTAAAATGCTTTAATGGTTTCCATAGGGTTTAAAATTTAGATATTTAGCTAATCAGAGTTCCCTCTCAACTGTTATTATTAGGCTTGTGCTCCCATACTTTGTGTTCTTTTTGTCATATATTTTACTTTTATATAATACATTTACTTTTACATAGTACATTTTACACAGTACATTGTCACTGTTCTTGCTTTAGACCATCATTTATCTCTAAAAGGAATTAAAATTAAGAAAAAACAAATTATACTTTTCTTCATTTATTTAATTTCCAGCACTCTTCTTTTATTTATGTATATCCAAATTTTTGTCTGGTGTCACATTCCTGCTGCCTGCATAGCACTCCTTAAGATTTATTGTAGCACAGATATCCCGGCAATACATTTTCTTATTTTGTTTTTCAGAGTCATTACTTCTTATTCATATTTAAAATATATTTTTGTGTGTATAGAATTCTGTGAGTTCTGTGAGGTTCTTTTTCCTTTTGGCATTTTAAAGATGTGGCTCTTTTTGTCTTCTGGTTTGCACAATTTCTGACGAGAAATCTGCTATTATTCTTAGATTTGTTCTTCTGTAGGTGATTTGTCTTTTGTTTCTCTGGCTGCCTGCAAGATTTCCTCTTCATCCTTGGTTTCCAGTAGTTTGAATATAATGTGCCTATATTTGGGTATTTTGTGTGTTTGTTTTTATCCTGCTTGATATTCTCTGAGCTTCCTGAACTGTCAACTGGAATCTTTGATTAATTTTGGAACATTCTTGGCCATTATTTCTTCAAATGTTTTCTGCCCCATTCACTCTCTTCTCTTCTGGGATTCCAATTACACATATGTTAGACTTTTGATCTTGTCCCACAGATCTTGAATGTTCTGTTCTGTTTCCTCTTCTCCTCCTTTTTCAGTTTGGGTGATTTTTATCAATCTGTCTTCAAGTACACTGATTCTTGCCTTGGCTGTATTGATTCTACTGATGATTCAAGTAGGCATTGGAGCCATTCCTCAACTCTCTTAAAGTGAGCTTTTCCTAGCAATTCCATTTGATTCTTTCTTACAGCTTCCATCTCTCTCCTGCTATTACCCATCTAATCATGCATACTGTCCACCTTTTCCACTAGATCCTTTGACATATTGATTGTTTTAAATTTCCTGTCTGATAGTTCCAACATCTCTGTTATATCTGAGTCCAGTCTGTTGATTGCTTTGTCTCTTGAAATTGTGCTGTGTATTTTTCTTGCTTCTTTGTATACCTTGCAATTTTTTGTTGAAAGCTCAACGTCTTATGCAATACAGTAGAGACCAAGGTAAATAGATTTTATGCATGGAAATGGGCATACCTTTTCTTCTGTTAGGCCTTTAGTATGGGAGGTTGAGTCAATTTTGTCAGAAGTTTAAATGGGTATGGGGGATGTTGTTGCTAAGGTTACTCTCAGTGCACCATAAGTTTCAAATTCCCATAGAATTACTTTGTGTTTAGGGTGGTGGCTCGTTTGCCAGAGGGTTTTCCTCAATATCTGCCCCACCTTTAGCTTTAGGCCTTTTCTTTATTACTTACCTCAGATAGGTCTCTCTGCACACCCTTGCCCCTCTCCAAGCAGTAGACTGCTATTAGCAGTTAAAGATTCTTAGTCTGTGTTTTGGGGGAGTGCAGGAAATGCTTACTCTTTTGCTCTGATTAAGCCTCAGTTTTAGGCAGGAACTGCATCTCTGGATTGCAGGGGTGGGGTCTTCTTGGTGATCCTGCCCTATCCCCAGTTGTAGAAGACCTCTAATGGTAGGACCAGGAGTTTTCTTGCTCCTCCCTCAGAGGTAAAGAAGATTTCTCTGTTCCCTTCCACCAGCTACGATGGGTTTTCACCAATACCCTAAGTGCAACAGGGGTTGCTGCCCTTCCCCTAGCAGCTTAAGGCTTTTGTTCCTCAGAAAAAAAGAAGAGAGAAGGACCCAGCCAGGTCTTCATGACCTTCCTACTATGGCTGCTTTTCCCCTCCCCCAGATTCTAGGATGGCTTTCTCAGGACTCTCACCCTGCCCTCACTGTTTTTGGTGAGTACTTCTTGAGGTCTGTAGAGCAGAGCCTGAAAATGGTGCTATTTCTCCTTTTGTCCACTGTTTTCAGGCATTCTGTTTTCTCATGCTATCCCACACTTAACCCCAAGCAATTTGTTGACGTTTTTAGCAAACTTTTTCTTACCAGCTTGTGCTGTGTCCGGTAACATCAGCCCCAGGTAAGCCCTAATCACTCCTGTCTTTGGAGGTACCTGTGTTTCCTTAGATTTTGGATTAATTGGTTGTCCTGTGAGCTCAGATTTCTGATGGTTTCATTTTTTGTGGTTGTTGTAAGTTGACAGTGACGATCTTTCCAGCGTTCTACATTCTAAGTAGCATGATAATTTAAAAAATCATCTCAGATGATTATGAAGCAGGATGTCTGCTTCTAGCTTTCTTGCACTTGCTCTTATTTCTGGTTCCACACCCAACTTTGGCACTTTTGGTTTTACACTTCTCTGGTCCCATCTCCCAGCTTGAGGGGCTCAGCATGGCTTTATCCACTTCTTCAGTTTTTATGTACCATCTTCCCCTCATCTCACATAAGAACGCCTCATTTCCGCACTCAAATCTTATGGACCCACCACTGGGGACAGGGCAGTAGGATGGCATTTCCTACAGCAATTCCATTCCCAAACTTGGGGTGAGGAGTTGAATATTAAGGTAAAACTCTCCTAAAATGCCTTGCATATTATTTGCAAAATGTTTATTTAATTTAACATTTTGATAAACTGCATTAGACATCTCTAATGATTCAAGCTCCTATCTTCTCAACTCCTATTTTACATCACCCATTGCTATAGCAACCAGCTTTGGTAAGTGCAACTGACAGCACTTCATCTCAGCTGTTCCATATAGCTCTTATTTTCTGCCCACAATAGTAATGAAAATTGAAAGAAAATTTAAAATACAGTTCCTCCCTTCTAACAAATCAAACTTTTTATTTTTCTATGTCTCCATGTAACTCTTGTCCATATGCATATAATGATTTTAGGTAGTTGATATAAGTTTGCATTCTGGTGGGGGTTTTGTTTTCGAGACTTTGCTTATTTGTTTTGCTTAATATAACATCATATTCATCTGTTCATGTTGCTAAATAGTCATCGTACTTCTCATTTAACGACCGCATACTATTCCATGAAGTACCCTAATTTAATTAAATGTTCCCTATTGTTGAATATTTGGATATTTTTCCAGAAATTTCAGTAATAAACATTGTTATATATACAGCTGTATTTTTCTTTTGGGTTATCAAAGTAAATTTACAAAAGCAATATTTTCAAATTAAAGAGTATAAACATGGATATGTTTTTTATATGGATTGCCAAATGTCTTACCAAAAATATAATAATTTACAATGTCACAAACAAAACATTTTAAAAAACTGCCTTTACTGAAACTTTATCGGTATTGATTATCATCCATTTTAATGCATTTATTTAACAGATGTAAACAGTTAAATCATTATCAAATTTGTGTTTTATTACTATTGAGCCAAATTCTTTTTATTATGTTTGTTTGCTAATGCCATTTCCTTTTGTATCAATGTTCTTTCTACATCCATTTATTGAGGTAGGTCTTTTTTTTCTTTTTTTTTTCTAATGTGGTAACATTGGTTTATAACATTACATAAATTTCAGGTGTACATCATTATGAGGTAGGTCTTAATGTTTGTCTTAACAATGTTATGTACTCCATATAATTTAAATATTAACCTTTTGTCATATTTGTTAAAAATTATTGTTCTGTTGGTTGCTTTACTTTTTTATTTTAGGGAATTTTGTTTATTTTAAGGAAGTGCTTCACTTTATAGGATCAAATTTATTGATCTATATCTTTTAAATTTATTCTATTGCTTTCAGTTTAATAAGTATTTTTCTAGAAGTGTGATAAATATTCAATGCTATTTGATGCCTATTTTTCTGTTTATAGTGTTGTCTTCGACCTGGAATTCATTTTGTTTGAGTGTGGCTCTGAATTCTTCCTTCAAATCTTAATTACTGTAATAGCTTTAAGAAATCTCTTCTTTCCTCAATATTTTGTGAGACTGTCACTATATATTAAATTTTATATGTAAAAATATAAGTTTTTGTTGTATTTAGGGTTTTAATTATGTTGTGATTAAATCTTTGACACTATCTGGACCTGTCTACCTACACTAATCATCTTTTTAAATATCCTCACACACACATACACTCGCACACAAAAAAATGCTTCATTTAACAGCTTTACTGAGATATAGTTCACATACTATCCAATTCACCCATATAAAGTGTACAATTCAATTATTTTTAAATTCATATTCACAGACATGTGCAAGCATCACCACAGTCAATTTTAGAACATTTTAATCATCCCAAAAAGAAACCCTGTACTCTTTAGCTATCATCTCGCTACCCACCCAGCCACCTCCCAAACTCCTCCAACCCTAGGCAACTACTAATCTACTTTCTATCCCTACAGATATTCCTGTTCTGTACAGGATGAATAAAATGCATGTAATATGTGGTCTTTTGTGACTGGCTTCTTTTTTTTCCCAGCTTTATTGAGATACAATTGACATGTAACATTGTGTAAGTTTAAGATGTACAACGTGATGACTTGATATATGTAAATATTGTGAAATGATTACCACAATAAGATTAGTTAACACATCCATCACTTCATATAGTTACCTTTGTGTGTATGTGTGGTAAGATCTACTCTCCTAGCAACTTGCAAGTATACAATACAGTATTAACTATAGTTACCATGCTGTACATTAAATCCCCAGAACTTACTCATCTCATAACTGGAAGTTTGTACCCCTTGACCAACATCTCCCCATTTCTCCCATCCCACAAGCCGCTGGCAACCACCAATCAACACTTTGTTCCTATGACTTCAACTTTTTTAGATTTCATGTACAAGTGAGATCATACAGTATTTTTCTTTCTCTGACATTTTACTTAGCATAATGCCTCCAGGTACATTTGTGTTGTCGTTAAATGGCAGGATTTTCTTCTCTTTTATGGCTGAATAATATTCCATGGTGTGTGTATATATATATGTACCACATTTTCTTTATCCATTCATCAACTGATAGGCATTTAGGTTGTTTCCATGCCTCAGCTATTGTGAATAATGTTGCAATGAACATGGGAGTGTAAATATCTCTTTGAAATACTGATTTCATTTCCTTTGGGTATATACTCAGAAGTGGGATTGCTGGATCATATGGTAGTTCTATTTTTAATTTTTTAAGAAAATTCCATATTGTTTTCCATAACGGCTGTTCCAATTTACATTCCCACCAACAGTGCACAAGAATTTCCTTTTCTCCACATTCTCATGAGCACTTGTTATGTATTAACTTTTTAATAATAGACATTCTAAGAGGTGTAAGGTGATATCTCATTGTGGTTTTGATTTGCATTTCCCTGATGATTAGTGATGCTGAGCACCTTGTCATGTACCTGTTGGCCATTTGTACATCTTCTTTGGAAAAATGTCTATTTAGGTCCTTTGCCCATTTTTGGTTAGGCTATTTGTTTTTTGCTGTTGAGTTGTATGAGTTTCTTATATGTTTTAGATACTAACCACTTATCAGATATATGGTTTGCAAATATTTTCTCCCATTCCATAGTTTGCCTTTTCATTTTATTGATTGTTTATTTTGCTGTGCAGAAGCTTTTAAGTTTGATGTAGTCCCATTTATTAATTTTTGCTTTTGTTGCTTGTGCTTTGTGGTATCATATCCAAAAAATCATTGCCAAGACCAATTTCAAGGAGTTTTTCCTAGGTTTTCTTCAAGGAGTTTTATGGTTTCAGGTCTTACATTTATCTTTAATCCATTTTGAGTTCATTTTTGTGAGTAGTGTAAAATAGGGGTCTAATTTTATTCTTATGAATGTGAATATCCAGTTTTCCCAATGCCATTTACTGAAGAGACTATCCTTTCTCCACTGAATGTTCTTGGCTTTCTTATCAAATATTAGTTGATCATAAATCCACAAGTTTATTTCTGGGCTCTTGATTCTGTTCCATTGGTCTGAATATGTCTGTTTTTAGCCAATACTGTACTGTTTTGATTACTATAGTTTTGTAATACAGTTTGAAATCAGGCAGTGTGATGCCTCTAGCTTTGTTCTTCTTTCTCAAGGTTGCTTTAGCTCTTTGGGATCTTTTGTGGTTCCATAAAAATTTTTGGATTATTTTTTCTATTTATTTGAAAAATGCCATTGAAATTTTGATTGGGATTGCATTAAATCTATAGACCACTTTTGGTAGTATGGACATTTTAGAAATATTAATTCTTCGATCCATGAACATGGGATATCTTTCCATTTATTTGTGTCTTCTTCAATTTTTTTCATCAGTGTCTTACAGTTTTCAGCATACAGATCTTTCCTCCTTCGATAAATTTATTCCTAAGTATTTTATCGTTTTTGATACTACTGTAAATTGAATTGTCTTATTTCTTTTTCGGATAGTTCATTGTTAGTGTATAGAAACACAACTGATTTTTGTGTGGCTTCTTTAATTTAGCATAATGTTTTCAAGGTTCATCTATGTTGTAGCACATATCAGTACTTCATTCCTTATTATGATCAAACAATATTCCACTGTGCTGATACACTCTTTTTATTCATTCATCAGTTGATGGATATTTGGATTGTTGTCACCTTTTGGCTATTATGAATAATGCTGCTATAAGCATTCATATACAAATTTGTGGGTGGACTATGTTTTCATTTCTCTTGGGTATACATCTAAGAGTGGAATTGCTGGGTCATATTATAACCCTTTGTGTAATCATTTAAGAAACTGCCAGACTGTTTTCCAAAGTGGCTACACACTATTTTACATTCCCAACAGCAGTGTATGAGAATTCCAATGTTTTTCACATTTTCACCATCACTTTTTATTATCTGACTTTTTGATTCTAGTCATCGTAGTAAGTGTAAAATGGTATCTCATTGTGCTTTTAATTTGTATTTCTTTTTTTGTTTGTTTGTTTATTGCAGTAACATTTGTTTATAACATTGTATAAATTTCAGGTGTACATCACTATACTTCTATTTCTGCATAGACTACATCATGTTCACCACCCAAATACTAATTACAACCCATCACCACAAACATGTGCCTAATTATCACTTTCGCCCTCCTCCCTCCCCCCTTCCCCTCTGGTAACCACCAATCCAATCTCTGTCTCTATGTGTCTGTTTATTGTTGTTATTATCTACTAATGAATGAAGGAACTCATACGGTATTTGACCTTCTACCTCTGACTTATTTAACCTTGCATAATACCCTCAATGTCCATCCATGTTGTCACAAATGCCTGGATTTCATAATTTCTTATGGCTGAGTAGTATTCCATTGTGTATATATACCACAGCTTCTTTATCCATTCATCCCTTGATGGGCACTAGGTTGCTTCCATGTCTTGGCTATTGTGAATAATGCTGCAAAGTACACAGGGGTGCATGTATCTTTACGCATTGGTGTTTTCAAGTTCTTTGGATAAATACCCAGCAGTGGAATAGCTGGATCATATGGCAGTTCTATCCTTGATTTTTTGAGGAATCTCCATACTGTTTTCCATAGTGGCTGCACCAGTTTGCACTCCCACCAGCAGTGTATGAGAGTTCCCTTCTCTCCACATCCTCTCCAACATATGCTGTTTCCTGTCCTGTTAATTATAGCCATTCTGACAGGCGTGAGGTGATATCTCATTGTAGTTTTGATTTGCATTTCCCTGTTAATGATTTTGAACATCTTTTCATGTGTCTGTTGGCCATCTGTATATCTTCTTTGGAGAAATGTCTGTTCAGGTCTTTTGCCCATTTTTTAATTGGGTTGGTAGTTTTTTTGTTGTTGAGATGCATGAGTTCTTTATATATTTTGGAGATTAAGACCTTATCAGATGTATGGTTTGCAAATATCTTCTCCCAATTGCTAGGTTGTCTTTTCGTTTTGTTGATGGTTTCCTTCACTGTGCAGAAGCTTTTGAGTTTGATGTAGTCCCATTTGTTTATTTTTTCTATTGTTTCTCTTGCCAGGTCAGACATGGTGCTTGAAAATATGTTGCTAAGACTGATGTCAAAGAGCGTACTGCCTATGTTTTCTTCTAGAAGTTTCATAGTTTCAGGTCTTATGTTCAAGTCTTTAATCCATTTGGAGTTCATTTTTGTGTATGGTGTAAGGTAAGGGTCTACTTTCATTTTTTTGCATGTGGCTATCCAGTTTTCCCAACACCATTTATTGCACAGACTTTCTTTTCTCCATTGTATGTTCTTGGCTCCTTTGTCAAAGATTAGCTGTCCATAGATGTGTGGGTTTATTTCTGGGCTTTCAATTCTATTCTATTGATCTGTGTCTGTTTTTGTGCCAGTACCATGCTGTTTTGGTTACTATAGCTTTGTAGTATATTTTGAAATCCAGGAGTGTGATACCTCCAGCTTTGTTCTTTTTTCTCAGGATTCCTTTGGCTATTCAGGGTCTTTTGTTGTTCCATATAAATTTGAGGATTCTTTGTTCTATTTCTGTGAAAAGTGTTGTTGGAACTTTGATAGGGATTGCATTGAACCTATAGATTGCTTTAGGAAGTATGCACATCTTAACTATGTTAATTCTTCCAATCCAAGAGCACGGAATATCTTTCCATTTCTTTGTGTCTTCTTCAATTTCTTTCAGCAATGTTTTATAGTTTTCAGTGTACAGATCTTTCACCTCTTTCGTTAAGTTTATTCCTAGGTATTTTATTCTTTTTCTGGCAATTGTAAATGGGATAATATTCTTAATTTCTCTTTCTGCTACTTCATTGTTAGTGTATAGAAATGCAACTGATTTTTGTATGTTGATTTTGTATCCTGCAACTTTACCATATTCATTTATTACTGCTAAAAGTTTTCTGGTGGATTCTTTAGGGTTTTCTATATATAAGATCATGTCATCTGCAAATAGTGACAGTTTCACTTCTTCCTTTCTAATTTGGATCCCTTTTATTTCTTGATCTTGCCTGATTGCTCTGGCTAGGACTTCCAGTACTATGTTAAATAGGAGTGGTGACAGTGGGCATCCTTGTCTGGTTCCTGTTCTTAGAGGGATAGGTTTCAGTTTTTCACCATTGAGGATGATATTAGCTATGGGTTTCTCATATATGGCCTTTGTTATCTTGAGGTACTTTCCTTCTATACACATTTTATTCAGAGTTTTTATCATAAAAGGATGCTGTATCTTGTCAAATGCTTTCTCTGCATCTATTGAGTTGATCATGTGATTTTTATTCTTCACTTTATTAATGTGGTGTATTACGTTGATTGATTTGCAAATGTTGAACCATCCCTGCATACCTGGAATAAATCCCACTTGATCATGGTGTATAATCTTTTTAACTATTGTTGTATGCGATTTGCTAGTATTTTGTTGAGGATTTTTGCATTGATGTTCATCAGTGATATTGGCCTGTAATTTTCTTTTTTTGTGTTGTCCTTGTCTGGTTTTGGTATCAGGGTAATGTCAGCTTCGTAGAATGAGTTAGGGAGCTTCCCCCCCTCCTCAATTTTGTGGAAGAGTTTGAGAAGGATAGGTATTAAATCTTCTTTGAACGTTTGGTAGAATTCACCAGGGAAGCTGTCTGGTCCTGGACTTTTATTTTTGGGGAGGTTTGTGATTACTGTTTCGATCTCCTTACTGGTGATTGGTCTATTCAAATTCTCTATTTCTTCTTGATCCAATTTGGAAGGTTGTATGATTCTAAGCATTTATCCATTTCTTCCAGATTGTCGAATTGGTTGGCATATAGCTTTTCATAGTATTCTCTTATAATCTTTTGTATTTCTGAGGTGTCTGTTGTAACCTCTCCTCTTTCATTTCTGATTTTACTTATTTGTGCCTTTTCTCTTTTTTTCTTGGTGAGTCTAGCTAAAGGTTTGTCAATTTTGTTGATCTTTTCAAAGAACCACCTCTTGGTTTTATTTTTTCTATTGTTTTTTTGGTCTCTATTTCATTTATTTCTGCTCTGATTTTTATTATTTCTCTTCTTCTACTGATTTTGGGCTTTGTTTGTTCTTCTTTTTCCAGTTCCTTTACGTGCATTTTTAGATTGTTTATTTGAGATTTTTCTTGTTTGTTGAGACAGACCTGTATTGCTATAAACTTCCCTCTTAGAACCGCTTTTGCCGTATCCCATAAATTCTGGCATGTCGTATTTTCATTTTCATTTGTCTCCAGGTATTTTTTGATTTCTTCTTTGATTTCTTCATTGACCCAGTCGTTGTTCAGTAGCATTTTGTTTAATCTCCACATATTTGTGGCTTTTCTGCTTTTCTTCCTATAGTTGATTTCTAGTTTCATACCATTGTGGTCAGAAAAGATGCTTGGTATTATTTCAATCTTCTTAAATTCATGGAGACTTGTTTTGTGGCCTAATATGTGATCAATCCTAGAGAATCTTCCATGTGCATTTGAAAAGAACGTGTATTCTTCGGTTTTGGATGGAATGCTCTGTATATATCTACTAGGGCCATCCGTTCTAGTGTGTCATTTAAGGCTAATGTTTCCTTATAGATCTTCTGTTTGGATGATCTATCCGTTGGTGTAAGTGGAGTGTTAAAATCCCCTACTATTATTGTGTTACTGTCTATTTCTCTTTTTATGTCTGTTAATAATTGCTTTATATATTTAGGAGCACCTACATTGGGTGCGTAGATATTTACAAGTGCTATATCCTCTTGTTGGACTGTTCCCTTGATCATTATGTAATGCCCTTCTTTGTCTCTTTTTACGGTTTTTGTTTTAAAGTCTATTTTGTCTGATATGAGTACTGCTACCCCAGCTTTCTTTTCATTGCCATTTGCATGGAGTATCTTTTTCCATCTCTTCACTTTCAGTTTGTGAGTGTCTTTAGGTCTGAAGTGTGCCTCTTGTATGCAGCATATATATGGGTCTTGTTGTTCTATCCAATCAGCCACCCTATGACTTTTAATTGGAGCATTTAGTCCATTGACATTTAAAGTAGCTATTGATAAGTATGTACTTACTGCCATTTTTAAACTTTTTTTTCTCAGTGTTTTAATAGTCCTTCTCTGTTCCTTTCTTCTTCCATACAGAATTGATGGTCTCTTTAGTTTGACCTCTGTCTGAAAGCTGTACTCTTTAACTCCCCTCCTCCCTCCTTTTATGTTTTTGATATCATATCTAACCTCTGTTTTGTGCATTTGTATCCATTACCCTCTTATCACGGAAATAGATAATTTTTCCTACTGTGGTCTTCTCTTGTCCCTTTAAATCAGTCCCTTTAACATTTCTTGTAGCACTGGTTTCTTGGTGACAAACTCCTTTAATTTTTGCTTGTCTGGGAAATTTTTGATCTCTCCTTCCATTTTGAATGATAACCTTGCTGGGTAGAGTATTCTTGGCTGTAAGTTTTTTCCTTTTAGCACTTTAAATATATCATGCCACTCTCTTCTAGCCTGTAAGGTTTCTGCTGAGAAGTCAGCTGATAGCTTTATGGGGTTTCCTTTGTATGTAACTTGTCTTTCTCTTGCGGCTTTTAGGATTCTCTCTGATCTTTAACTCTGCACATTTTGCTTATGATGTGTCTTGGTGTAGGCCTGTTTGGGTTTATCTCGTTTGGGGCTCTCTGTGCTTCCTGTACCTGGATGTCTGTTTCCTTCCTTAGGTTAGGGAAGTTTTCATCTTTTATTTCTTGAAATAGATTCTCTGTCCCTTTGTCTCGCTCTTCTCCTTCCGGGACACCTATAACACAGATGTTAGTGCACTTGATGTTGTCCCAGAGGTCCCTTAGACTGTCCTCACTCTTTTTAATTCTTTTCTCTTTTACCTGTTCAGCTTTGGTAATTTCCTCTTGTCTTTCGTCCAGCTCACAGATCCATTCTTCTGTATCCTCTACTCTGCTTTTGAGTCCCTCTAGTGAATTTTTCATTTCCAGTATTGTATTCTTCATTTCTGATTGGTTCTTTTTTATATCTTCCATTTCTTTGTTGACATTCTCACTGAGTTCATCTATTCTTCTCCCCAGATCAGTGAGCATCTTGTTTGTTGAACTTGTTGTTTGAACTCTCTGTCGGGTCGGTTGCTCATTTCTGTTTCACTTAGTTCCTTTTCTGGGGTTTTGTCCTGTTCCCTTACTTGGAATGTATTCCTTTGCCTCCTCATTTTGCCTCTTTCCTTGTGCTTGTGTCTACTTATTAGGTAGGTCAGCTACATCTCCTGCTCTTGGATAGGTGACCTTATGTAAGTTATGCCTCAGGAGGCTTCCAGAGTGCTTCCCTCAGTTCTCAACTTTCCAGGGGTGAACCCTATGTGGGCTACGTGTGCCCTTCTGTTGTGGCCTGTTTGCTCTCCCTGTAGGCACCCAAGGAGGCCGAGTTATGCTCCTGGCCAGCTGCTGTAATGCTCAGCTGCTTGTAGTTGTTGTGGGCCCCCCAGTCTCTTTATCAGGTGTGGGGAGCCCCAGCACAGTTTGATGCAAGTTCTAATACCACATTTGTGTTGCATTATTTCTTTTAAGTGAGTTGGCCCCCATGGTGGCAGGTTGTTAGGCTTAGGGGCTTACAATTGCTATAAGCCTCCAGCCTTTAGGTCTCTTGCCAGCTCTCTGAGGATTGCAGCTGTGTGGGGCTGGCCTCAGGCTCAGGAGCACCCAATTGTTTCAGGCTTTGGAAGGTGGGGCAAACCCCCTATGTGGGTCTTTGAGAAGCACAAGTCTTCTGCAGCTGACAAGCCCTGCCGCCCACAGGTCCACACACACAGTCAACACATTCCTGGCCCATGTGCACACCCCCACACACACAGTCAACACATTCCTGCCCCATGTGCACACCCCGACCTCCCGAAGCAGACCCAGTCTCTCCACGGTGGGAGCCCCACACACTCCACCACCGCCCCACACTCTCCACCCGCTCCTTGTGCACGCCCTGCCCCACTGAATTTGGCTCAGTTGCCAGGCTGCAGGGACTCTGGTCACCAATCTATGCAGGCCCACAAGTTGCCTGAAGGCTTGTTGTTGGGTGGGGCCAGTCTCTAGTGTGGGCTGCCTGCCCTGGCTGAGCTGTATTAAATCGGTGCTTTAGTGGCTAGGGCAGACCCTGGGCTAGCCAGCCTCAGGGAGAACTCCAATGGCGTCTGTGTCAGCACGCCCTCACCAGGCCACAACAATGGCCGCCACCAATGTCCCAGTCCCTGGAGAGGTCTCACCTGTCACCGAGATGCATTCAGGGACTATTAGGTGAGTCTCTTTTCACCAAAGCACTGTGCACTTTTCTTTCTGGTGATTTTAGGTTGTTTTCTGAAACGGGTGAGTTTGCGCGTGGGCCCTTTAAGAGCCAGTTTTAATTTCTTTGTGAACCAGGTTTCCTGGGGGTACTCCCCAATGTTTTAGTAGCAGGCAAAGTCAGATATTATGCCACTCATCTCGATTGTGCTGGGTCCACAAAATGCCCACAGCGGGGGCGCTCCCGGGCTCAGTGCCCCGCTCATCCAGGGAGGGCTGCGTACCTTTGGGCTGCTCCCCGGCAGCCATGAGGCACTGTGGCTTGTGAAGGTGGCGTTTTTTCTCCCAGAAGGGAATTTCTGCCTCTTCCACCTCAGTTAGGATTGTGCTTTGTTGCAGGAGTTCCTCTTATCCAGTTTTCAGTTCTGTCTCAGGGGTAATTTTTCCACGAGTAGTTGTAAATTGGCTGTGTCTGCGGGAGGAGGTGAGTTCAGAGTCTGCCTACGCCGCCATCTTGACTTCGTCCCCTAATTTGTATTTCTGTGATGGCTAATGATATCAAGAATCTTTTCTTGTGCTTATTGGTCATTTATATATCTTCCTTGGAGAAATGTATATTCAGATTCTTTGCTTAGTTTTTAATTGTCTTTTACTATTGAGTTGTAAGAGTTCTTTACCTATTCTAGATACAAGTCCCTTAGCAGATGTACAATTTGCAAAATGTGTGCAGCATTTTATTTGGCATGTTTTGGTAATCATCTATATGATCACAGTGTCCTTTCAGACACATTTTCTGTATTCATGTTAGCTTCAAGCATGCTTTGTAATTAAATCCTTCAAATTAAATGCATTGGATATGTATTCAGTATTATGCTTTCCCTCATTAACATTTCTATTAGATTCGTACCTACTGTGCACATCAACACCTGGAGGTATCATATTGTAGTGGTTATGTGGGGGAAGAAGGGCGCTCTGGAGCCAGAGAGCCTGGGCTCTAACACTGGCTCCATTACTTGCTAGTTATGTTACTTAGGATGTTACTGCACCTCACTAAGGCTTCAATTCCCTCATCTGTAAAATGAGGCTAATGATACTATCTACTGCATGGTGATTAATAGTGATTAAACTAGGCTATTGTAGTAATGACTTGACCATAATTTCAGACAAAAATAAGAATAGCTATTTTGTTTATTACTGTCATTATTATATTTATTCTGTTCCAAGTAATCTAAAGATTTTATGTATATTATTTAATCTTCAGAACAATTATATGAAATCAATATTATCACAGATAATATTTTCCTTCTCTTAATACGCAGACACAATTTTAAAATTTTATTGTTACACAACCATAAAAAACACATTCAGTAACTACGACCTACCTAAATATAATTACTGGATTAGAATATTTGTAAGATACATTTAAATTTTATTTCTCAAAATCCTGGTTTGTTTACCTAGTCTTGTGGACTCATTACTTAAACACAGTATAACTTAGAGGAATACTTCATTTGTTTAATAAAGAATATTGACAGTGTTTGTTTTGGCTTCCTATTAAATTCTTTCATTAACATTCACATTTTTATTTGAATAGATTTTCACAGTCTTTCCTCAAACAAATTTTAGTGATTTATATTCACTCATCACATTAATGAAATAAATGTTAAATGATTAACTTAAGTGTTAATTTAAAAAAGTGACCACAGGAAAATATTTCAGGAGACAGAAATTTTGGAACAGCACCTATTCAAGGAAAAAGCTTTGTGCTATGCAGTATTAAATTCCACTGTCCCTGAAGACAGTCATCAAGCCTTTTATATTTGTTCAATTTATAATTTATAGATGGGACTGGAGTGCCAATTATAAAAACATATTTTGGAGGACTGCTGGAAGTTTGTACAGCAGTTTTTATTATTACCAGATACATTAACTTATGTACAGGCTATTTGCCTTTGGATAAATAATGTATATGCTCTGAGTCAACAATTATTTATTTGAACACCAAACACGACGGTGAATGCTACCACATCACTGGTATGTTATTTGGTTTACTCCTATAAGAACAACGCACAGAAGTTGGGTTTATTATTACTCCAATTTATACAGAATAGGAAACAGAAGTTCAAAGAGGTTGCATGTCTTGACAAAAGTTCTTCAGCATCAAATATTTTAGAAAAATCTGTTCTGTTGCTTCTCCACCAGGAGGTGATGAAGTCTTAATTAGTGAGTAGAGTGGACCATTTTTGTTGTTGTTGTTATTCCAGGAACTCTTCCTTTAGGAAACTATCTCTCTTTCATCCCCAAATAATGCAACTGTTTTCTCTCTCTGATGTTCTACAACAGTGGTTCTCCAAGTATGGTCCTGGACCAGCAACAGTATAGAATTACCTGGGAACTTGTTAAAAATGCAAATACCCCAGAACTACTGAATCAGAATTGGGTCGGGGGGGGGGGTGCAGGGGGGAGGGTGGTCCAGACCTCTGTTTAACAAGCCCTCCAGAGGATTCTGATGCACACTGAGGTTAGAGAATCAGCACTCTACAGAAATTGCTCTCTAAATGATCACTGTCATCTTAGTTCTAAATCCATTGACTTTAGTCTTCATGAAACTTTCCTCCTTGGTAGCATTTAATATAATTCACCAATATCTCAACCTTAAAACTGTTTCTTATGTTGTTTTCTAGAACATGTTTTTATCTGATCACCCCTTTTGAGACATCCTCACTAGCTCTCCTCTCATTCCTAAATAAGATTTCCTATGGTTCCTAAATTCTCTTTTCACCTCTGTTCATACTTTTGATTGTTCGTTTCATCAACTCCCACAGCCTCAAGCATCACACAGATACTGCTGACTTCCAAATCCCTATCTCTCCCTTAGACCTTTCTATCAGTTGACTTATTTAGTCATTAACTCAACATATATTTGTTACCGTGCAGCAGGCACCATCAAGCACCATTTGTCGGGCATACCACAGGAAAAAAAGATAAATATGGATCCTGCCCTCAGGAGCAGATAATTGAAATTTGTCAATGCCTGTAGAACATTAAACCTTGATGCCCTGTAGGCATTATCTCAAGATGCCCTGATTTACTAAAATCACCTTTCTCTCTCAAATTGATTTTCCTTTTGAGTCTGATGTCAGTTAAAATTACCCAATCATTACCCACATTGAAACTATCTGACTGCTCCCTTTCCTTCATCCTACATATACAACCAATCCCCCCAAGTCTCCTTGCTTCTTTAAAAACATGTCTCACAAGCAACTCCCTCTCTCATGGCCAATGTCTTGGGTCCTATTCTCATCTATATTATAGTAGACTGTAGTCTATACTACAGACTACCATACTATATTGCAGTAGAGTCCTACCTTTTTCTATTCTATTTCCCATTCAATATACCTTTCACAGTGTTGTCTGATCCATTTTCCTAAGATTAGAGATCTTGTCATATCTTTGTCCTGCTTAGAAACACACAAATAAACAAACAACACACTTGAATGGCTCCCAATTACCCACAAAGACCAAATTCTTAAATAAGACATTAGAGTCCTTCTAAACGTGACTTCAACTTCCCTTTCCAGCCACGTGTCCCAGCCTCCCTGAGCTCCTTCTCCAGTGTGCCATGCACTTGCACTCCGCTAGGGCTCTTCTGAGCTACGTCCCTTTGTGGAGTCATCTTATCAACACTTCTTCCTCTGGCGGCCCCCCACATCAGGACCCAGCTCCAATGCCATCTTTTCTGTGAAACCTTTCCCACTTCTAACAACCCCGCTCCAAAACCAGACAAAATAATAGCTCCCTCTTTCACACTCCTAGAATATTTTGTTAATGTCACTAACAATACACCACTGGATTTTAAATAACGTGAGAGCAAGGATTATACTGATTCATCTGTGTACACCTGGCATCTAGTGCAGTGCTTGGCACATTAGTAGGTGTTTAATAAATAGAGGGAAATTGATCTAACCCAGTTTTCATACAGTTGGTTTCCATGTTGCAGCCATCTGGAAGCTGAAAAATTTTAAAGTTAGACAGTTCTACCTTCTGATCGCAGGAATGCTGAAAGTAGGAACAGGTGGAGCTGACAAGGAAAACAGTCTTATAAGCACTGTCCTCATAGGCAGGGAGCTGTGGTCTCCTGGATGACAGCACATATAATCATAGCTCTTCATGGTGATGCCTGTTAATCATAAAAAGATTAAATCACATGTTATATTCCCTGTTTAAGGATTATGGAAATAAGTTATGTTTTGTTAAATAAATATTTTTATTAAAATATCAGGATTTTTAAATTGTACTTACATTGCTTAGGATTGGGTTCAGCAAATAAATGAAACACCAAAATAATATTGGCTTTAAAAATACGGAATCTTATTTCTTTCCCACATACCCGTTCTAATATTGCAGCCTGGTGTGGCACATTGAGTCCATGGCGAAGTGGACCAAGGCTCATCTGTCCTGTTGCTGTGCTTCTCAGGGCCTTCCCTCCCAATGCAGCTAAGCATATCAATGTCGGAGCCCCAGCAATTAAGTCCACGTTCAGTTCTTTCTCTTTCAGGCTTCCCAGAAGTTGCCACACCACCTCTGCTTACATTCTATTGTCCAGAACTTAGCAAATGACCACACCTAGCTGCAAGGATGCTGGGAAATGTAGTTTCTATTTCAGGGGTCATGAGTCCATCTAAAGATTGTGGGTTCTACTACCAAGGAAGAAGGAGAAATGGAGGTTTCAAGACAACCAGTATCTTCTTAACCAACTTCTATTTTCTGAAGCATTCCCCAATATGTAGTTTCACAATCTCATTCTCCAACATTGACCCATAAAGGAAGCACCACCATATTTGAAAGATTAGTGCCCCTCCCACATCTGCATTTATAAAGTGTCATAGTAGAAAATAACTTTGAGAATATCTATTCCAGTGACAGTCCGTAAACTGTTTATTAATCTATAAAGAGATAAGATAAAAAATTGAGAAGAAACATTTAAAAACTCATAATAATTTGACATTTCTGTGACATGCAAGCCCATGATCAGTATACTCATCTCATTGAACTGAGTGTAAACCAGTTCAGTTGTCATTTAATTCACTTTATAAGTCACATGTGGCACAAGCTGAGTGTATGTCATGTATACCAAGACCATGCGTCAGTAAATGGATTAGAAATTTTAAAAAATAGTCCTTTACAGTGAGTTTGAGAAGCACTGGTTTACATCAATTTAAGGGAAGTGCTGGGGCCAGAACTTGGGGTTCCTGATTTCTGGTCTAGCATCAGCTACCTTGGCCCTTCCCTGCTGTCAGACGCTGGCACTGATGCCATCAACCCGCATCTCTGACCACTTGGGTGGGCTCTGAGCCATTCCTAACCAGAGCTCTAAACCCACTGAGGGTGCTTCTGAAACCTGATTGGCCTCTCTGTGTCTGGACTCCAGTGTTCATGGGACGGGCCCTGCACACCTGAGTTCTGCAGGCCATTTCACCCCCAGCATTTGCCTCCACTCCTATCTTATCTTCAACACCATTCTATGACCCTAACTCTCACCCAGCTTTGAAAATCTCCATTGCCTAAATGCCACCATTCCAGTGCGCCCTCTCCTTCAACACACACACACACACACACACACACGGGGAAAGCAGTTCTCCTTCAACACACACACACACACACACACACACACACCCACACACACACACACCCACGGGGAAAGCAGTTTAGGCCCAACTCACTTTCATTTGAATCAGTGGTCACCCTTTACTGGTCTGACCAAGTTACTGAATGACAAATTCACTGAGTTTTTATTGAATTTTTTCAAAAGTATAGTTTCAGTGATTGTTCACTACTGGTGATTGTTCACACCAGCAGTTTTCACAGATGATTTGATAGGGCAGCTCAGTTATCAATTTCCCATGTAATTCACATTTCAGATGCTGAAGCAATTCTCCAGGACCCAACATGTAAGATGTGAATGGAGGAACTTTCCTTTAAACACTCTTTATAGCCTCTTCCACTTCTGCAGGTCTCTGCTCTGCCCCTGCCACTACCTCTGCTGGTGAGAAGCCTCTTACAAACTCTCCTCCACCTGGTGAAAGATAAGTGCCTGGTGGTTTCCAGCAATTGGAAAGTTGGCTAACTGATTTTCAGAGAACTGATCTAGAGACACCACCAAGTGCCACATCCTACTGTAGTTAAATTATGTTTCTATTCACATAGTAAATGGTTTTAGCAGCTGGAAGCAAACTTTTAGTGGTTGTGGGGGGGGATGATCTCCACCAAAATTACTCTTTTTACACATACTTATGGTGCCAAATAGCATACCAAAAAATAATCACCTCCACTCAAAAGTGTTGTTTCCTGTTGGATTCTTTCCTTGTGCTGCAATGAAGAGCCATAGCAGTTCCTGTGCGGATGTGGGGTGGGGAGCAGATAGAGAAAGCAGAGAGAAGCGAGTGCAAAATCAAGGCCTCTCTTTGCCTTCACCATTATGTTATGTAGCACTTTACCATTTTAAAGCATTTTCAAATATACTGTCTCATCTGATCCACACAATCAGTTAATGTATTTACCAGGGACTGCATTACTCTGTTTTTCAGTTAAGGAAATGGAGGCTCATAAAAGTTAAAGAACTTCCTCCAAAGTCATACAGGCAGTAAGTGAAAGGATCTGCACCAGAGACAACCTCTCAGCTCTTGACTCCCTCGCTTGGCTCTGACTCCTACTTGGACATTTTTTGACATCTCTGCCTAAAAGAATATCAGCCAAATATTTTTAACTATGTTTCCTTTAGGTATTATCATTGGTTTGTCTCTGACCATGCTTTCCCTGCCCTGTTAATACACTTAATTTATTTTTGATTTTTCACACAGTTCATTTGGCTATAAACTCTTGAAGGTGTAGGCTGGGTCTTCTCCGTGGTCGGCATAGTTCACAAGACATGTCTCCTGGCACTTGATGGATCCTCACTTAGCTCCCCTCTTTGGCTAGGGCTCTCCTTGGATGCTCTGAATACGGCCGGAGAACATTAACCAACCAAACAGTTTCTAAGGTTCTGGCAGGACTTCTGCTCCCACACAAGTTCAGAAATGAGAATAATACGTCAGGCCATTTTAAACAATAAATTCCACTGTTCTAAGAACAGACAACACAAAGGTTTTTCTAGACTCTTTGAAGTCTAGATACACAGGTCAACGTGCAGAGTCCATCACCTCTCCTAGAAACTGAAGATTTCAAGTTTTCTTCTCTTATCTATACTTCTCATCTGGAAAATCTGAGCGCACTGGTGTTGAACCAACTATCCCGAATGGTATTACAACACACTATCCGTGAGAAGGTAAAATGCAAGAGCATGCTGGGAAAGGAACTTAACAAGAAGGCTGCAACCACTTTAGAAGTGTAAAACTCGTTCCACAGGGGAGCTGGGACACTAAAACTTCCATCAAAGCACATCAAAATGACATCAGGGATCTGTTATCCCCTCATAAATGAACCAGACCTGGGCAAAGATGTTCAAGCAACGTCACCCCTTGTCAAACCCATAACGAAGTTTGAGATCTGTTAAATCATTAAAGACACAAATGAAATGCTAACCAAGACAGAGAAGGAGGGGAGAGTGCTGGTAGCATGTATCAGAACTGAAAGTAGAAGGCCAGGAAAGACGTGATTAATTCCTGGATTTTGAAATATCACTACAGCTTGTTGGCTAAATCTTCCCAAGTTCCAAGTCACTGGAAACTACTCTGATAATAAAAACACTATGGAAATCGGTAATATGGATTTAGGGCTTTTTTTTTTTTTTTTGTGAGGAAGATCAGCCCTGAGCTAACATCCGTGCTAATCCTCCTCTTTTTGCTGAGGAAGACCGGCTCTGAGCTAACATCTATTGCCAATCCTCCTCCTTTTTTTCCCCAAAGCCCCAGTAGATAGTTGTACGTCATAGTTGCACATCCTTCTAGTTGCTGGATGTGGGACGTGGCCTCAGCATGGCCGGAGAAGCGGTGTGTCGGTGCACGCCCAGGATCCAAACCCGGGCCGCCAGCAGCGGAGCGCACGCACTTAACCGCTAAGCCACAGGGCCGGGCCCGGATTTAGGGCTTTTAACACTTGCACGGCTGCTTCCACACTAAGTGGACACCCTTTGGCTCTTCACATCCTCATCTTCCCCCAGACACCTCGTTTCAATTCTACGGAATGTAATTCTCCATGAGCTCAAAGAGAACTCTGTCCTTGAACCAGCTCTGTAAGAGCCAAGACTCAATATTGGCCTACAGTACTCACATTAGTTTTCATATCCAATTAAACGGTGGATTCTATTTTCTCTGTCCTTTGGGTCTGGGGCATACTAGCTTTAGAAGTTCCCTGGTACAGAAAAGAGGAGTTTCTCTTCAAAACTTGTGACAGAAAAAGCTAGGTAATCATCAAATTGTTTTATTTCTACTTTCCTGGGAAAAAAAGGAAATATTACATTTCCCAGATTCCTCTGCAGCTACATGGGGCTTTGGGATTGATTTCTGGTCAACAGAATGTGAGCATCACTTCCAGGCTGAGGTAATTAAGAACGGGTGCACTCTCCCAGTATGTTCTCTCTTCCCTTTCCACAGCAAATGGGGAAGTCAAGTTCCAAATGGCATAGCTGCAAGAAGGGGTCCACCTGGGTGCCCGCATAGCCAATTGGAGGAAAGATGCCACCTGACCCACATGGGGCTCTTAAGTAAGTGAGAAGTAAACTAGTACTGGGTTCCACTGTTGCTCAGGAATTGTTTCATACTGCAGTTAGCGTTAATTTCCACGACTAATGAACAACTTTTGGAATGTTGTAATTTTCTGAAATAAATAAGCCAGAGATTTATGTGATAAATGCACCATAAATGGATGGGGATGAATATGCATCCAATTGAGCTCAAGGAAATCTAACTGGCCTGAAGGGGCACAGAGACCAACCTTCCTATGTAGGTACACGGGGACTTCCTGCAGCTCTGAGAAGAGGTGGAAAGGAAGTACCACTCCACACCATTGGGCCTGCCAGTCAAGGAGGGGACCTTCAGAAGGGACGGCCAGAGTACATTAGTTACTAAAAGGGACTTCCTCTGCTGTGTGGCGGTGGGGCTGGGGAAGGGATAAGCAGGAGAACGCACAGCAGGAGGAAGAGGCAAGTAATCTGGACCACCCCAGCCCAACTCCACACAGGCAAGAAGGCAGCACTTCAGCAGGGCCTCCAATGGGCAAGACCCAAGAGAGTATGCAAGTCCGGCCATGGGAAGTGGGGGTGACCATGGAGATAGTATCAGTAACCAAGGCAAGAGGCAAGTTCAGCAACTTGGTGGCAGCAAGTAATAGCAGCTCCAGAAGCATGGGAAATTCCAGAAGCACCAGTCTTCCCGAGAAGGAGTCCAAGAGTGCCACGCCAGCTGGCCCCAGCTGAGGCTCTGGGGGTCCCCAGCACAAAGAGCTGCTTGGAGGAGTTCCAGCTTAAGGTGAGCAGAGAGAATTGAGGGAGGGACAGGGCTGCAGGCCCAATGACCCAACTGGTAGAGGAAGCAAGGAAATGCCTTTTGGTGAGAATTTACCGTGTCTTTCTCCCACAGGGCTATTCTAGGGAACAGTCTACTGGTTCTGCCTGCAGCCTTACTCTGGAACCCATTAAAGCCAGGGGAGGAATTCACATCCTACACTTTAATGGAGTATAGCTGTCTTCTCACTCTTTCTTTCCACCTCCCTTTCCCTGCGAGAGCTCCAGAGAGTTGGCAAACGTGGCCAAGACAACCATGCCACAGGAATAGGCAGGCCTCTGTGAAACTCCTTCCCAGGACCGGGTGGACCCCATTGCTCGCTGCAGCATAGCACACTTCTTGACACCCACTATCTACCCTCATTAGGTGGGGAAAATTCCATCACAAAAAGCCATCATAAAGCCTGCTTCTCTTCTGCCATATTCTGTGCATTTGCTAAGGAAAGGAGCTGGATATTTGTTCTGGATCATTCGGCCTGTACCCTACAAATAAGAAGCACAAGTGTGTCTGTGTGTGCCCTGGCTGACATGGAGACACAGCAGGACTTGACAGAGAAGGAGGCCTACGTGCACCAGTCCCCCGAAAGTTTAGTGGTCTCTGCCACACAATAGCAGTGTGTTAGCCTCCCTTCTTTTTACACCTAATTAGTGGATGTTATGAATAAAGGGTCAGATTTTATTCACTCAAAAGTATTTGAGTACTGTGTTGCAAAACTCTAGGCTAGCTCTTTTGGGAACACTGTTATAGATATCGTTCCTGCACTCTTGGGGCTTATGATCTAATAGAGAAGATAAGAAATAGTTTCCAACAATTTTAATGTAAGGTAGGATGTGTTCCATGCCTACAAGAGGGAGAAATAAAATGCCACGGGGGCTCATTCAGAGCAGGATGAGATTATTCTCAGCTGGAAAGTGGATTCAGGACCATAAAATGTTGGTGCTACGTGGCATAAATGGGATCATCTCATATAAATCCTTCAGGTAGAAGCTAAAGATGTTAGGTGACTATGCAGCTCATGAAGCCAGTGAGAGAGCCAACAAAGCCTTGAGCCCCTCTCCCCTGACTCCAAGTCTTTGCCCACCCTGCTTTGTCATGCTGTCTCTTGGCCACTTAGGCATGGGGCTGCCTCAACCTGAAACACATTATCTGCTGTTCTAAATTCAGGCAGTCGATGCATAAACATCACGAAGTTTATGACGTTGGGAAGCTTGCAATCTAGTAGAACAGGTTAAACATGTACATACACACCTCCATACTTTTCTAAGATACAACTAACCTTGGAAAATATAATATAGAGACTTAGATACACTAGACTGATATTTAACCCATTCTCAACCTGCAAGGTTTAGCAGGAGGAAAAGGGTGAGAGTTTAGTGGGTACTGAGCAGGTGAAAAGAGAAGAAGGAAGAGGGACACAAAGAGAAGACCTCTCGGAGGCCAAGTGCCCGACAGCCTTAGGTGGTGGATCCAGGACAGAGAACTTGTCTCCACAAAACTTAGAGTCACTGCTGGGTTCTCAGCAAGTACTCAGTTTAAATGCTCTGCACAGTAAGAGGCAGGGTGAGGGAGGATGACGGACAGGGGAGTGTCACCTTGTATTTAGCTCCTGCCCCAAACCAAAAATACTTAGGAGAAAACCGACTTTCTGTAGTGACCCACAAAACTGTAGTGCTCCTGTCCCCAGCCACAGGCAAAAGAATGAAGTTACACCATTATCTTACACCATACACAAAAATTAACTCAAAATGGATTAAAGACTTGAATCTAAGACCTGAAACCATTAAAATCCTAGAAGAAAATATAGGAGTACACTCTTTGATATCAGTCATAGTAGCATCTTTTCAAACACATTGTCTACTCAGGCAAGGGAAACAAAAGAAAAAATTAACAAATGGGACTACATCAGACTAAAAAGCTTCTGCAAGGCAAAAGAAACCATGAACAAAATGAAAAGACAACCCACCAACTGGGAGAAAATATTTGCAAATCATATATCTGATGAGGGGTTAATGTCCAAAATATATAAAGAACTCATACAACTCAACAACGAAAAAACAAACAACAGGATCAAAAAATGGGCAGAGGATATGAACAGACATTTTTCCAAAGAAGATATACAGATAGCCAACAGGCACATGAAAAGATGTTCAACATAACTAATCATTAGGGAAATGCAAATCAAAACTACAATGAGAAATCACCTTACGCCTGTTAGAATGGCTATAATCACCAAGACAAAAACAAACAAATGTCGGAGAGAATGTGGAGAAAAGGGAACCCTCATACACTGCTGGTGGGAATGCAAACTGGTGCAGCCACTCTGGAAAACAGTATGGATTCCTCAAAAAAATTAAAAATAGAAATACTATACAACCCAGCTATCCCACTACTGGGTATTTATCCAAAGAACATAAAATCAACAATTCAAAGAGACTTATGCACCCCTATGTTCATTGCAGCATTATTCACAATAGCCAAGACATGGAAGCAACCCAAGTGCCCATCAACTGACAAATGGATAAAGAAGATGTGGTATATATATACAATGGAATACTACTCAGCCATAAAAAAGACAAAATCAGAGCCTGCCCTGTGGTGTAGTGGTTAAATTCACGTGCTCTGCTTTGGCAGGTTCAGATCCTGGGTGCAGACCTACACACTGCTTATCAAGCCATGCTGTGGCGGTGTCCCATATACAAAATAGAGGAAGATGGGCACGGATGCTAGCTCAGGGCTAATCTTCTTCAGCAAAAAGAGGAAGATTGGCAACAGATGTTAACTCACGGCTGAGCTTCCCCACCAAAAAAAAAAAAAAAAAAAGACAAAATCATCCCATTTGCAACAACATGGATGGATCTTGAGGGTATTATGTTAAGCAATATAAGCCAGAGAAAGAAAGATAAACACTGCATGATTTCACTCATATGTAGAAGATAAACACATGGACAGAGAGAACAGATTAGTGGTTACCAGAGAGGAAGGGGGTTGGGAGGTGGGCATAAGGGGTAAAGGGGCACATATACATGGTGACTGACAAATAATAATGTACACTTGAAATTTCACAATGTTATAAACTATTATGACCTCAATAAAAAAAAAAAAACTGTAGTGCTCCTGTCCCCTCCAAAATAACACTCAGAGATATATCCACCTCCTCTTGGAACTCATTCATGCTGGACTCATCCATATCAAAGTGATCCAGACAGCCACCACTCCCACAGGTGACTAGGAGTGGGCTGCTGTACAGAACCCACCTGTGGACCTGCAGCCTCAGGGACTGACCCACTCTTAACCTCGCTGCTTCAAGGCAAGGCCCATCTTACCAATACTCTCTTCTCTCTCCAGAAATTTAACCACTACAGGCAAGTCAGGAGGGTAAGGGAGCTCAGAGACCTCGCTCATCTAACTGTACTGACCGGTCTTCAAGTCAGAACTTTGACCTTCTCATTTGCTCTGAGGCCCAAAAGTAGAAGTGCCCTTGAATGCTGTGTAGCTGCAGAAAAGGAGAAAGGAAACTAATATTTGTGCCATGTTAATGACAAAAAAACCAGCAATAAGAGCCTAACACTTATAAAAAAGTTGCTTAGTGTCATGGTCTGGAATATCCTCTCTGTAAGCCTATGGCATAGATTGTCTCCATTTTATAAAGAAAACTGGGTCTGAGAGAGAAAGAAAAAGTGCCTTGCCAAGGGTTACAGCAGAATCCTAAGTGCAGAAGCCAGCACTGAATTCAGATCTCTCTGATTCCAAAGTTCTATTCAGACCAAACTGCCTCAATGTAGAGAAGCAGCTTTACTCTAATTGTAACAAAGAAAAATAGCCCAAGAAGAGTATCTGGGTGTGGTGGGGCTTGGGGGAGGGGGGCAGTTGGTTTTCCAAATGGAGCAGCATGTAAAACATACCATTGCTGCTGCTGCTGCTAATATCATCATCACCATCAGCAGCATCATCACTTTAGGAAATGTGTTACTTACTATAAGGAACTGATCAATTTCTCCTTGTGCTTCATGAGGATCATGTTTTGGTTTTTACCCTTGCTGCTAGGAAGCTCAGAGACAAATTTAAAGCTCCTCTTTAATTACTGTCTAGTACTCTACATGCATATCAGAATTCTTATTTTCTTCTCATCTTGACCCTGGATTGTGATTTCTATTTTACCTGGTTCTAATCTTTTACTCACCATTTACATATTTATTTATTATACGTATTCTCATTAGACTTCTCAAAACTTCAGTGGAATAAGGTATGGTATGCATGACATTAATTAAAAAAATAATTTACCTGCATAGAGCTTTCATCTGTAGCATCACACAGATTTTTTTAGTCTTTTGGATTCTATTGGTAAAAAATCTGAAGAAAAAATCAAGACGCCATCTGGCTGCTTTTGGAAAGAGAGAGGTAATCAAGTCTTTGATCTGCTCTGCACATGGACTGGGAGAGGGAGAAAGAACAAAATCTCCCTGACACAGACCATCATTTGCTTTATTAAACAAGTGTCTTGTATTACACACAGAGAGTAGTGCATTATGTGGATGCACAAGAAAAAAATATGATGAAAAGTAGATACTGGGCATACTGAGTACTTCGAGTTTTGAAACGTTAACATCCCAGCTGTTTCTAATAATTTTTCTCTAACTGCAAGCTTATTTCCACAACATGTACTAATGTAACTATAACTGCCCCAAAATGTTTTTCATTTTTTTAAATGAAGTCTTCTTAGAAATAACTATGCAACTGAGAGGCCACAACCATCTTAGAGCACTGCCCCATATACAGGTTATTTTATATTCTTTTTTTTCTCTGCTATGATTCAAGATGGGGATAGTTTGCGACAGTTGACCAACTTACAAACTTGTGAAATGTGCCTTTCTAAACAACAACAAAACAAAACAAACACCACCACCACAAACCAAAGAAAACCTCACTAATGAGAAAAGTCGAGAAAGTTAATTGGTGAAGTGCCTTGGGATTTTAAATGGAAATGGCAACGGGGGAGAAGCCCATTCCTCGCCCACTATCTGGGGCGATGATAATGGTAACGGTGTGGGAAATTGACGGGGATATATACACTAGTAGGCCCGAGGCTTGGGGAAATTTAAGTCTTTATTTGAGGGTTGGCTGGTTTATACCATTAAAAAACTCTGAGGTTAACCTGTACTCAAGTGCAAAGAAAACGTATATTAACATTCCTTTCAGGTTCCTCCTTCTAATTACCTTTTATTTTCAATTGTTTCCCTCCATCCGTGTGGACGCTTCCGTTCCTAGATGGTTTTACATTATAGTAAAGAGTTGAGAAACTTCCTTTAGAGACCCTCTCTGCGGAGGTTTGACAGTCAGAGACCAGTGCCTTCTCTGGGGCTGGTTCTCCGGCGCTGCTCTCCATCGCGTCCGCACATCAGGACAACCTACAGGGCTTTCCTTTCAGCCTGGGTCCTGTCGGCGCTCAGTCCTGCTCCGGCCGGGGTTCCAGAGTCTCCCGCGGCTGCTGCCCGCCGCAAGGTGGAGGGGTCGACGTGGAGCCGGGGACACGGCTCCCGGCTGCGCCCGAGCCTGCGGGACGCGCGGGGCGAGGCTGCTCCGCCCCAGGCCCACCTCCCGGCCGCGCGGCCGACGGTCCGCAAGGGCGCCACGTGCCCCCGCCCGGCGCCCCGGCCGCGCCCACCCGCCGGAAGCGGGGCCGGCTCCGGGGAACCTAAAGGACCACGAGCCCCCTTCTTCCGGCAGGTCGCAGGCCGGAGCCTAAACTAACCCAACCGCCACCCCCAAATCTGGGCGGGCTGCGAACAGCTACGCTGCGGGATGGTGGACAGTCTCTCCGCCGGCCCCCGACTCCCCCACCGGAATATATTATCCCACTGCACGGCCGGCGAGCCCGGCGGGATTATCATCCCCGTGGTAACGCCGAGAGGTTAAGGCCGGGACACGTTTTGGGTCAGGACACAAACAACGCGCGGAGCCGCGTCGCGAGCGGAGCTCAGTCCGCCTCCTCGGCCTCCGATTCCTCCGGAGCGGGGCGGGCTGCGGGCCAGGGCGGGTTCGGGTTGACGCCCTCAGGGGAGGAAGCGGGGGTCGGCGCGGCGGCCAAGGTCAGGGAGGGCGGGCGACCGCCGAGCCGAGCTGGAGGGGCCTGCGCCGTGAAGCCCCGGAGCCACAGCAGCCCAGGCTCCCGCGGGACGCGGCCGCCCGACCTCTGCAGCGGACGCGGTGGGCGCCCAACTCCCGGGCGCCGCCCGCAGAAAAGCGGGGCCTGCGCCGCCCGGGAACTAGAGCTCCCCGCGGCCCGGGGAGCGGGCGGTTCTCTCACTTGGCTCTTGAACCCATTGTTAAAAGGAAATTCTTAATTCAAGACCATAATAGACTCCTCTCCCCTGCTCCGCGCCCTGCCGCATCTCCAGCGGTAACGGAGATAGACAGCCTGAGGCGAATCCATGCACGCACGCACACGTGCCGCGCACTCTGTCTGGGGTCAGGGTCGCCTGCAAGGCTTGCCCGCCAGAGTGGTGCGGTCTGATGGGTCTGGGGATGTTTCTGAGGGTCCTGCCGCTCCTTGGTATTAGTTCCGCTCGGAGGAGCCAGGCGCCGCGCCCGGGGAGTGGCGCGCGGTGTCCGGGGCCGCGCGCCCTCCTCGGCCGGCGGGGGGAGGCGCAGGCGCGGCGCGGGCGCCCGCACTAATCAATAACGCTCACCCTGCTCCAAACGGCAGGGAGCTGAGAGGCCTTTTCAAGACAGACGCTCTGGGAGATGATGTATTTATTCTTCGCACTTACTGGGCACTTAGCACCGAGAGGGCTGTTCTTTGCACTTATCAACAGAAACCCGCGGCCCCGACACCCTGTGGCCGCTGAGTGCGAGTCCGCCAGTTGCCGCGCGCAGCCCCCGCCGGCGCGGGTTCTCTGGCTTCACCGTTCCAACAGGTGGCGAGTCGCCCTCCGTCCTGCTTGACCCACAAGTCCCGGGGGTGTCGTGCGGCCACCTCGCTCCTAAGGTTGCGGTGCGGACTCGGCGGGAGCCGGGGTTCCGGAATGGGGCGTGTGCACTGGGAAGTGAATATGCAGGCGGGCTCCGGACTCCAAGCGGCTACTGCGCCGCCGCAGAGAGCTTCCCAAGGCGCCTGCCTTGATTTCCCGTAAAAAGGGCTTAATTGTTAATAGCTGAGACGAATCTCCCTCTCAAGTGACTTAAGCAATCAGAGAAACTCCTCTGGGATCCAGAGAGAGTCAGGGGTTGCTACTCCCTGCTCAATTCCACCCCCACGCCCGCCAAATGTGCCTCCCTAGTCCTCTTTCATTTCACTCACACACACCTCACTGGAGAATTCTCAATGATGAATGAGGCGGTCGCTTAGGGGCGGCCATGCCTTTCTCTCCCAACATGCCCTCTTTTCGGATAACTTTGAACCCGGGACGGAGTCCAATCCCCGCAGGGATCTCCGTGGCCAAGCCCCAATCTCTTGGGCCAGGCGAGCCCAGCGGCTGCTTCAAGTCGCGGCTGCAGCGGGCGCGCGGCTCCGAGCGCGCAGCTTCCTGAAGCTGCCGCGACCCTGATTTATGCTCCAGCCGCTCGCGAGAGCCCCAACGCTTTTGCTGGGTTAATTTTTGTCAATTGTTCCTCATCACGCTGAGATAGTTTGTAGCTTGGGGCGGGTTTTATTTATCACCCTGCACATTTGAAATACAGTCAAACATAAAAATAACCGACTCTGGGGCTCTGGCGCAATGTTGGAGCCGTCGGGGAATAATTTGGCTAACTGACTTGGAAGTTTCACCTTCTAAACAGAAATGCAACTCTCAGTCAAACTGTAAATCAGATTGTCTTCGGCAATGAAAAAAAAAGGCACCAAACCCAAAAGGGAACGGAAACGAAAGAAAACGCAGATATTGACCAAAGCAAAAAGACCTTCAGACACCCAAACTGGATTTTAATTTTAGGCGCTGAACCTCATCGAGAATGTGAATTCTTCGATGTTTTACCAGCCAGATCCGCCCCTACGGATTCTACGTTGCCCCCGGAAACTGTACTGATTTTTTATTTCTTTTTACTGTTATTGCTGTTTTTGTTATTAAATAATAATGAATAATAAATGCTATTTTAGGGGTCCCCTTGAAGAGCTCTAATTGTAAATGTTAACGAGGGGGCGCAGAATGGCCTGGGCAGGACAGGGTGGGAGCTCGCGAAGCGACCTGAAACTTGGAAAAGAAGGAAATCCGAAATTTCCCTAGCACTTTTCCTCGTTCCCGAATTTCTGTGAATAGATAGAAAAGAACCCGAGAGTCTGTTCTGCGCCTCAGGGATTCCTTTCCCCTACCTATCTGGAAGCCCCCAATAATGAAAGCTCAACTTCTTACCTGTCCGCGTAGACCGAGTGTCAAAAGCCTGACCAGAACTAGCCTTCAGTAAGGCAGGAACTAGAAAAGAAGAGAAAGCCCATACAGGCAACCACTCGACAAATGATCACAAAGGGAAACTCAAAACACAACTAAATAAAACTTCTGCCCTGTAAGGGCGCGTCTGCTATTATTGTGCATTACTTGCCCCCTCAAGTAAATTTCATTCTAGCACAGCAAAGAGGGGATCAGCCTTGCGCGTTTCCCGACACTTCCACAACGGAGATCTGAGGACAGTTTTCTTGACGTGAACCCACAGCGACCTTACCTGTAGGCACCTGCCCCATTCTTGGGGTATTTAAGCAAGTATATATTTGTTTAAACTTCTTTTGGAACAAGACCATTCACATAACTTGCTTCTACCATTTCTCCAAATAAACTGGAACAAGAGAGCTGTGACTTAAAATCCACAAATTAAAATTAAATTTAAAGATACCACAGGGGACTTCAGGTAGAAAATTGGGAGGATTACTTTAAAATAACTTTGAAGGTTTAAGGAAAGATACTTAGGTCGTTGATAGTACTTGGTAACCATTGGTAATACTGAATATATAACATTAAACTGTGATTGCAGTCAAAACTTATGGTTTCAAAGGCATTAAATGAAATAAAATTAAATCTAATATTTGGTAGAAAAAAAGGTCACCAAGTAGTTGGAAATTTTTTCAAGAGCAAATCGAATTGATGTTGTTTTGACATTTGCGCGATCCAGTTCTTAATCTGGTGGTTTTTATATTGGCCCCAAGCTGGCTTTGCTCAGGTCGACATCTCTGATTCTTCTGAGGGGGAACTCAATAAATGCAGCATGTTCTGCTGACAGGCAACTCCTGTGTTGTGAGGCATCCTTTGCCAATAGATGGTCCGATGTCCTTTTCAGTATAACCAGCTGGGAAATTAAAAGAAAATGTTTGCCTTTTCTACATATTTATTGGTATTTGTTGTTGTTGTTTTTATTTATTTCTAACACATCAAGGTGAGTTTTTTCTCTTAGAATCCCAAACCACAAATATCTCCAAAAAACGTATATTTCAAAAATTAAATCTACAGATGTAATACATACTGTGAACCCTATAAAATGCGTTTACAATGCTGACTTAAAGAAAGAAATTTATAACTTTCATATGTACCTTCCTTGTGCAATAGGCAACTGCCATATGTTTCCGACTTCCATAATTCAGTTTTTCCTGGACATCTGTAGCAGGTAGTGAGTGCTTCTTAAAGTACATTTTATGTAATTTGAGAAGGAACCCGCACCAAAGACTAAAGGTTAACATAAAAAAGCACAAGGCTTTCTAGAAATGCTAGTTATTCTAAATTTACATCACCTATTATGCATGGCCTGAGATAGCTTTTTTTTCCTCCCCCTTTATTCATGAGACTGAATTTGGAAATGCAGTAATTCAGAAATGCAGTATTGCATATGCTGAGTATTCTTTACTGGCAACATTTCCAAAATATCTAAATGTTTTGGTAGTGTTCATCTTTATTATTTTTTAGCCTTTTGCTTGAAGATTCCCATTTGGCTCTTTCTGAAAATCCAGATTGGAAGTATATTATAGTAAGATTATTTTATCTGAGATGAAGTTTAATATTTTTGAATATTGAAAATATTGAAAAGGGGGAAAAAAACCTAAGTTCTATTTTTCATCTAAATTATTCATGAAACACTTCTTAAAGGATGGGAAGGTTTACACAATTAAAAGTGAAAACAAAGCAAAACCAAAAGTCATGTAGAAAAGTCATAGTTTTTTGTCAATTTTTTTTGCCCATGTGTTTAAATTCAGGGTTCATTCCCAATGCTAATACTATTTTTCAATAACGCACTTCTTTTTGTGCAGTTCCAGTGCTAGCTTTAAATTAGTCTGTTAAAAGTCCTTTCATTCAGCTGAAACAGAAATGCCTCATCTGTCAGTACAAAAATATGAATAAATTCCAGCCACATTCTTCATTGTTTATACTTTCAGCAGATTATATAAATGTGAACAAAATTTCCACAGTTTAAGAACTGCCAGTATCTACAGATGTGAAATATGAGAACAGGGCCCAATTTACAGCCAATTAGCATAATAATTTTTATAAAAAGCTAAACACCGTACCTAGTGATTCTTAAACGGAGCCTAAACAGGGACCAAGGACGCTTAGTTCCATTTTCAATTCATTTTATTAAACCAGCAGACTCAAGATAATCTTTGTTTATAAGAGAAAATAGCATTGCTTGTTTAATTAAAATAACATGAAGCTGTGTATTTTAAACATCGTTTTACATAGCATAAGCTATTAAAATGCCCATTAACTATTTAAAGAGTATTACTTAATTTCCTCATACATTGTCTCAGTTTGATTCTTGTCTGAATTGACCCGTTGCAATATATTGGTATCAATAATGTCCAACTACCCAGCTTTGGGCGTTCATTTACATCCGGGTGTTAATTTCATTACCTCCTTTAGGCCACCTTGTATTTGGATCAGGTATTCGTGACAGAGACAAATGTGGCCTTCTTGGACATTTCTGTTACTAACCCCTAACTGTAGGGTTGTGGGAGGAGTGAGGGTCATTGGATGAGAAAGCGAAGGCGGCGGTTTTTCACGCACAGAGTGAAAAATCATTGCAGTATCATCTGGAGGCAGAGCAGATACCGCTAGAGATTGGACATGAGTGGGGAAGCTCCTTCTCCCAGCCTCGTGAGTTTTCTTCTGGATGCCTCACAGGTTCATTACTTCCTCACTGCTCCCTCGACTTAGTCAGTCAGAGAACCCTTCTCTCCCTTCCTTTCCCATTTCCCAATCTGGAGAACTTGGAGTTGGGAGGGAGGGAGAAATGAAGACAAGCTTACCCTTAGAATACACTCTCCTTTGGCTCTTCCAAAACCTCGCACCTCCCCTAAGCCCCAGGGAGAAATGGACATTGAGTGAAAAACCCACACTTAAAAGAGAATCTCTCCGGGCCCCGAACTGAGTTTGGGCGCTCTGGAGCCCCGCAGGGCTCTTCGCTGGGCTGCGCGAGGAGTTCTTTTGTTGGGGAACTCGGTCTCAGCTGATCGGAATCGGGAAGACACTGGTTGTTGGAAGAGAAGAATGGTGAACAGTCGCCAACACGTGGGGAGGTGATGTCCGTGTGTGCAAATCTGCGAGAGAAGCGAGCAGCGAGGAATTGTGGTTCTCGATCACTTTCTCCACGGGGCCTGGTTTTGCGGCTGCAGCCCCAGACCCGGAAGGAGGAGGCCCGCTGGAGCGCAGCGGTCCAGTCCCCCGCCGCCTGAATTGACTCCCTCAGCCTTTGTAAACTTACACAGATTATAACTTATTATTTTTATTAACCCTGATCAGAGCGAAAGGCGAGAAGAAGAGTTTGTGCAAAGAGAAGGAGGAGAGTGGGAAAGGGTAGGGGAAGAAAGGGAGGAGTGAGGGAGCCCCAGTCCGCGTGTGTGGCGCTGCCTTGTGACTTCAGGCGGCTTCTGATGTCCCCTACCCCCAGTTAGGATCTGGCTCCTTCCCAGATTAGGTTACAAATTAAGGCAGCGAAATAAGTAGCTCTCTTGCTGCTTGGATTGGGCCCTTGTTCACCCCACTCTCTCGTCTATTTCTGTATTTCTCGCTAGGTTAATCTTTTAGCTAACAAACATTTTTTTTTACGCGTGGGAAGGAAGTCCGGATCCTGCCTGTTTGGAAATGCGGGGACCACCTGATGCACCTCGAGTTCAGGGTCCAAGAACAGACTCTCCTGTATGCAGGGCTCACCTCTCCGTGTCAGGTCTTGAGTCTGGGGATTCAAACGTACGGGTTAGAAATTCTTACCGCGATCGCCAAGTGTAAAGTAGAAAAAGAAAAAATAAGTCTATCTAGCGAATGAAATTCTGACGCACGGGATTTTTAAATTTAGAATTAAAAATAAGCAATTGTTTAGAAATAAAGTACAAGTCGCTTATGTCAGGTAAGATGAAATAGCGAGCTCTCTCTAAACATATATAGTTTACTCTATATATAGTGTAAACAGACTCTAGGCTGAGAAAGCACAGCGGGAGCCGACAGAGAGAATGCGCTTAAAAAAAAAAGAATCTTTCGGAACTGTCCAATTTTAAACTGCACCAATAAAAATAAGAAAGAGGAACCGGATAAGCTTTTTAAAAGCTCCCCACCCCTCGTTAGTTTTGCTGTCTGGCTGGACACAGATTCCACTAGGTACCATTCTCCCAGACCTGGAGACTCAAGGCTCTTCTGCCCTTCCTCCTCCCCTCAAGTCCCTGAGACAGATCCACTCTGAGAACTTTCTTCCGTGGGTGACTTTTATTTGAAATAGAGCCGGGCTATTCCGTTCTAATCGTTTCCTTAACGTAGCTCATACTGGGAAAAGACATTTTCTCTCTTAAAGTGACGGGAGGCAAACACTCCCGGTACATAGGCCCCCACCGACGTTTACACGCGTGCAGGTGCACACTGCACATCCACGCACACATGCACACAGACACGTGCGTACGCGCGCACGCACCCCGATGAGCTTTTCTCCCACCAATTCGCGCCCTGTCCCCCCTTCCTTTGCTCTCTTGACTAGCAAAAAGCAAGGCCCTGGCTCCGTCCTGGCACGCGCGTGCCACGCTTTTAAGAAATACCTTGCTAGGGCGATGCCTTAGCCATCACTCCGAAGGCCGCGACTCCGCCTGCTTGCCCCCTCCCGCCTTCCTTTCCCCTCGTGCCGCGCCCGGGATACGTTCGGCGCCTCCTCTCCCAGAGCAAAGGTCAGGGTGCGCTGAGGTCTGCGACTCTCTGCTGCACGGGGTCAGGGGCAGCTGGTTCTGCTGGGTCCCGGGACCTGAACCGGATTCCACGCGAGCCCAAGGCGGCGAGCGGCGGTGTGGTTCTGTTGCTATGGTTCCCAAGCCCAGCCTAGACCTGGGCTAAGGGAACCAGCGTCTTCGTCCTGCCGCCGGCATCCAGCGCACACCTTGATTATTTCTAAGGGCCACGTTCTATCTGATATTATGGGTGTCTGTGAGGCCTGGCTTTCCAGCTTGTCGTCTAAGTGGATACAAGTCCCCAGGCGTCTGCGCGTTGCCGGGTATGCGCTGCTCGCTGCCCCGGGTCAAGGCGAAGGAAGTGGCAGAGGGTTGTAGGAGGCCTTGGGCTGTGCAATCCTGAGAGAGCCCTGCAGGCCCACGCAGTTCCTTCTAAATCAGTTTGAACTGCGGGGCATATAAATGGACAAGAAGGCGTCTACAAAGCAGGCTTCGCGTCTGGAAAGCCGTCTTCGTCCTTGGCGGCCTCGCGTTTCTGCGGAGGAGCTGCTCCTCCTTCCCCTGATGCGGGGCCCGAGTAGGCCTGAGGGCCCCGGCGACTGCACTCCTGAACCTCAGCGCCTCCAAGTCTCCAGGGCCTCAAGGGCGGCTCAGAGGAGCCCTAGGTCGCTCCGCCTTAGGGTCACCGAGAGCCTGGGCCTGGAGTGGGGCGCTCTGTCTTCGCAGGCTGCTGATGCTGGCTTCAGACGCCCTGACCGTACCGAGCTCCGGCCGAAGCCTCCTGCCACGTCTGCGCTCCCCGCCATCCCACTCGCATTCCCGGCCCAAGCCATCCAGGCGGCCTCTTTGCTCTCCTAGGCCCGCGCCCGCCCTCGGCCAGGCTTCAGAAACGGTGTTTGCGCTTAAGTTTCCTGCTATACTACCCGCCTGGGGCGCCGCGGAGCTTGGAGGCCCTTCGGGGTCCAGACAGCTCCAGACCGTTAGCAAAGACTTCTTTTACAAATGCAAAACCACTCCTCCCTGTTGAATCCGTTTCTCAAACGTTTAAAAGAGGCCTCCTCCGCAAGGGTGTTACCCAGTCGTTTTTGACCCTGAGGCTGCAGGGCCCGCCCGGCTGCGGGTACGTGGACGGCTCGGGCACCGCCCGCTTAGGTTCCCGTTCTTCTGGTCGCCTTGGAGGAACCGCACATTCCCCCAGCTACAGCAAAAAGATCGCAGTGGCGAAGCTACTTTCTGATTCACTCTACTGAAAGCTTCAAGAGAAGTCAGGGATAATAGGGAACGCAACAGTTGTGGAGGTTGAAATGAGCGAGGGACAGAAAAAAAAATCCTTTGTCATGTATTTTATAACAAAGATTTAAGAGTAATATGCATCATGAATTTTATTCTACAAGAGATTTGCCCTATTTACACCAAACCCATTTTTTTGTTAATCCTGACAAAAAGTTAAATTGAAACTACAAAACTGTACAAATAGATATTAGTGTTATTCAATTAAACAGCATTGTTTTTTTTTTAATTTGTTTTAAGGAAACAAGTTCTCTTTAAAAGCCTGAGGAAAGAAATGGCAAATTGTCAAAAGCAGGGCAAATATGAAGTTATGTTAAATCACAGAGACATTTTTAAAAAAACTGCAATGGAAATTTTATTGCATCTTAAAACTATTTCACTTTGTGAAATTTTTAGAAGTTTTTAAGCTAGTCCGTATTATTAAAGACAAACAGAATTAAAATCCCACGACCTACGTTTGAAATTAGCCATCATGCTTTGCAAGAAAAGGGAGGCTCTGGAAAGGACGTGCTTTTTCTGACTAGTTCATATGAGGGACTGAGCGACAATGTAAAATTTTGCTCTTCTAAATTTAAAGGATTTAAATATACCTTGAATTCTCCCTCCTTCCCCAAGAAAAATCCATGGAGTAAAACAAACAAGTAAATAAATAAGCCTAGTGCCCTGCCAGGTGCAGTAATGCTTAAACGAGAAAAGACGGGCCTGGTGGCTGTGAATTCTCTCCACTTCTCAAAATATTCTGAGTTGCGGCAGTACTAAGTGATAAGGAAGTGGGGTGAGAAGTTAACGTCTCTTGAAAGATTCTTGTTATTCTAACTTGATCATCTCGGTTTAAAGCCAGGAGCCTCAGCCTTTCCAGGTCCCGGACTGGGGCTGGACTGGATGTGGGAGGCAGGGAGACCGACCATCTTCAGCGCCCGGCTGGCACTTCCAAGCCAGACGGCGGCGCTTTTCACTCTTGGTTTTTGGCGACCTTGTAAGGAAGTGGGCGCGGGCCCCGCGGAGTCAGCGCCTCCTAATTGGCCGGCCATCTCGGTGATTGACAGGGCCCCGGTCTCCGCCCCCGCCGCTTTATTGACGCTAATGAGCAAGTTCTTCCCACCGCTCTCCTGCCTGGAAGTGCTGACAGATCAAGGCAACAAATTTCAATTACAATCCCTAATTTGTGTCCGCAGAGTGTTTTTTACCCATGTTAGTCCTCTCTGGCGCATCAGTCGAGGCAGGTCTTGGAGCAGCAGGAGGAGGTGGAGGGGGTGGGAGCGAAGGAGTGCATCAGTGAGAGAGCGCGCGCGAGAGACCGAGGGAAGGAAACTTGGCGGGGGCGTCGCTGGTTCCTCGGATCCCAACCCAGGCGAGAAAGAGGAAACGCCAAATTTGTTTTTGCCCGCGGCGGGGAAGGGGGCAGATCTCAGCCTGCAAGAGGCCCCTAGAGCAGTTCAAATTTTAGTAGGGGCAGGAGAGCGAGTGTGTGCGTGTGCCCGTGCGAGTGTATATGAGCAAGGGGCGGGCGGGCGCCGGCGGCGGGGATGGCCGAGAAGCGGAGGGGCTCGCCGTGCAGCATGCTAAGTCTTAAGGCGCACGCCTTCTCCGTGGAGGCGCTGATCGGCGCCGAGAAGCAGCAACAGCTTCAGAAGAAGCGGCGAAAGCTGGGCGCAGAAGAGGCGGCCGGGGCTGTAGATGACGGAGGCTGCAGCCGCGGCGGCGGCGCCGGCGAGAAGGGCTCCTCGGAGGGAGACGAAGGCGCTGCGCTCCCGCCGCCGGCTGGAGCGGCATCCGGGCCCGCCCGGAGCTGCGCAGACCTGGAGCGGAGCTGCGGCTCCCGCGGAGCCGCGGGTGAGTCGGCCCCTTCCAGCCTAACTTCTTCCCGGCGCGGCCCCTCCTGGGTCCCGCCGGCCTGCTCGGCCCCCGAGAACCTGAACTTCTGCGAGTTGTGGGTTTGCGCGCGCGCCGCGTCCCTAAGTGCCCGAGGCAACTCTGCCACACGTGCATTGGCCGTGGGTGTCAGGGCGCAAAGCTCGCCACCTCCCTGGCCTCTCTAACCGCGCCACTCGGGTCGCCCTCCAGACGGTTAACACGCCGCTTCCAGCATCGCTTCTCAGGCTGCCGCCGCCCACTCGGCGACCCGCGCCCTCAGCCGCTGCTGTTTGCGGCGCTCGGCGGTGCAGATCTGTACTTGCGGTATCTGCCTCCCTTGGGGTTCCAGCCAATGGGTGCTCTTTTTCTTTCCTAACTTTTAAAAGCATGGGGGTGGGGGAGCGACGGCATAACCCCCCCGAAACCGGAACGAATGCCCTAAACCGTTTGGGTAAACCAGGAAGAGGGCGGCGTATTTGCAAACGTGGTTTCCCGAGGGGTAGCTGAGCGGTTCCCTTCCCTTCCCCTCCTGATTCCCGCTGCCGAGGCCGACGGCGACCGCGGGCTTGCTTTTTGCGCTCTTCTGGCCCCTTTGCTGCTTGGCTAAGAAACTCAGGGCGGCCGGGGAGTTTGGTGGGAGCAGAGTCTGAAGAACTTTCTAGAGGATGGCTCCGGCCGGGCCCAAAGCGAGGCGCCTCGGACGCCTGTGGCGAAGGGAGGCCCAGGCGCTTCGGACCAGGCGATGGGGCGCCAGACTCTTTTACTGCGTGCGCTCCGGGGCGCGGGGTGTGTCGGGGTCTGCCCTGGGGATCTGGATTCAGGAACCCATCTCAGGCTCCATTGGGCACGCATCCCAGACCCGGGCGGCGGCGCGAAACTTATTTTGGGGCCTTGACAGAGCGGAGGCGAGAAGGGTGAGGTGGACGCGGCCCGCATGCCTCTCTGGGACTTCGGACTTGGGTGCCGAGGGGGCCCCACTTGAGCATCGAGTGTCCCTTTGGCGGGCAGAGCGGGTGTTGACCTGTGGGCCTGTTTGGTAGAAGGACCTGATGGCACGAAAGCTTCCCCTTTTCTCCTGGTCCTTTTCCTCTCCCCAGCCGCCCTCCTGGGGTCGGTCTCCCCATCAGGCTTCTCCTCTGGAGTCCTCACCGGTTACCCCTCTCTGCCCTTTGCTGCCCAGGCGGCTGTGAGGACGGCTTCCTGCAGGGCGCTTCCTCGCTGGCGTCCCCGGGAGGCTCCCCGAAGGGGTCCCCGGCTCCCTCCCTGGCCCGGCCCGGGACCCCGCTGCCCTCGCCGCAGGTCCCGCGGGTGGACCTGCAGGGAGCTGAGCTCTGGAAGCGCTTTCACGAGATCGGCACGGAGATGATCATCACCAAGGCGGGCAGGTAAAGGGGGAGCTGGCGCGAACGGCCCCGGCCCTGGGTTAGGAAGAAGGGCCTGCAGCATGGTGGGGTCTGTGGGTAGCATTTTCGTACAGACAGGACCAGGCCCCGAGTAGTGGTTCACTTTTGAGACTGGCTTTGCCTCCCTGCCCAGGAGTCTAGTAGATGAGGGGCACTGCCCCGTCGCCCCCCTGTTGGATGCGGGGGAGAAAATCACCGTCGCCGGCGATGCGGTACCGTTTCGGTTAATATTCTGCGTGCAGGGTAGTTACAGATTCGTGGTCGTATTTACGTCTGTCCAGGCGTTTATTGAGGCTCTAGTTATCGTTTCTGAAACTATGGAACAGATTACTCCTCCGTTTTAAAAAAACGCAGTTTACTCTTTAGCAAACCATGATTTACTTTTTCAGATTGAAACTTCCAGGTTGATTCTTTATCAACAGATTTCTTGGGACTGTGAGAACGTGCTGTGTTGTGCTATTTTGATATTAGGCTAGGATGAAAAGTTACTGGAATCATTGGTAATACATGCTTAATCCCTGCAAAAATAATTACCCTGATTTTTAAAAACCATTCTGTTTGTAGATCCACAGTTAAATGGTTACAGTTTTTTTCTAAATGAAATCCAACACATTAGCCTAAATTTGCTGAAGAATACGAAAAAAAAAATTTTGTAAGAAGTTATGTTTGTTTTTGGAAAGTGTGAAATTTGTACATCCATTAGTTAGTAAAATAAATGGATTTGTTGGCCAAATCATATTAATTTGAGGGAGGTACAGAAATATTTGCATTTTAAAGTTTTCGGTTCATTTAGTGCAGTGAAATCAATGAGTAATATCTTCCTTAAAAGGAATTTTAAAAAGCACACACAACTCTTTCAGGGAGTACACATGGCAAAAACCTGGACAGCATAAAAGTATCCAAACTTATTAGAAATTACAAAAACATATTTTATTGAATCCATATGCTACCTTCTACATTTTCACAGAGCTTTTATTAATGATCCAAATTCAGTCTTCAACAACACAAAGCAACAGTTGTCTTATAAAGGATGTAGTTAAAGACCTTTACTCTTTATCTTACAGGTGCACTGAAATAGCACTAAAACAGCCAGCGCATTAAACTGTTCTCATGCCTAGTTAGGAATAATGGACTTTCTTTTCTCTGGAAGTGGTTTTTAATGGCATTATTGTTATAGAAAAAAATTGGTAAATAACAGGACTAAAAATTGTGTTATAAGGTTAAATTAGCAAAAATTAGATTAACTGGAAAGGTCCTAGACATAAATCATTAGATGAAAGTTAAAAAAAAAAAAAGAGCCGCTCTATTTGTTTTTCGTATACAATAATTTGCTGTAGTATTCCGTACTACTCTGCCCTTTTAAAAAGTTAGGTGCATTTACTTTGCATCTCCTTTGATATGCATCTCTGGAAAGCCAAGAGAAATGCAGATTTTCATTTGTTTTAATTAGCAAAGTTTTGAGTAAATATGGTTGAATAAGAAAGTATTTTCAGGGTATGGTGGGGAAAGGAATGATTTGGTAAATATACGTTGTGTTTAGTTTCTGCTTTCAATAAAGAAGTTTTACTATACCTTTCAAATTTAGAGCAACTTTTGCACTTCACCTTTACCACGCTGCAGGCAGGAAGTCCTGTCTCAATAAAGAACATATTGTTTGGTTATAGCATGGCACATTGGCTCCTTGTGGTTTTTTATAACCCTTTTAAAATTTCACATTATAATATGTTTTATCACTTTTAGAAATTCAAGTTTTCTATTCCTACCATTTGGAACATTTTATTATTTGTGTTATTAAAGTAAATATGCTCACTGATTTTTGTTTAAAAAATAAAATGCTTTCTTTAAGTGCCATTATTCCTTCAGTGTACAATTCTTTTGCTGTTAGCTATACTGGCATTTAGGTAAACATGGAACACATGTACCGAGTACAACAAATTACTTTGAAAGCCTTAGTTTTGACATGTCTTGTGTTCTGATTCTTACAAAGTGAATGCTATACATTTATACATATGAAAAATAAAGATTTGAGAGGTTCTTTGCGTATTCATTCTCCATGTGTAATCACAAACGAAAACCAAACCCAAACTCTCTTTCCTCCCTTCCCTTATACATAGGCGCATGTTTCCAGCAATGAGAGTGAAGATCTCTGGATTAGATCCTCACCAGCAATATTACATTGCCATGGATATTGTGCCAGTGGACAACAAAAGATACAGGTACAGTAGATCAGATGAATACAGGAGGATAAGAAAACACTAGGATTTTACAGGCTGTGCCTATTTGATCTGTGATGACTGTGATGTTTGTTTCCAGAAGCCTGTACAATTCCCAGATCCCTAATCCAATCCCTGTCAGTTCCAGTAGCCCAGACGGTGCCTTCTCTTGCAGTAAATGTGGAAACTTAATTTTTGTTTTGCTTTTAATAGATACAGGAATGTCTCTAAGTATTGAGGACTTTAATACGGGCCGGTTCAGTGTTGCTAAACTAAATGTATCTTTTGTATTTATTCACATTTTGTTAGTATTGAGATGAAATGTTAAGTAAAGTTTGTAGATATACATAATATGAAATGTTTCATTTTCTTCGTGATTTTTTTCATCTTTAAATAAATTCTTTTTATCTTGTTACGTTCAAAATGGTAACTATTTGAAGGCTTTTTTCCTTTAATATGAGAAAATTATTTAAGATTTTTTACAGTTAAGAAAAATAAAATATAACTCATTATGATATTAAGACATCTTAAACTAGCAATGAATTTGGTACCTTACTGTTGTTTTTTGGTTGGTAGTTAGCACGGTAATTTTTTTAGAAAAAACCTTTGTAATATTTGGAGTTTGAAAGAGAATATATTTATCTAGACATGATGAAGTGGGAAAAGTTATACATTCTTCAGTTTCAAACCAACCTTTGCTTCTTTGCTTCTGCAAGTAAGCAAATCAGCAATTTTCAATGACAATGCTTTTTATTTTCCTGAGGAGTTAAAAATGCTAACATTTAAAAAAGGAAATTTTGAGTGGCAGATCAGAAGGTGCTGCTTTAAATTTTGGTCTTCTTTGTTTCTATTTTTTTAAAAACAGCTAGAGCAGTTAGTAACTTCTTAAATGAAATCGGATTTGGTTTTCAGCACTTTTTAAAATGTAGGGAGTTGCTTTTTTGAAATAGGTTTATGGTGTCAAAAGTATACAGATTTAATTAGTACAGGCACATATGGAATACTAAAAAAAGGTAATAAAAAGGGCAGTTTTATTATTTGTGTTTTGTGTGTAAGTTGTATTACTTATTTTAATTAAATAAGTCATTAGGGAGTTTGCTAAAATTATCTACTGTGTGACAGAAGCAAGAAGGCATTGAATTTTATTCTTTAAATATACTTGGCTTAAAATCCATGTTCTAATTTGGGTTTTGTGTTAAGGAAAATAATGTAATTCTTAATGAGCTTAGAAATTATTCCTTTGTCTTTGTCCTATTTCTTTCTCGAAATTTCCTCCATATATTTTGGATGGGTAATTTTACTTAACTGATTCTTATTGTTCTCCCATAAAGCAAGAAAAATTTCAAGTATTGGTATTAAAATGCCAGACCTTAAAAGATCAAATTGTAAAACATAAATTTGCCTTCACTTACATTGCTTTAGAAGAAGAAATTTGTCTTGTGCATTTGCATTTAAAATGTTTCACAGAGAATTGTAACACATAGCATTTATTCTCTTAGTGGATGTGGATTTTGAACTATTCAATATGCATACCTTTTCAAGATTTTGATGGAGCATATTACTCTATTTTGGTAATATCGTAATCTATATCCATAGTGCAGTTTTTTTTCTTGCTTTTCTAAGATTTGCATTTTATTTTCCAACCTTTTCAGCAAGAGTAGAAAAAAACTTTTTTGGCTTATGCTCTGCTGTCAAAGAGTGGTATTTGGTTAAGTTAAAAATGATGGTGATTTATTAGACTATAAAATTAATATTCTCAGAAGCCTATGCAGTTAGGAACTTATTTATTGAAATTACACTGTACCAATTAAGTTTTTTAAAGTATTCTTAATTTTCTGATTATGTATTTTTTCCCAAGAAAAGAAATTAAACAATAGAAGGTGTACTGAGCTCAAAAGAGAATGAAATATGTGACCGTAGTTGAAACAAAGCGTTTCACCAGAAATGCTATGAAATTGTTTCATGCTATTTTAAAAAGAAATTTACATAGTCTACAGGTAGAATTTTCTGAGACTATTTGCAAATTGTTGCTTTAAATTGCCATATTTAAAACACAAATGGAAGCAAAACACCTAAGTATATAATTTCATTTTATATTCTTTTCTAAGTGATTCATCGATATACTAGTTTCTAGTTTTTGAATTAGTATATTTTAAATTAACATTAATAAGTGATAATTTGAATATAGGATTAAATATTATGATCTTATTACTTGAAACATTGTTATATAAATGTATTATTCTAACAGAATCAATATATTTGACATATATAAACAAACAGAATGGGATGTTTTGTCTCCTAATTAGAAAAGTAATATTAATTAGATATACCACCATTTTCAAAGGTTGATTTATATTTTGATTAGTGCTATTTGAAAACTATTTAAAGAATTTTTTTTAAGGGTCAACAGAGAAATACAAGAGATAAAAATCTACATTTTATGATTATACAAAATTTTAAAATTAAGCTGAATACTTTATCCTCAATTTGTAGTGTAATAGAATTAGAAAAAAATAATTATAAATGATAATAGATAAAACTTTTTTCCTATGACCATAAACATTACTGGAACTTCTGACAATTTCCCCTTGCCTTCCTACCATCTATCCCATCAGCCTGTATGTAAGCCTAAAATGGGAAGTGATCCTAAGGGAAATGGGACACTTTAGGATAAAACTCTCAAGTATTTTTGAGATTTACTTAAAGGTGAGCTTGACAACTTAATAGTTTCTTTATGTCAATTGAATATCCAGATGAAAATAGAAAATATCAGAATACAGACAGAATGTCTAACGTGAATACGTGTGATTCATAAGAATTAAGATACATTTAATGTGGTGATAGTGTGTATATTTCACTAATCCTTAACACACACTTACTCTGAGTGGTCAGTAGGGCACTGCTGCCTCACAGAGTTTATGAAAAGTACTTGAAATTTTATTTTATATGCATAGGATGTAAAGAGCAAATCGTTGTACTTTAGACTTTAAAAAAAGGTGCACATTGTGTCTGATTCTACTGAGTTGGAAATTCCAAGAAAGCAACAGTCCACATACTGAGCCTTGTCATTTTCTCTAGGTATGTTTACCACAGCTCTAAGTGGATGGTGGCGGGCAACGCTGACTCCCCTGTGCCACCTCGGGTATACATTCATCCAGACTCGCCTGCCTCGGGGGAGACTTGGATGAGACAAGTGATCAGCTTCGACAAGCTGAAGCTCACCAACAATGAACTGGATGACCAAGGCCACGTGAGTAGATCACCTCCCTGATGCGCCACCATTGGATGGCACAGCCATGTCTATAACTGCCCCTAACTGAAGCAAACGAACTTTGTTAAGATCATAATATTCCTCTCCTGGTAGATCAGCATGTGCATAATTTGTGCAAAATCAAGGTTATATCTGCAACAGAGACTATGTCTGGGGCCCAAGTATCCTGTGAAGCATGTAATAGGTTAAAACTAGATACTGCATTTGTGTTGGAATGAAAGGACCTCAGGCAGACTTTTTTAGCCAAAATATTTGTTTGAAACCCCATGAAGTGCTAATTATTATACTCTGAATATGAATACTTGGGAACTGGGTTAACAGGGATAATGATTTATTGTGTACTGCAGATCCAGCTCATTTCCCAGCTGAGGCTCATTGCTTCTCAGTAATGGCCCAGGCTTAAGCTGTTTGTATGTTCTATCTGCAAGCTCCCAATTGTTTTGTAATGACATCTAATGTGTCAAAATATGCTACAATAATAATTCCTTTTAGTCCTAAAACTGCGAAAACATGATATGTAAGTCAAAGTCAGCCATTCCAATAATATAGTCATTTTTAACACCTTACTAATTTTTAAGCAGTATTGTTCCCAGGTGAGATTTCTACATTATTGTTTTAATAAATAAGCGACTCTGGATACACACTGATTTCCATTCAAAGTTAGCATTTCTATTAGATTCCTATTATTTGAGAGGGTTTTGAATGAGGCAGGATTTTGAAGAATACATCATAAGTAAAAGAAATATCAACTAGTTAATTTCTCAAATGGGTGACATTAAGGTAGCATATTTATGAACAAATCTTTTAAAAAAATGCAAACTGTCACAAACTAGTAATACAGTGACGACAGGATATGATTTACAAATTGTTAGACAATGTCTTATTTGATTGACCTTAATGAAAACATTTAAGTACAAATTTCATTGTGGTACAAATGAGGAATCTGGATTTTTAAAATGTATCTATCTCACGTTGCCAGTGCTTTTGTTTATTTGTTGCCTTTTATGAACAGAATCAGAAAAGTAACATAATAGATTTCATTTCTGAATCCAACTACATGCCCTATATTTTAGTGTATTACTTTGTTTCCCTTCTTTTTATTCTTTATTTACACAGTCAAGTTGTAGCAACTATTTTTTACTTGACTTTGGTGAAAGAGCAGTAGCTTCTTCTGTCTCATTGAGGGAGCTGACTGTGAAATGTCAGCATGTCCTTTGAGGGGTCTTTTATTTTTTTGGAATAGAAAATTTAAAAATAAATGCCATTAAGTATTATGTGTTCTCAAAAACTTAAATATACTATACTTTTCTGGGTTCTACAGTTTGTGAATATATCTTTTAAAAATATATATAGAAAGAGATAATTGTGTCTAAAAACTCTACACTGTCATATATAAGGTAAAACTCCTTTTAATAATTTAAATCAATACAGTCATTTTATAAGTCTAATTCTTTCAGATCAAATTTCTGGCTTTGTATCTAATATCTAACATATCTATAATATCAGATATAGATCTAATAATTTATCTATCTATATGATTTTAACTTTGTAATTTCACTAGACTTTATTTAAAACAGTATTCTCTAGAGAAACAACCAATAGGATGCATATAAATATGTATATAGAGAGATTTATTTTAAGGAACTGGCTCACACAATTATGAGGCCTGGGAGGTTTGAAATCTGCAGGGCAGGTTGGACGGCTGACACCCAGAGAAGGGCTGATGTGCAGCTCGAGTCTGAAGGCAGTCTGGAGGCAGAATTCCCTCTTCCTCTGGCAACCTCAGTCTTTTTCTCTTAAGACCTTCAACTAACTGGATAAAGCCCACCCGTTATGGAGGACGGTAATCTGCTTTACTTAAAGTCTCCTGATTTAAATGTTAATCTCATCTAAAAAAATACCATCACAGCAACATCCAGATTGTTGTTTGACAAAATATCTAGGTACCCTGGCCTAGCCAAGTTGGCATATAAAATTAATTATCGGGCCAGCCCGGTGGCGCAAGCGGTTAAGTGCGCACGTTCAGCTGCGGCAGCCTGGGGTTCGCCGGTTCGGATCCCGGGTGCGCACCGACGCACCGCTTGTTAAGCCATGCTGTGGCGGCGTCCCATATAAAGTGGAGGAAGATGGGCATGGATGTTAGCCCAGGGCCAGTCTTCCTCAGCAAAAAAGAGGAGGATCGGCATTGGATGTTAGCTCAGGGCTGGTCCTCCTCACAAAAAAAAAAAAAAAAAAAAAAAAATTAATTATCATTCAGCATTGTTTAAAACACAAAAGAATAGATTCAAATTGAAACTCAATTGCTTATACCTAAATAATTATAATATTTCACTATTAAGAAAAACAAAAACATAGCAGAAAACAGGCAAAATCTAGAGAAGTATGTCATCTACCAGTGGAATTTTTCTTTTAAGGTTGTGGCAGGATGTAATATTTTAATGTTGTTGTTTGTACTGTTGAGTCAATTCCAACTCCTAGCACCCCTGTGTACAGCACAGCAGAACCCTGTCCGGTCTTTTCGCGCCATCCTCTCACCTTCCGTTGCTATATCAGACAATGCTCCGCTGCTATTCATAGGGTTTTCATGGCCAGTTTTTTCAGAAGTGGGTGGCCAGGTCCTTCTTCCTAATGTTAGTTTGGAAGCTCTGCTGAAACCTGCCCACCATAGGTGACCCTGCTGGTATTTGAAATCCCAGTGGCATAGCTTTCAGCATCACAGCAACAGGCAGCGCCTGCAGTATGACACCCGACAGACAAGTGGTGTGGTTCCCTGACCAGGAAACAAACTCAGGCTGTGGCGGTGAGAGCTCCGAATCTTAACTGCTAGACCACCAGGGCAGGCTAATACTTTAAGAAAGGGAAGTAATTAATATGTGTGGGGAAAAGGGAGAGAAAGATATGTACCTGTGCATTTTAGAAGCAAGGAAATTGCCTTTGCAAATGGTAAAAATGTACGTATCAGTTGATACTAGAGGAGAATGTAGGAGGGAAAATGCTATTTTTCATTATTTACTTAAAAAACTTGTTTTTGAAGACTTTGTAAAATGTAGTAAAAGATAAAAAGCTAGTCTCCACCTTCAGGGATCTTCCAGCCTAGATGGGGAGAGAAGACATGCACACGAATAACTATCCTGTCAGCTCAGAGAAGTACAGACGCCACATTATTCCAGCCAGGAGAGATTGGGAAGGCTTCATGCAGAAGGTGTCTGCTGTATTTATTTACTCAGTTTGATGACCCCAAATGAGGGTAGTGATTAGGAATTCATTTCTTATTCTATTATTGATATGACAGTGTCTAAGAAGACAGTAAGACCATTGTGGTGGGACTTTCTAATTCACTAGTCCCTTTCCTGATGCAGAGACCTCTTGGGGACTCACCTCTTTGTCCTCATATGATTGACCCCCCCCACCCCAATTCTAAAGGGGGATGTGTGGCACTAATCCCCAGCTAATCAAGCTCACTAATCAAGCTCTAGACTCAAATGAAATGAGAGGTGATTTTCTAATTTGCTTTCTAAATTGCTTTCTTACTTTTTTTGGTGAGGAAGATTGGCCCTGAGCTAACATCTGTTGCCAATCTTCCTCTTTTTGCTTGAGGAAGATTGGCCCTGAGCTAACATCTGTGCCCATCTTCCTCTATTTTGTATATGGGACACTGCCACAGCATGGCCTGATGAGCGGTGTGTAGGTCCGTGCCGGGCATCCAAACCTGCGAGCCCTGGGCCACCGGAGCAGAGTGCACAAACTTAAGCACTATGCCACCAGGCCAGCCCCTGCTTTCTTACTTTTTTTGTCCTCTCAGTTCCCAGTTTTACTTTGCTAAAGGTGTACAAACGTTTAACATAGTGACTTGAGAACTCCATGTAGACCCGGGACTTTTATTAAACATGGAGTGATTACAGGAATCAAATCCTCACAGTGCTGTGGCTGGACCTCAGACTGCATGAGACGTGAGATCATGTGCCATTGAGGTTTTCCCCAAAGTGACTTCATCTTTCTGAAGACCAGGGATTGTTTAGAGAGGAGCCTTGGTGAGAATCTAGAGTGGAAATGTCCCACTGCTCCATAGCTAATCTTTGAATGTTGTGAAAACTTTATAATCCTTGCTTGCTCCTTGGGGAATCTGTAGCCAGATTTATGTGGGACTGTATACAAACCAAGGCTGGTCCTTGGGCTACCCAGGAGCAGATGGTTAGCATGCTTGGGTAAGGTATTTCCTTCTCATCATGTGCATGTTTCCCTGTTCACCTTGAATTTTCCATCTGGAGGGAAACATTTAGATGAGCATTTCTCTGAAAAATTAGAAGACATTTAACAGCTCACAGTACGCCTTAAATTTAGGCAGAACTCACTCCCACAGTGCTGTTGTGCTTTGGAAGGGAGCACAGCCAGGCAGCCACAGCCAGGAGACCTGTGGGAGGGCTTGTCCTCCCAGCTGCTGAGGATTCAATGACATAGAGTCGCTCCAGCTCTAGTTTGTCCTCACCCTCTTCCAATTTCTGCTTGAGAATCAGGTGGGGAGAAGAGATATTGCAGGGGAGATTGCTCAGATCTCCCTAATGGAAGGAACTTGCAACAACTTAGTGGTCCAACACATTCGTGTTCGAGGGCAAGTCACTTCCACTCTCTGAGGCTTGGCTTTTTCGTGGGTTATATTGGAACCAGAGAATTTTGAGTGAATCAAATAAGCTGAGGAACTTGAAAGTACATATTTGAAAGGAGTGCGTTATAAACAGTGTCAACTCCTGAAACAAAACCAGGGCCACCGTGCTGTGGAGCTTGCGACCAGGTGTTACGGCGTTGACCTCTACCATTTAAAGCGAGTCAGTATCTGGTATCACTGAAATGCAGGGAGCCAGGTTTTTGTTATCTGCTCCTCCTCGGTCCTTTGCTTGACTTGTTCCAACACTGGCATTTAGGTCATCTAGAAAATTTCCAGAGTCAGCAGGTAGTGTTTCCCTGTTGAGCTGTCTTGTAAGACTGGACACAGCTGGCGTGTCTGTCAAACCACAGGCCCTTTTGGCCCATCAGATCAGAAATAAGTAACATCATGCTTCTTTTGATGCAAACCTAGGTCTTTAAAGTGGAAAAAACGTGTATTAACCTGCACATGGGAAAGTACCCTGTGTTTATGGACATAGGTCCATGTGACTATTTGTGCTAATAGATAATGCCAAAAAGAAAAGATATCCTCCATCTAAACAGAACAGAGAGCATGGAGCATGCAGATCAGATACAATTATTTGAGTCTGGGTTGATGGGCCTTATCATTGTGGTCTCCTTCTTTATAAAGCCAGTGGTTCTCCTGGTTCTATTAAATAAGCAAAATATTATTAACCACTAGTCATTATAAGTTTGATAGTTCATTAAAAACAAAATAATGCTATTTTATAAAGAAGAACTGAGGTTTGTTTAGCATTCCCTAGAAATTTCCAGGGATATACTAAATTCCTATGGATAATATTGAAAATACATTATTTTGCTTGAATAATCTTCAGATTTCTATTGGCAGTTGCCCTTTAATCTGCAAACATAGGCATACATCAGCTATTTCTGTACCCTACCCCAATATGCCCCACTTTAAGTCATTTTGGAAATTCAGTAGGGATATAAACAAGTAAATACAATTAAAATGTGTATAGCTATTGAGAAATCTGCTTGAGGGAACAAAGACTTCATAAAACAAGAACCTACTTTTCACTGACTAGTAAACAGAAACTCAAATCAAATTTTGTTCCCTTCATTCCAAGCCAGTTCATTTTAGTCTTCTGAAATTGGCTATGCACTCATTTTTATTTGTTTAATGTAAAGTAGCTTCCTCCAATTTTTCTTCTGCTCTGGGATTTGCTGATCATTAGAATTGTTAGAATTAAATCTTGCTTCTGTGTTTTTAAACTTTTTACCTGACTTACAGCAAGACGTACATTTTATGTTATGACCTAGTGCACACACACAAACATACACACAAAGGTAACAATGTTTTTGCAAAACAGTGCTTATCCTTACTACAAGCAGCACACTCTATTTTTCTACATTGTTTTATAATTTTATTTATTTAAAAAATTTCTGGTTGCAACCCCTTAAGTTGATTTCATGAACCACTAATGGCTTTCTGAAGTTCTTTCCTTTTTCAGACCTGGAAAGAGGCTTTTCCAGAGGTAGCAAATGCGTGTGTGCGTCTCCAGGTGGGGATGAGGGCTATCGTCCCCTCTTATCCTTTCCCTATACTCATGCTGTGTCCCCATCAAGCATGTCTGGTGGGCATGATCGTTAGATCTGCTATCCAGGCATTTCTCCCACTGATAGAAAGAAAACTTTAGGGTTAAAAAAAAAAAAAAAAAAAAAAAAAACCTGACCACAGCACTGGTTACTACTAGAGGGTAAAGACATCCTCTTATGGCAGCAAACACACTCTCCCAGTAGGGCTACTTATGTTTGGGCTAATTAAACTGCCTGCATCCTGAAAAACATGAGGCAGGTCAATGAGTATGTTTCTCCGAGACTTTTTAAAGCATTTCTCCTCCAAACTCCTACCACCCCAAAACCTGAATTCAAATATTATAGCTCAGGACAGATATAGGTTTGTTAACTAAATTCATTAATGAATACCTGAATATGGAAGCCCAGCAGCAAATAGAAGAATCCTACTGGATGAGGCTATTTCTTTACTCCACTCCCTCAGCCTCAAAAGGATAGAACATATAGAGAAAAAATTCACCCACAGCCCCATCGTCTAGAGATGATCACTGTTCATATCTTTGTATGGGTCCCTTTTTACGGTCTATTTTTTATTGGTTGTGATAAGTTTATAACAACTTGGATCTTTTTTTTATCATTTAAGATTTTAAAAGATGCATTTCATTATGTGGTTAAAAATGTCCTAAACAGTATTAGTAACAGCTGAATAATACTGTATCCTGTTGTGTGAACTTTCATTTACCTAACCAGCCTAATCATGTAAGTGGTTTATAGTTTTTCCACTGTTATAAAGGGTGCGATGCACATCTTGGTATGCGAAATGCTTTTCTGGATTTGGAATATTTCCTTAGGACAAATTCTCAGAAGTGGAATCATCGGGTAGAAGGTAGTTGAACCATATTATCAGATTCCCTTAGCAGAGTCTGAGAGCACCAGCTTTTCTATCCCCAGGCACCTGGGTTTGGGAAGGCTTGTTGTGATCGAGGCATGGACACTGGGCTCTCCAGGCAAACCAGAAACTTTATGAGCCACACGCAAGGCAGACCCTGGAGTATCCTTAAAATTCCCTTTGTCCTTGAATAGACATGTTCTAGTCACTAAGAGAGGAAAAATGTTCGCTAGAAAACCTTGGTGTGCAAATACTTATTTTTAGGGGACGGGTGTGGTGGAATTTAAATAATCATTTCAATCTCATTTTTAGTTTTATTGGTTTGGACTCTAAGTTCCATTTGGCTCATTATAAATAAAATGCTCATGAATTTAGTCTTGTATTTTCAGCAACAGAAAAATTGATGTTAAGTTCACATGGTTATACACAGGGTTCCACCAAAACAATGGTTTTCTTTTTTCTTTTGTATTTTTTTGCACATTTTACAACAACTTCTTAGCCCTCCCACTCCCATTATGGTATACTTGATTAAAGTGGCACTTCTGCATCCTTGGAAATTTTCACTTCCAACTGGGATTTATTTTACACATTAAATATTTAGTCATGGTGTTGAGATTGGGCAGAAGTTCTTGATGCATTTGGCCTTTCTTTCCTTGACATAGATTATTCTTCATTCTATGCACAAATACCAACCGCGAGTCCATGTCATCCGTAAAGACTGTGGAGATGATCTTTCTCCCATCAAGCCTGTACCATCTGGGGAGGGAGTGAAGGCATTCTCCTTTCCAGAAACTGTCTTCACGACTGTCACTGCTTATCAGAATCAGCAGGTATTGTTCTCAGAATTGGTATCTTTCTAGACTTTTCATTTCAGGTATAAATAGAAAGATTTTCTCTTACATATATATAGTCCTTTATATATACAATGTATAAACTTTTCTATTATATATTATATATATATAATCCTTTTCACTGTGTCTAAATGTTATGAATTGTCATAAAGCATTTGCCATATATGACATCCAGGTTATATATATATTATAATCACAATTCTTAAGCCATGATTCCTCAAGTAAGGCTACTCTGGGGAAGATTTCTTTAGACAAGAATGTGTCTCATGGCTGACAGTGTGGGTTTATTTTCCATTTTGAGATGTTGAGTCATGATGCCATAATTAACATTGGGAAAGCTGTGTGTTGCCTAGGAAATAGACATGTAAAATATGAAACGTGAGTTGTCAAGTAGAGCATGAGATTTGGTAACTGACTTTATTTTAAAACTGCAGTTCCTGTATTATGAAAAATATTTCAGAAGCATTTATCCTATATAGTCATTTTGGTATATTTACAAAAAGGGTGGTTTCTTTCAAAATATGTTTTCATTGTGCTAGAGGGTGCTGTGCATGCTTATAGTCTGAGAGATCAGCAATTGTGGAGTAATCCTTTCAGAAAATTAGAAATAATTTCAGAAGTGAAATATGTCTTTTCTAAATGGGTAAGCATAGACATTTCTTTAAGGCTGTATCAAATAGGTAGAGAATTGAATGGAGGTAATTGTTTAATCCATGCAATTCTGGCCAGTTTTCATAAGAAATAGTGATGTAGTTGAGGCTGATGTGGTCTGTGGTAGATTTTTAAAAAAAATGTCAGTGGTCAGCAGAATTATTTTAGGTTTCCACTTATCTTTACATTTATACACACCTCAGTTAAAATTTTAAGGCTTTATAATCCCTCTGTTGTGGTTTCTGTTGTTTTAAAGCTTTGCAGGAGATTTGGATCCCGTCCCGTGTGTCCTCCTTTAGGGCTGAGGGGCTCATCGCTCTTGTCCCTGTGGAGACACAAGTCCCACAGTGGAGGCCGTCTTGTCCTCACACTCACATTGCCACGCTTCCATAGAGGCTTTTAGGAAGGAACATGAAGTTCACCTTTAGAAGGGCTGGAGATAATTAGGAAGATAGTCTTAAAATGGGTTAGGTGCAGAAAATGATTTCCTTTTAAGGAAAAAAATAATGCATGAGGAGAAAAGAGCAGAGGCATTTAGTACTTTTTTAACAACCCCAGTGCATCTTCTTTCTCTGTCTCTTGTCTCTCTCGCACTTACACGTATAAACAGTGTTATATGTGTATTTTCTCCCAGCCTCTTTGATACAATAAACGAGACACAGTGGGCTGTTGGTACATGCTGGAGACTAATTAGCAAATGTGGATAAGTCAAATAAGAGGGTGGAAAAATTAGAAGGTGGCAAATTGATAATGATAAAATGCAATCATGTTCATTTTTTTAACTTCCCAGCTACTCTTTTGAAGAACTTAAGGAAAATTGGTAAGCAGCCTAGTGTGGTGGTTAACAGCATGGGCTCTCAAGAATGGGGTCCCAGCCTAGTTCTGCTGCCTAGTAACTTATGATTGTAGGAAACTTAAGCCTCAGTTTCAAAGAAAACATAAAATTGGGATAACAGCTACACATAAGTTGCTACGAGAATTGAATAAAATAATATGCATAAAACTCCTAGTACAGCATGCGTGGTATGCACTCAATAGATGTGATGTTAGTAATGAAAATAATGATAATAGTAATTATGATATATCTCTATTTAGACAAGGCACCATTATATAAATCTGTACTCTTTTTAAAAATACTATTTTAAGTAAATATTTAAATTATTTAATATTATTTAAACATATAAATGAACAGAGAATTGAACTGTAATGATTCATAGAGAATTCCTTCAATGACAGTGTCAGACATGGTGGATTAATTAGCACACCCTTATATCATATCATTTATAATGTAGTTTTATCCACATACCAAGACAATATCCTATGGAGCGGATGTATCTTAGGTGTTGCAAAGCTGATTGGAGGATGGCTGAGAGCATGCACAGGACAATATAGGGGGACTGCAGATGACATTCCAAAGATTCCTTCCTTTGCCTTAGTGTTACCCAATAGTACTCATCCTTAGCCAAAATGGTACAATCAGAAGTATGTTCATTAGCTTTGTAGATTCCACTGAACCAAGGAGTAGAAACAAAGCATGATGTGCCTCGTAGAAAATAGGCTGTCAGTTCCTCTGGGCAAAGTGAAGATCTAGTAAGAAATAGTTGGGATGTTTTTATTTTTGTTTGGTGAGGAAGATTGGCCCTGAGCTAACATCTGCTGCCGTTCTTCCTCTTTTTTTTTTTCGCTTGAGGAAGATTGTAGCTGAGCTAACATTTGTGCCAATATTCCTCTATTTTTGTATGTGGGACGCCTGCCACAGCATGGTTTGATGAGCAGTGCATAGGTCTGTGCCCAGGAATCAAACCTGTGAACCCCGGGCCGCCAAAGCGGAGTATGCAAACTTAACCACTACGCCACTGGGCTGGCTCCATGGGATGTTATTTATTAGTGTGAATTTCAAGATGGTATAACAACAACAAAAAAATGCTTTTAATGGAGACAGACCATTTGTAAAAATTTCTCCCCTAAATCTTGAGGTCTCAGTGTGCAAAAAGCTGGTTATGAGTCAATAAATTAGAACTATAGTTAAAATTATCTTTTATTTCCAATACATGTATAAGATTTAATCTCATTAGAATCTTCATGTAGCGGGCACCTCTGGTTAGACATTCCCTATAGTGCTTTGACTAGGTCAGGACTCTGCAGATAAAAGAGGAGAGAATAAAACTTTCAGATGAGAGCCACAAAGATGATTCAAGGAGAGACAAAGAAAAATACAGAGGCAGGAAAGTTAAAGGAGTGTATATTACCTAATTCTAAAGAAGAGAAGGCTTCGTAGGAGCCTAACAACATTCAGGCATATAAATGGCTGTTAAATAGAGGTTGGAGATTAGCTGTTCCCTGTCACCACTATTGCAAGAGAAACAGGATTAAATCATGTCACAGAGTTAAAGGGAAGAACTCTAGTTCAGAGAGATTGTCAAACATAGGGCAAGGTATCCACAGACAATTCAGAATCTCCTTCTCTAGGGATATGAAAAGCGAAACAAACTTTGTTCTATTTAGAGCTTGAATAAGAGTAGGAGAGTGTCTTTTTCATAGAAGATGAATGTTCCGGATGATTTCTGAAATTTTCTTCTAGCTTTGCTGCTAAGATAATAAAATACCTGGGAAATAGGGGAGAGAAACACAATAGAACCCTCTGACAGTTAATTTTGGAATTACTTGTAGTTCTTCCATCATTTCCATCTTTAATAACCTTACTTGGCATTTAAAATAAGATTTGATGTGATTTTTTTTCCTACTCTGCAGATTACTCGCCTGAAGATAGATAGGAATCCATTTGCCAAAGGCTTCCGAGACTCTGGACGTAACAGGTCAGTCTTAGTGAAGAGCATTCTGGTTGTGATAAATATATTTGATTTTTTTATTGTGAATTTTCCATTACAAAGTCAACAGTTAAACTTATTGACATGGTTTTGCAGTCATTTCTGATGAAGCTTTAGATTTGCTAATACTACTGGGCCTTGGGTGTCACTTATCATGGAGTGTAGTGTTGTGGCCCACAGGTTCCTAAGGTGAACTTTGATGTGTGATGCTGGGGTGAAAGGGGAAGCTCTCAGTGTTCAGAGTGTGAGCTGCCACTGAAGGGGCCTTGGGGAGCCTGCCCTTACAGGCCCAGGGGCTTCAATATCCCATCAATATCCTCGCCGCATCTGCTCTTGGTTTGGAATTAGTGATGTCACAACTACCTGTTGATTCTGTCTTCAGAATACGACAATGTCTCTTGTTCCCTCAGATTTCTAACTAGAATATGGAACTACTGCCCATTGCCAGCTAAAGAGCTGATGTTCTTTAGTTTCCAAATTTGTCTTGGCTCGGCTGACAGCTATGCACTTGTTTATTTTTTCTGTGTCGTGTTTTACGGTGTTTGTACTAAGTGGGAGAGCAACAATAATGAATTCCACTCTATTACTTTTATCAAAAAGCAGATCACCTTCGTCTGTGTGCCAAGAGATTTTTAATTTATTGATATAATTCTCTTCCAATACAGTTTGGTGCAACATTTTCTAAAATAACTGTTGATAGTGATAGAGAGCAATAATAGACAAACGTTCTCCAAATGCCTTTTCAGGGTAAGACTTCAACTTAAATGTTTTAAAAGTGTTTTGTTCTTAAAAAGGAAGAATTTAAGTGATTTTTATTACTTTACTCCAGAAATTATCCTAATACTCCTTGAAAACTTGATGTTGATAGGCTGTGTTTACATGCAATCAAATCCCCAATTATCTTATTTTAGGGACAATTGCATTTAAAATTTTAGAGAAAGCAATCAGTAGTAGTCCAGATTTTTAGTTCTTTCGGGTGATTAATTGGGGTAGGTAGGTGTAGATAGAGACCTTTTCTCAGAATATAGTCAAGTGCTTGCAAGACCTTGATTTCATCTTTCTGTGCATTTTTTCAGCACCCTGCAATGTCAGGACTAACGTGCAACTGAAATGCGTCGACAGTCAAGCAGCCTTTCCCTTAGTGCAGATAGATCAATAAGACTGGCCAGTAACAGGACTTCCCTTTGAAACGCTTCACTCTGTAGAGAGATGGGCAGGTGTTCCTAACACATGCTGTCTGCTGTGTTGAAATTATTCTATATCTTTTTAGATGTATGTTTCAATGTGGAGAAAAACTTTGTTGGCTTTTGTTGTGTTATATTAGCTCCTGGTTAACTCTGCTTTTAAGAGGAGTTTCTGAAAATCAAATAATTTAGTCACTGAGATGGTCACTGGTGAGGTGACCTAAGGGATCTTTGGGATGACTCCTTTTCTACAATGACAAAAGGACTATTCTACTTGACAAATACTTTGATGGAAACTTCCTGTGGTTTTGGTTGTAGCAGAATAGTATTTATCCATTTAAAAGTCTTTCATTACTTTCAGTTCATTTTTTTTTAAGCAGAGAATAACTATATTAAAAACTCACTGAAATTCCAGGAGAACAGGACTGAATCTTGGAGAGTACACACCCAGGAACTCTGTCCACAATCTCCTATAGTGCTGCTTACAGCAGACACCCCACTGCTGTTGACACGGGGGATCACACTGCTTGTACCCTGTCAGGTCATTTTTGAAGCAACAAATTAAAAAATATTTTTTAAAGTATATTTTGGGTAGGTAATAATAATGAATAAACTTTCTACAAGTAGAATTGTGATGATAAGATGCATATGACAAGTTTTCAGGAAGAATCCTAGACTTGTCAGTGTAATGAAAAGATATTTGGTTTTCGAAATTTGGTCAGTTAAAAACATGAGTAGCATTGGTGAAAATAAACGAAGTCTTTTGTTTGGTATGGTGAGGTCAAAATGCTAGGTTTGATATGAATTTTTTCATTCCTTTTGGCTGTTTTGGAAGTACATAAGCATGGCATCCGCGGTGCTTGCTACTATTTCTTCCCTGACTCTAAAACTCTTAATGATTTTAATGGACATACAGAAAACAATGAATTATATATTAACACTTTTAAAATTTTGTTAAAATTTAAAATTTTTATTTTGCTCCAAGTGTTTAAATATCTTAGTACAGGGAAAACATGTTGAGCCTATACATAGCTTTCTTGTTAGTGAAATGAATAATTTCATCTTTTTTTCATTAAAATTACTTCTGCTTATCATAGACAGGCTCTTCAGTGCTCACTTTGGAATGCTAAATATATGTAAATCAATATGTCCCATTTAAAAAAAATTGATTTTAATATTTTCCATTGATAAATGCATAAGACACTTATATGGAGAAGAGAGAATTTGATCAGCTTCAAAGATTTCTCACTTACGTATTATTTTCCTTAAAAAAAAAAAAAAGAGCCTAAGTTATGTGTAAGACTTGGAAGGTGCCTTGGTGTTGAGGGCTTGGGGAAGGGGTGATATTTTTTCATATATTAGTAGAGAAGAAGGCCCATGAGAAGTTCAATATATTTCTTAATTACCCCTGGTTCTGTTGTGCTGTTATTTATTTTTAAAATAGATTCTATTTTTATTTTTCCTTATGCATGAAATAAACAAATTGAGCAGGACAAGAAATAAACATGGACTTGTGATTTTTTAAACTTTATAAAACAATTTGCTTTAATTAAAAATTATCCCTTCCTGGCTATTTATGGTTCTACAGCCTATTTTATAGGAATCAGTAGCTTCAGCCCTTAAAAGCTCTCCTGAAAGACATTTGCTACGTGAAAGGCAATTTATGTGCTGAGAATAGTTTCATTCTTCAGTTAGGCCTTAGGTTTGACCCTATAAAATTTTTTACTCAGGAAGGTACAAAAATTTCTTCTCTTTAAATACTTCAGGAAAAACATAACCATTTTACTAAATAAACTTGGCCATTTGATAGCATAAATTAGGGTGGTGATAAAATGTGGAAATTGTTCAAAGGCATCTTGTATAAATTATCACCTTGGCTACACTCCTGCAGGAGGTGCCTTTTATCTTTTCTTTAACTAGATGGGAAAAGTCTCCATTACTGGAGAAAATGAAGGCTTTTTTTAAAAAAAGTCCAGATTCAGCCAATAAATATTTTATAACTATTTCCTGCAAAATATCTGAAATCCTTTCTGGAACTTGCAGTGTGAAACAGCAGCCTCAAGAAAAATATCAGTAACTCCAAATCAGATCACTTGTAGATATGTCACCTTAGAGCATCTCTTTAAAGTTTAGGGTTATATGTTTGTGATGATCAATAACTTCTCCCTAAGAATTTGGTCTATGGATTTGTATTTGAAGCATAATAAAGTTTGTATGGCTAAAGCAAATAATGCAGTAATGCTCATGTCTATAGTTAATAAATTTCTAAGTTAAGTGGATGCTCATTAATTACCTCTTAGTAAATTCCCCTTGAGACCACTCCATGACCACTTTGGTATCCTTAATATTTAAAACTATGATTTCTAAAACTCATCTGTGATAATAAAAAAGTAGTTTTATATAAAACTGTGTTCTAACATTCTTTTGCATTTAAAAAAAGCTTGTTTCTAGAAAGTCATAAAAATTTAGTATTAGTACAAGAGCTAAATATACAATAATCAGCTAAACAGCACCCGGCATTCTTTAGTCAAGTATTACATGCAACCTGCAGGCTATGTGGGGTTTGGAGACTGACTAGGCAACCAAACTGCCCCCAAATCAATATTCGATGTATATAAAATATTACTGAGTGGAGTGATCTTGGATTTGGCTGGTAGTCAGCCACAGATGTGATGTCTGGTTTGGGAAAAGTCACTTAGGGCAAACAACTTTAGAGCTAGGAGAGGATACAGAGCTTTTGTATTCTGATCCTCACTTTGTGGGAAACTGAAGTCCAGGGAGGTTAAAATATTGGCTTAAGGTCACACAGTGGGTTTTAATGAGTTGCAGTCACAGCCCAGTTCTCCTGACCCCCAATCCAGTGTCCTTGCCAAGAGGCAGTCCTCTCTCTGTGGCATACTGATTACATCCAAATCCAGATTTTGCCCTTCACACTCAGAGCAGCCCAGGTAGGGCACGTGCAGGTCCACTCTGCACCCTGCTCTCCCCTTTGGCAGCCCAGTACGAGCACCTGTGTGGGGCTGGTAATGGCTCTGTGAAGGGCTCCCAGAGAAGCACCCCCCTGAACCTGTGACTTCAGAGATGAGTCAGGTCCACGTGTGGAGTCACGTGAGGATGGTTCATGCATGCAAGCCTGTGCATGCACACACACCACCCATCCACACATAGCTGTCTCTTTCTGTCACTAAGATGGGTAGTCATGCTCCTCGTGCAGTCATGTCACAAATCAACAAATTAATGGAGACTCTGAACACTCTAAGGAAGCAAATTTCGTGTGTAAAAACTTGGAACAGAAGGGCAAGTGAGATGGTTTTATCTGCACAGATCACTGACCACAGAGCTTTCACCATGCTGTGTAGGTGGTGTGACTCTGTGTGGGAGGGTGTTTGCTCTAGTCTTAGTTCACAGTCCACAACTTGGGGATGCAGGAAATCCAGAGGAGGTAACATGTTGAGTCTAGGCTATTAAAGACAGACCATATTGTTAATATCTGCATTAAATACAGATTGTCTGTATCAAATAAAACTGTATCTAACAATCACAAGCTGAGTTAGGCTCGTCTGAGTATTGTTTGACCCCCAGGAAGCAGGCATGTCCTACAGTGGAGCTATCTGCTTCATGAAAAGCACAATGTTCTCTAGATTAACAAATTTCTTAGGGCTGTGGTGGTTGAGGGAAGAGTGGTGAGGTCTTGACAATGGGTTAGCTGAGTGAAGGGCCTCCTTTCCAGAACCTAGAGCATTAGTTATCTGATGTAAAGAGGGAAGACTCTGAATCACTTGTGGTAGGAGATTTATGTATGTATTTAGAGTAGCTGTCCTTGTTTTAAAATATACATATATCATGTAAATAGTCCATAACCAACATATCCTGTCCCTTTAAGTATCCATTCATGAAGTGTATGTAGGGGCCTTAGAATAATGTTTGATGCTAATACTAGCTGCATATACCAGGCTGCCCTGTGAGATCACCTTCCTGCGACCCTCCGACATGCTGGTCTGTGACGCCAGTGCTGCCCCCGCTGGACCTCCCGTTGCTGGAGGGAAAGCCCACCCTGGCTGCCCTGGGCATGGAGGAGATCGTACCTGGAGACAGAAGTCAGTTTTCTTTGGATGAGTGCTCTTTTAACCTGGCTGCTGAGGCACCGAAAGATGGCAGAAGTGCCTCTCAGAAAAGAAGTGGCTTTACATGGGCATGCTTTTGTGGCAGAGCCTTCCTCATCAGAGGGAGAAGTTCCTCATCAGAGGGAGAAGTAATGTAACAGGGAGAGAGGGTGGGTTCCAGATCACAGCAGAGCCATGGACTCACAACAGCTAGGATGGAAGCTCTTCACCTCAGCTCCTTAGCCCAAGGGGACAGCTTTTTATCCTCTGAGGTTGGCTTAGTTTTCTGAGAACGTTAACAGCACATCTTGGGTGGTTTCCATTCTCTTGTGCTCCTGGTGACAGAATGGTAACCCATCTCTGAAGCACTTCTTTCTGCCTGTGCCAAGCTCCTAACCTGCAAATGGGGAGGTACTGTCAACACCAGTGGTGTTTTCTGAGCTACTTATTACTGGAAAAAGCTCTAACTGCTCCTAACTAGGCTCTTTTGTCCATCCCCATCCTGACCCTTCCATGTAGAATGGGTTTGGAAGCCCTTGTGGAGTCATATGCATTCTGGAGACCTTCACTACGGACTCTCACCTTCGAAGACATCCCTGGAATTCCCAAGCAAGGTAAATCACAGAGTGTCCCGGGTCAATCACAGAAGCTCAGGCACTGAAAAATGTTCAAGTGATTATTTACAACTACAATGGTGACCTTGTCACCAACATCCTCCTGTTACAGGATCCATCTCTTTTCTGTGTCGTATGGAGATGCACCAGGAAAAATGGCTGTTGTGGTCACAGGTTAAGTCTTGGATGTTTTAGGCTATTTATATATTTCATGACCTTTACCTCACCCTTAAATCTCTTATTAGAATTAGAGGGGGACTAGTGGGCTCTGGTGCCAGGTACACCACACAAAAAGTCACCAATGACCGCCCCAGCTCACTCTTTCTTGCCAGCTTTTTTCTTCTCTTCCTCCAGAATTGCCTCTAGGCAGGTTCTTTTGTTGGGTTTACGATGAGAAGGTCAGGCCCACTCGGGCAGACGTCCCTGGGTTCACCTCTGAGTATTTCCCACAAGCCAGGGCTGGTGTTTCCTCAGAGGGAGCTGCCGGAAAGCGATGACACTTCCGTCTCTGCTCGGCAGGTAGGACTCGAAGCCCACTCCTGCACTCAGGCTCTTTACACCTGATCCTGCCCAGCACCCCCATGAGAATTGCGCATGCTGGGTTTTAGATAATCATCATTGGTTGGATTGGGCTTTTAGATTATTGTCAGAAGCTATATAAAACACTGTCTCTAGAGCAATGAAGGTTTTACAACCTGTCCAGCCCTTTGGAATTCTCCTCTCCCCCTATGTCCTGTCAGGTTTACAAACATCAATCTGCCAGTAAATCCAGAGGGGGGAGTCGGCCACCACCACCATTATTGATTGGAGGAAGGTTAATGGCCCTAAGTTTTGCAGGGCTGTTTATTTACTGAACTTCTGCTCTTGTGTTACCATGTGATTCACCAACCTGTTTTCTGGTTGGAGATGAAATTTTTGAAGTTCTAGACTATTGCCTATTGCAACAGCCAAGGCTTGCGTGCTATAGTCATTGACCACTGACGCACACAAGCTTGCAGTGGGCAGCTGCAGGGATGTGTGAGGCAGGATGCGCCTTTGACCAGTTTCAGCTCTTTCCTTTGAGTTCTTTCTTTTTTCTTGCAAGAAAATATATTGATCCAGAGCAAGCTCTGCTAAAAAAAAAAGGTCCAAGGTGGGTAGAAGAGAGGCAACCGTTACACTTTTGGAACAAGATGCAGAATAAGATGAAATTTTTATTTTGTAAAGTTGCCGGGAAAGTCAGTATTTGTAATGGTTATTACAGTAAATGAGAAAACTTGGAAGAGCTAATTGAGGGAGAAAATTCTACGTGGTAGTGTCCTAACACCTCTGCAATAAAAAATATACATACATCATTCCCTGGGGAGATAACTTGCCTGGATAATATTGAGAGGATCTGTGTTTAAAATAGTTCAGTCTGAATTTGATTAAATAATTCCTTGAGAGCCGAGACCAAATCCATTTCATCTTTTTAGCCTCCCTTGTAAACAAGCCGTGCCTAGCTCATGTTTACAAAATCGAAAGGAAAAGGTGGCTGTGCAATCGTAGTTCTTTACACTTCACCTTCTTTTGTAGGAAATACGAGTTCCTCCACCTTACTCCAAGGGTCTGGGACTGCCGTTCCTGCCACTCACCCTCATCTTCTGTCCGGCTCCCCTTGCTCCTCTCCCGCCTTCCATCTGGGGCCCAACACGAGCCAGCTGTGCAGTCTGGCCCCGGCTGACTACTCCGCCTGCGCCCGCTCCGGCCTCGCGCTCAACAGATACAGCACGTCCTTGGCCGAGACCTACAACAGGCTCACCAACCAGACCAGCGAGACCTTCGCCCCGCCCAGGACTCCCTCCTACGTGGGCGTGAGCAGCAGCGCCTCCGTGAACATGTCCGTGGGCGGCGCCGATGGGGACACCTTCAGCTGCCCGCAGACCAGCTTGTCCATGCAGATTTCGGGGATGTCCCCCCAGCTGCAGTACATCATGCCTTCACCCTCCAGCAACGCCTTCGCTACTAACCAGACCCATCAGGGTTCCTATAACACTTTCAGGTTACACAGCCCCTGTGCCTTGTATGGATATAACTTCTCCACATCCCCCAAACTGGCTGCCAGTCCTGAGAAAATTGTTTCTTCCCAAGGAAGTTTCTTGGGGTCCTCACCGAGTGGGACCATGACCGATCGGCAGATGTTGCCCCCTGTGGAAGGAGTACACCTGCTTAGCAGTGGGGGTCAGCAGAGTTTCTTTGACTCTAGGACCCTAGGAAGCTTAACTCTGTCATCGTCTCAAGTGTCTGCGCATATGGTCTGATGAAGCCTTTAAGTTAAACTACTCTCGAATCCGGCTAATGTATTTTCTTTCACCTTTTCTTTTTCTTTTTTTTGAAAGCAATATGAAAAGAAACTCTCAGTAGCTTGTAAAATGTATATATAATAGAAAATGAAGGCTCACTGACTTTTTTGACTTTCTCATGGTCAGATTGTAATTATCTATGGTATATATGCATACTGTATATAGCATGTGGAGTTGTGCAGCCAAGACCACATCCTCCCTCTACTTTTTCCCCTAGTTCATCCAGTTGCACAGAGTATTGGCATAAATGTAGTATTTTTAACCAGAGTTCTCAGACTCTTTTAAAAACCAAATGGTAAACATAAAACTTGGCAATGATACTAGCCAGACTAAGACTTATAATTTATCAGAAAAATTCTCTACACAGTTTCATTCTTGAGTGTTGATAACCAGCAGTAACCAGCACACAAGAGTCTAGTGATTTCTGTTTTTCTTGGGCACAGCGTGGGAACCTAAATTGCAAAAGCCAGTTGAAGTCTTAGTATTAATTCTGAGGTCTTCGTAATCGTGAAGGATTAGCTTTTGTGTTCCTGCTTGTTCTTATTCATCACAGATATTAGATGACCTTGGGTCTGTACAAATCCATAACCCATAATAATTATTTTCTTAAGGAAGATGGAGGAGAGGCTTGTGATTTTTTTTCACTTTCCATTGGGCCTATAGAGATATTTCATCATCTGCAGAGAATGAATTTCCAGTATTTTGGATTTTTTGCTTATTTTATGAGTTTATCAAGTAGACCATTAAAGAATGTTCTATAAACATTTTTAAATTCCAATTTTCACCAGGGAAGGAATATATGATATGAGTGGAATGACAAAAAGAAAATAAATCCACCTCAAATTCTTGGATGCCAATGAGAAATGTCTATCTTTTTAAATCAAGAAGAATAATATTGTCAGCTATTCTTTAGGTTTTTATAGTGTGTTTCTGGATTTTTTTTCCATCGTGCTTTGAGATTCCTGACCCATGGTCTATCAGTAAGGAAAAAGGCATTTACGCTACTTATTTATGTCTCGTAACTCCTACAAATTGAAACCTCCCCTTCCTTAACCTTGGCCCTCTGTCTGAGTCTTTCCCAAAACAGATTGATGCTAGGCCTTTATGGTGTTAAATAATGCTGTAAGGAATTTCAGGGGGTTATCTCCAGCAATCTGTCTTTTGGGGGTCATAGTGCAAAGGCTGAAGCGCATTACTATAAAAGCCCTCTTGGAGGACTCAGGAGGAAGATACTAATTATGATAAAGGAGCTATAAAACTTTTAAGCTCAATAGCATTTTTAACCTTGAAACTGGCGAAAAGAAAGCAGCATTAATTTTTTTCAAATCCCTAAAATAATGTATACATGGTTTAAGTTTTCAAAACAAGTAACTTTGATAGCACATTATGAAATGAATAGGAAAGGCTAAGAATGCACGATGAGGAGCATTACCATATGTCTGTTGAGAAACTAATATAATGTGTCTGTCTGTTGACTCATTACATTTCCTATATTTGCCAAGCTAAAACTGTGATTTCCTTTCATAAACAGAATCGCTTTAACTCATCCCTAGTTTAGACAGGGACAGCGTGCAGCTCCTGCTTTGCCTCTTGACTTTGAAACGGTACGGCTGTTAGATATTTAGGACGATTACTATTTGAACAGTATTTGCACAGGATATGACTCTGTTTATGGGTATTGACAAATTTCCTCATGGACCCTGTGACAGTTCATTAAATTAGAATTGATTTTTAAATATAAGGTTAGCATGAAGGGACATGAAATATTTCCGATAGTCAGATCTCTATAAGATGTTTGTGTGTGGTATTAAGACTTGACCAAGATTTGGGAAAAGTCCTCATGAGTACTTCCCAGCCTCAGAGCTTGGTATAATTCAAGGAGAACAAGAGAGTTTTCCATCTTGAGAAAACATGAAAAGTAATGATCTATACCCATGTGTATTAATAAGGAGATCATTTTCCTTTTTGCTGTTGGTGATTTGAGTTGACACCACTATACGAGTAAAATTTTTTATTAATCTTTTATTTTTGGTAAAATTTAGCAATATTGTACAAATGCTATTTCCTTTAGGTTTTACTGGAAATATTAATCACCAGGTCACTTCAAAGACTAGTCTTTTATCATTATATTAAATGACATACATGCATTGATAACTATAATTATATATCTGTATTTTATTAAAAAAGTGCCTAAGAAATTATATATTAAAGTGTGTTACTCAGCCCTTTTATGACTTTGGAGGGTAATCATTTAAAATGTCTGTAAATGTTGTTCCAAGAATACGCACACACCCTAAACACAAATTCTGTAGCTTTCAATTACAGGGAGGGCGTGGAGAAACGGGCCTGGTGTTCATTTTTCATGTACTAAATATAATTTCTTGGTGCCTTGACCATGTCATTGAAGGTGAAGCCCTGACAAATGTTGAACACATGAAAATTCAAATGTGAGAAGAGGAGGGCAAAGAGGTATGTTTTGTTTCGGGTCCAGGGGAGAAGGGCAAGGATACAAGAATGACCTGCTTGTGCCACTGACCAGTGATGACAGATCACTTCTAGGCCCCTTGACTAGAAAACATTCCAAGGCACATTGTGATGAGGTGAGGTTGCAGCTATCACAAGCAGTCACATTTTGAAAATTAACACTTGCTTCCATACAAGCTCCCTCCCAGGGGTCAACAGCTTTTCACAAGCGGAGCACCCGGTTGCTGACCCTGGATTTTTGGAATGTAGGGGGCCAGGAGACTTTGGTGGCCCCCAGAGGAGGTTGGGGCACAGCGTTGCTGATGTAGTAAAGGATCACACTCACTCTTTATGTTAATTAGTGAAATTTTGAGCAAAAGGAATCTCACTTTTAAAATGTGAATACCTTTTAAGACATCATCCCCCATACTTAAGCCTATCAGCAACTTACACCATAGTATAAAATTGATAAGCAGCATCTTTGGAGATAGCTGGAGATTTGACTAGGAGAAAAAAGTAATTTTTGGAATAGGGCAATTCTCGGAAGATTTAGATGGGGAGGAGAAGGTGCAAGAAGAGGAATCTCTAACCAAAGCTGTTGCAGAGCCACTAAAAACAATCATTTCATGAGCTTCTTTCAGCAGTCGTGATAGAATTGGTGGATGCTACGCCAATGCTCTCTCTCATTGGACGTGTTTGTAAAGAATCTTTTATTTCAAAGTGTAGCACAATGCTGGGTTTCCTCTTGGAGAATTTATTGACTTATCTAAATGAAGGTTTTCTTAAGCCTTCCATTGGAAATTAGGTAATCTTATTAGTTATTACCATGTTGTGTTTTAATCTCATTGATCATTGTTCTTAAAAATAGGTCCTCAGGCTTTTCGTCACAGGGCGGGCCCTAATCACTGACCTGATGGGTAGGTAAAACTGAGTCTTTACCAGAAGACACAGTTCAGGGTTTCAGCAGCTGGAACTTGCAGGGGTAAAATCCTAGAATGGAGAGATCCTGACAGGTGGAGCCCTAAATTCTATGTATAAATTCCATCCAAATCTCTGGCCAACCTCTGAACTGTGCACGCACGGGGCAGTCTCCCAACAGCTCAGATAAAGCTAAAAGAACTGAGTATAAATTCAGCTGCTGATTACTTCAGGGGAGAGTGTGTATGGAATCTGAGTAAAGTCAACTTAACTGCCTCCTAAAACAAAAAAACAATACTCTTCAGAGGGATATAATGTCTTACAATGTCCAGGAGACAAATCAAAATGACTGGACATATTAGAAACAGGAAAATGTAACCCATGCTAAAGAAAAAAGACAATCAAAGAAGACTGGTCCCTATACGACCTAGACGTTGGAATTAGCAGAAGAGAGTTTTTTTTTTTTTTTTTGTGAGGAAGATCGGCCCTGAGCTAACATCCATGCTAATCCTCCTCTTTGTTTTGCTGAGGAAGACCGGCTCTGCGCTAACATCTATTGCCAATCCTCCTCCTTTTTTTCCCCCAAAGCCCCAGTAGATAGTTGTATGTCATAGTTGCACGTCCATGTGGGACGTGGCCTCAGCATGGCAGGAGAAGCAGTGTGTTGGTGTGCGCCCGGGATCCGAACCCCGGGCTGCCAGTAGCGGAGCGCGCGCACTTAACCGCTAAGCCACCGGGCCAGCCCGGATGGGAGTTTTTAAGCAGCTACTATAACTATGTCCAAGGACATAGAAGAAAATATGCTCACAATGAATAGTGACAAGTTGCGTTCCATCCAGGTAAACATAACCAGCCTGTAGTTATGGGTAACTGATTTAAGATCTAGAAGAGACATGGCAAGCCTGGCCAGGAGCTACAGTACCCACTCACATTGCCCTAGCTCAGATTCTCATTGTTTCTCACGTAGACTATTAAAACAGTCTCATATCAAAAAAAAAAAAAAAAAAAATAGGTCCTCAGATAAGTTGCGAGTGAGGTTGAATACGTGAACAGTTAAGTAGGCATACATGATTGAAGCCTTCTAGGAGCTCAAAGCTTAAAAACATTACCAGTAATAGAAATGAACAAATAATATGTATTAAATTATAGAAAGATCCAACAGATATAACTTAGTATCCCTCTACATATTGATAGATTTTCATTTTTGGAATTTTGGTATGGTGAGAACATCATTTCCTTGGGAATTAGGGAACTTGGTTTCAAACCATGAGTTTCCCAGTCATGATTTTGGGCAAAAACTTAACTGCTTTAGGACTCAGTTTTCTTATGTGTAAAAGGCATAGCTGAGATGAGCATCTTTACTATTCTTTCCAGTTTCAAATTCATGTGATCTTAGTGTATAAATAATATTCAGTTTAATATTAGGAAAATACTTTTATAAAACTATTATATCTTTTGGAATACATATTTATATTTTTGGATATTGTATCTATAGCTTTACAAAGAACATAACACCACCAGGATTATTTAAAATCTATTGGATTATTTAGAATTTATCTTTTAAATGGAAATGTGCTTTATTTAGTTATAATATGTAGGACATATTTTAGTAGTTTAATATTTGAAGGAAGCTGTACCTAATGTATTTGCTACTTTAGAGTGAACAGAAAAAGATATTAATAAAATTCCTTTTCATGATGCTCTTAATTGCATGGCATAAAATTATTTCACTTTGGAATAAGTATGGCATCTAGTAAAATATCTAGATATCATTCCAAGTCCATTCAAAATATGTTTAAATCCTCATTGAGAAAACACTTGAACTTGTCTTTTTGAAGGGTTTTATTCACGCTGAGACTCGGATACAATAATATGAAATAGCTGATTACTCTGAAATTCGTTGAGTTTATATAAGTCTGGATCAACATACACATCCTATGTCAATGTTTCATATTATATTAAACAGGTCACTAGAATAACTTAATAATAAATCCAAGACAATTATTCTAAATAACAGCTTCATTGAGATATAATTCACAAATATACAGTTCACCTATTTAGAGTGACCGATTCAATCATTTTTAGTATATTCAGAGTTTTGCAACCATCACCACAACCAATTTTAGAACATTTTCATCACCCTGCAAAAAACCCTATGCCCATTAACAGTCACCCCCATTTCCCAACACCCCTTCATAACCCCAAAATCTTAGGCAACCACTAATCTACTTTCTGTCTATAGATTTGCCTATTCTGGACATCTCAAGTAAATGGAATCATACAATATGTGGTTCTTTGTGACTGACTCCTTTCACTTAGCATAATGTCTTCAAGGTTCATTCATGCTGTAGCATGTATCACTAGTTCATTTCTTTTTATTGCTGAATAATATTCCATTGTAGGTGTATACCACATTTTATTTATCCATTCATCAGTTGACAGACATTTGGGTTGTTTCCATTTTTTGGCTGTTATGAATAATGCTGCTAAAAACATTGGTGTACAAGTTTTTGTGTGGACATCAGTTTTCATTTCTCTTGGGTATATGCATAGGACTGGAATGGGCAGGTCCTGTTACAACATTTTGAGGAACTTCTAGACTGTTTTCCAAAGTGGTTGTACCATTCTACATCCTTACCAGCAATGTGTGAGGGTTCTGATTTCTTTATATCCTTACTAGCAGTTGTTATTATCAAGCTTTTTGATTATAGCCATCCTAGTGGATGTGAAGTGATATCTCATTGTGGTTTGGATTTGCATTTGCCTGATGATTGATGATGTTGAGCATCTTTTCCTGTGCTTTATTGGCCATTGTGTAGCTTCTTTAGGGAAATGTCTATTCTTCGCCCATTTTTAATTGGGTTGTCTTTTAATTATTCAGGTGTAAGAGTTCTTTATGTATTCTAGATACAAGTCTCATCAGATATATGATTTGCAAATATTTTCTCTCATTCTGTGGGCTGTCTTTTACCCTCACTAATGATGTCCTTTGCATCACAAAAGTTGTTAATTTTGAAGAAAGCCAATATATCTATTTCTTTCTCTTGTTGCTTGTGGTTTCATTTGAGGGCCAAGACATTTTGATGAACTCTTTTAATATGCATTTTCACATTCTTAGTAGAAGTAGTGGTAATGAAAGAACATTTTTAAAGTGATTTTTAGATGTATAAACTTAATAGTACTTGATAAATTATCCCTTCTCCCAACACACTTGAAATGTTGTTTTTGGGGAAATAATTATACATCCTTCGGTATGTTAAAGGGAAGGTAAAAAGATCCCAAAGTGTCATGAAATTTTTATTACCGTAGATAAGGTTGGCACTTTCAATATTTAACCAATCAATAATTATTTATTGACTATCTACTGTTTGCTTGACATTGTTTTAGACATTTGGGGTACAAAAGTGAAAAAAACTTTTTGTGTCTTTAAATGCCTTGTGAAAGTTGAAATGCTGTTTCCTGGAAAAAAATCTTCATACCGCAATATATCACAGTTGGCGGGAAAAAAATGTTGCCTTTTGGCTTCTCTGTGAGTTGGTGCCCTCACCCTTACTGCAGTGTTCCTGTGACAGATGGTCAATGCAAAGAGCTTGCCCCTGAGCCAAGGTACAACAGGGATGCATTAGCGCCTCAGCTCTGAGTTTGCTTTGTGGTTTTCTTTGGAAACTCTAACATCATTTAATCACAATTTTTTCAATTTAGCCCTGTTTACAGAACTGTAATAAGATATTTCTCTATTAATAGTAGGAAAGGAAAAAAACCTTGCTTGTTTAGAGTTTTGGAAAACTCCTGCACATTTTTCTTAAAGGTATTTAGTGAAATGGATTGCAGAGATTTGCAGATTCCTTTTTCTTCATTTGCCTAAGTGAATTTCAAGGGAAAATTAGTTGAACCGTATGTTTTTCAAACAAAATAGAAGCTCTCACTCAGCAACAATAAAGAGAATCTTAAAAGGCACTTCTATCAAGGAATGTTAACAAAGTTCCGGTAGTTCCTTGCCTGAGGGAAGGTTGGCTCAGAATGAGTGAACATCGTGGTGGCTCCCTTGTAGCTTCTGATGTTTTGTTTTTTCTGAATATGATGACCTTAGTGTGTGGGGAAGAGAGGAACTAGAAAGTATATATGTTTCAGTGTCTGCTGTGTACTTAGTTTTACTTTAAGGATACTGAGAGAGTAGAGAGACAAATACTAAAATTTAGAGATGATCCTCAGAGATCAAGTAGGAGAGTTGTGTGTGGGGAAGCAAGTGACCTTCAGAGGTAACAATTTTGACCCATCTACAAACTTCAGACATGATTTTCAGCAAATAGAGTGATAGTCGCCACCAATGACATCAAGCCTTTTCAAGCTTGAGTGTCCTGAGTGTTTCAAGCTTTTCAAGTCCTGAGTGTCCTTCCTACCTACGTTCTCATTTTTTAAGAACTTACTCAAATCTTTCCTCAGTGAAGTCTTTCCCAATTTCCATGCTTCAACCTTCCTTTCCCCAGGAGAAATATACTTTCTCTCTAAAATGTTGTCACAGAACTCTGTGTATATACTTCTTTTAAAAGAATATACCTCAACTACCATATGATCCAGCTATTCCACTGTTGGGTATTTATCCAAAGAACTTGAAAACACCAATTTGCAAAGGTACATGCACCCCTGTGTTCATTGCAGCCTTATTCACGATAGCCAAGACTTGGAAGCAACCTAAGTGCCCATCAAGGGACGAATGGATAAAAAAGCTGTGGTATATATACACAATGGAATACTACTCAGCCATAAGAAACGATGAAATCCAGCCATTTGTGACAACATGGATGGACATTGAGGGCATGATGCAAAGTGAAATAAGTCAGAGGGAGAAGGTCAAATACCGTATGATTTCCTTCATTAAGTAGTAGATAATAACAACAATAAACAAACACATAGGGACAGAGATTGGATTGGTGGTTACCAGAGGGGAAGGGGGGAGGGAGGAGGGTGAAAGGGATAATTGGGTACATGTGTGTGGTGATGGGTTGTAATTAGTATTTTGGTGGTGAACATGATGTAATCTATGCAGAAATAGAAGTACAATGATGTACACCTGAAATTTTTACAATGTTATAAACCAATGTTACTGCAATAAACAAAAAATTAAAAAAAAAAAAAAAAAAAAAGAATATACCTCAATAAATGCTTTTTCCTGCAGGTCAACCAGCCCAGCTACAATGGGAGATCCACAAGGGAAGGAGGTGCTTCTCATTTATTTTCGTCACAGCATCTGGAAAGATAAAATGAGATTAACGAAGGAGTGGATACGTGAATAAATGTGTGAATAAATGAATTTAAAAAATGAATAAATTTTGTAGACCTAGAATGGAAGCTCTAATTTGGTATGTCCGGAGGTTTTCCTTGGTGAGCTGCCAATTTGCCATTATCAGTAGAGACACACAAGGCTGTAGGTTCCTCACCCAAAGACAGGAAAAAAGGAGTTTCTTTCTTTCCTTCCTTCCTTTCTTTCTCTCTCTCTTTCTTTCTCTCCTTCTCTCCTTCCTTCCTTCCTTCTTTCTTTCTCTCTCTCTTTCTTTTCTTTCTCTCTCTCTTCATCTCTGTTTCCTTCTTTCCTTCCTCCCTTCCTTCCTTTTTTTTTTTTTTTTTTGTTGACTTGAGCTGAATCTGAGGAACAGAGGATTGTGGCTGACATCTAAATAAGAATCTCCTCCCAAAACTGTGGGTATTTTATCATCAATATCTTCCAAAGCCATTAGGACATTATGTGACTTCAAAGAAGAAATACTCCTAAGGGAAAAATGTGTTACATGCAACTTGGAGATCATTCAATCTAGGCAACTTCAGCAGGTTAAGCTGTAGTTTCAGGAACTGACTGTTTCTGTTGCAGACAGTCCCTAGAGTCTAGTCTAGGGATAACAGGAGGAAAGTGAGGTTTTCTACATCCTAGGACATTCAGCTAGCCACAGATGTGTTGTTGATTGCAACAAGATAGTTAGGGTGATACAGAAGCCCAGGCTTCACAAGACATGGGCATATTGTACCCTGGTGGTTATTGGCCAGGGCCTCCAAAGGGATTGCTGTATTAGGGTACTAACATGGTTACTTCTAGATTATTAGTTGTACATCTGTGCAAGTGAGTTGATATTGCAGTAGTTATCATTTCATCTAGAAAAAATGCTTATTTTCTAATATAAAAAATAAAATTACACAAGAGTACCTAGAGATCTCTCCCACTTACATAGATTAGAGGTGCTCTGTCAGGAAAAAAATATTTTCTTTCTTGATGGAGACCCAAGACACCCTGGAGAAAACCCTCTTTCCTATGAGAAAAACCATGACGATGGCTGCTGACTCAGCAGCTGGTGCAGTCTTAGGGGTGAGCAGCTTAGACGAAACGAGGCACTGCATTTGGGGCACACACGCTCCTTCTGCTGTCTGTCCATTCCTTTTTCTCTGGAATAGAGGAGAGAACTTTGACTTGGTTTTTCCTCAGATTCTAGTGGTAAGATCCACCTGAGAGATTGGGGGTGAAACAGGCATAGGTGAGGGGAAGGGCAGATACAGAGAGCAGGAGGCCCCAGTGAATTCACAGAGTATCTTTTACCACAGCTCTGCTTTGGTGTACTGGGTATCTGCCCAGATTGATAAAACTGTATTTTGTTTCCATTTTTTCTATTTTCCATGTGTGTGTGATGTATCTGTCAGAACCCCAGGGAGAAGGGTATGATGACACCCTGAGTTCTTAACATATGCGTTGGCTTATGTACATGAAGTTCAATCATTCATTCATCCCTGCGTATAGCATTTGTTGAGCACTTGCCACGTGCCCATTCTGCTGCTGGAGATGTGGTGATGAACAAGAAGATGTTGCTCATTGGGGGACACTCAGACCTCATCAGAGGGTCACATGTGAAAACACACAGTCATGATATAATGGAGTAAGTGGTAAAATAGAGGTAGTACCAGGAGCTGTGGGGACATTGGAGGATGTGACTAAGGTTATATGAGGGAGAGGAAAGGGATCAAGGAAAGCTGTGAAGATGAGACACTATTTGATAAAGGCCAGCGAGGGGTGGTGGGGTGGGAGATGAGTATTCTAGAACAGAATACTCCAATAGTCCAATAGAACTTTCTGCAACAATGTAAATATTCTCTGTCTGCACTGTCCAATACACTAGCCACATGTGCCTATTGAGCACTTCAAATGAGGCTAGTATGATTAGGGACTGAATTTTTAATTTTATTTAATATTGATTATTTCAAGTTTAAATTTAAATAGCCACATGTGGCTGTGGCTACAATGTTGGACAGTGAAGTTCCGGAAAATTCTGCAAAGCAGAAAGTAATGTGCGTCCTGAGAGAATTATAGATAACGGGCAATGGGGAGAAGAGCTTCCTCAATACCCAGTTCACTCACTGTGTGGATGATGCTTCTAGAGGGTTATTACAAGTAGGCGGTGACTCTATGGTCACTGAAAACTGACTGATGCTCTGTGGCCCTGCCAGGCAACTCATTTATGATGTATAAGTTTATGAGCAGCTATGCGCTTCTCCTTCTGTCCTCCCCACAGGAGGACACAGAGTTGGCCTTGTCACACAATCACGCAGCGATGACCCAGGGCTTATATAATTTCCCTTTTATCAGGCAAAGACCAAAAGATTACCTCTGGGGAGTTTACACATTGTGATTCCCTTTGACTAGGTTTGTTTTGGGAAGAGCAGTTATTAATTCTGAAACGGGAAAGACTGTTTATGGTGTCAGTGGCTACCTTCCTGGCTAAGGAGACTCTGATGCACTGGCCCCTTTCTCCGTGCCCCATTCCTCACTCTTTCTGTGAAGTACCCGCTGTTTAACCACTGGATGAAAGGTTGTCTTGTATCGCCTCACCCTCTTCCTATGTCAAACCAGACTAATGCCCAGATAATCATTTATTGCTGAATGTGATTCTTTCTTTTGCCTTATGCTCATTAAATGAATTCAGAAGACAATTCCTCCAAGGGAAAAATGGGGAAAAATTAATGCCAAATTTTCATCACGTGAAGTATAAAAAAACATGTAGAGTTTGTGCAGCATTTTATAGTACACACTGCACATCCACGTACATTATTTTATTTAGTCTTTACAACAATCTTGGTGCTCATGAAAGTTAAAGACTTGCCTACAATCACCCAGCCATCAAGTGACAAGCTGGAGTTCAGCCTAAGTCTTCTGATGCCTAAATGGTGTCCAACAGCATGGAAGGAAGGAGATTGGGGCAATAATATAATGATTGGGGAGAAGTCCTGACTAGGAGCTGTGGGAGAGAGAAGAGAAGGGAAGGGAAGAGAAAAGGGGAAAGAAGGTGCTCCTTGCTGATTTTGTGGAACTAAAACATGAAGTTCCTGTGAGGGAAAGCAACTGGTTGGCAGGAACAATCACCAAAACATATCTTTCAACACAACTTCCCTTTCTCTTCCCACCTGCTTCCTGTGAACAGCACTCTAGCATGAAGAGTGCCCTACCATGAGGAAGTCACAGTGGGGCGAAGCCAGTGGGAAAGCCTTGGTTATATTAAGAGTTTATCGTTAGAGATTGGAAAGAGGGAAAATGAGACAGCTTTCCCTCTTATGATTCCCCTGGAGATATGTGTACAAAATTTCAAAACGCTGTGGGAAATTATTTCTAGTAGTGAGGTCTTCTTTTGAGAAACTTATTTTTTCTACACCTCTTAAAAAAGGGAGCAAATGTGTTGAAATAGTGAAGATCAAGATGAGAAGAATGATATTGACTTGTTTCTGGAAGGAAAAGTCTACCTCATGTCAAAGTTCACTGATCTTGTAGCTGTATTGGCTCAAGGACAATCCTCCCAGCTTGAAATTTAGACTTTACTATTGTTGATGTCAGTGCCTAATATTCTTTTAACATAAATAAGTTGTGATCCCAAATCTCTTTTACGTGTTTTAATTCCCAAAATATAAACTTTGAAAGTATTATTTAGTACAATTTTATAAATATGAAAACTGAAGCAAAATAAGCAAAACTAACCTGCCCAGGTCTACCCGGCTGGAGAGGAGCAAAATCAGGATTTTAACTCAAGTTCCTCTAATCCCAGAAGTGTTTTCACAATAATCGTTGTGTTATAAAACGTAATGATAGGCAATAATGGAAAAAAATAGATAAATTGGACTTCATCAAAATTAAAATCTTTTGTGCTTCAAAGGAGACTATCATCAGAGTGAAAAGGCAACCCATGGAATGGTAGAAAATATTTGCAAATCATATATCTAATAAGAGATTCATATCCAGAACACATAAAGAACTCCTACAACTCAGCAACAACAACAATAACAACAACAATCTGATTAAAAAATAAGCAAAGGACTTGAATAAACATTTCTCCAAAGAAGATATGCAAATGGCCAATAAGCACATGAAAAGATGCTCAACATCACTAATCATTAGGGAAATACAAATCAAAATCACAATGAGATACCACTTCACACCCATTAGGACGGATATTATTAAAAAAACAGAAAATAGCAAGTATTGGTGAAGATGTAGAGAAATTGGAACCCTAGTGTGCTGTTGGTAGGAATGTAAAATGGTGCTGCCACTGTGGAAAATGGTATGGCGGTTCCTTATAAAATTAAAAATAAGGGGCTGGCCTGGTGGCTTAGTGATGGGGTTCGCATGCTCTGCTTCCATGGCCTGGGGTTTGCGGATTTGGATCCCAGGCACGGACCAATGCGCTGCTTGTCAAGCGATGCTGTGGTGGTGTCCCATATAAAGTAGAGGAAGATGGGCACGGGTGTTAGCCCAGGGCCAATCTTCCTCAGCAAAAAAAAGAGGAGGATTGGTAATGGATGTTAGCTCAGGGCTAATCTACCTCACAAAAAAAAACCAAACTAAAAATAGAATTACCATATGATCCAGCAATTCCTCTTCTGAATATATATCCAAAAGAATTGAAAGCAGGGACTTGAACAGATATTTGTACACCCATGTTCATAGCAGCATTGAAAACTAGCCAAAATGTGGAAGCAATTCCAGTGTCCATTGACAAATGAGCAGATAAACAAAATGTGGTCTATATATACAATGGAATATTATTCAACCGTAAGAAGGAATGAAATTCTGATACACGCTACAATATGGATTAACCTCGAAAACATTAGGCTAAGTGAAGTAAGCCAGACACAAAAGGACAAATTTTGTATGATTCCACTTATATGAAGTACTTAGAGTAGTCAAATTCAAAGAGAAAGAAAGTAGGGTGGTGGTCGCCAGGGGCTGGGGGTGCAGGGAATGAGGAGTAGGTGTTTAATGGGTACACAGTTTCAGTTTGGAAAGATAAAATATTTCTGGAGATGGATAGTGGTGATAGTTGCACAACGATGTGAATATATTTAATCCTACAGAACTGTACTCCTTAAAATGGTTAAAGGGATAAATTTTATGTTATGTATATTTTACCAAAATAAAAAATATTTTAAAAAGCATAATGCTAAGACATTCATAGCACTGTACTAATTCTAGTACAAAAATCTAAGAATAATCCTAATAGCTTTCAGAAGATAAATTGCACAGTCATTTGTCCATTCGTTCTCTCAATACTTAACAAATATTTATTGAACATAAATTATGAATCAGGCATCATTCTAGACATTGAGAATATGGTGGTAAATAAGAGGCAGAACTGCCCTGTGCACATAGAGTGTATGATCTAGCAGAAGAAACAGACAGTAATCAAATAATATCTCAAAAATATAAAATCGCTGCAGTGTAACATCTGCATGAAATGGGCATTAAAGGTGCTATGAGAGCATATGCTAGGGGGATGTGATTGAAGAAAGGAACACTCTTGGTCTTGATTTTCAAAAGAAAACTTAACCACACACACTTGGGTTCCGCACACACTACACTGCTGCCCTTCACATAACATGAGTTGCACAGGTTTCCCTAGTCTCTCATTTCTGCAAGCCAAGTATATTTGTGGGACAATGGCTTTACTAAGAAAGGGTGGGGAATGTTTCTTGTGTGACTGCCAGAGTATGGCATTGAAAACTTAAGCCTGATACTCAAATGCAACAATGTATGTGTTTGATTCTCATCCCTCATCTAACTAGCAAGTGTTTGATTCTCCTGGCAATCAAAATAGCCTAGCAATATTATTTAGTAAATCTCTAAGGTCAGTTCTATTGGATGCCAAGTAAGAAGAAGAGAAGATAATTTTATTTCATTTACAGGCAAAAGGACACAGGGAAATTTTATCATTTCTGTAATGGAATGTTTCTCATCTGTAAAAGACCAGTGATTCATATTTTAAAACCATCATTTTAAAAAGTAAATAAGGAGATACATAAATTTTATCCAAGCATCCCTATGTTTAAAGGGAGATCAGGGGACAACTTATTATTTACCAAAGTCAAAGACGTCCCTTAGGAGTGTATCACTGGGGCCCAAAGTAAACTGAGGGCACAAGCTCTTTGATACTCTATGTTTATTTATTTATTTACTCATTTATTTATTATGAATTTTTTTGGAATCTAAGATGTGTCATCATTTTTTGAACCACTAAGAAAGAAAACATGAAGCTAATTAAACTTGATACAAGGCCTTATCCATAGTCCCGTGCAACATGTGAATCAATCACACCAGTCCCTCGTTGCTTTGCAGTTTCTTCTGCCTTCCATTGCATTGTTTGTCGTGCAATAGGCTATCTTTTTTGCACATGTCTCCACAAAACTCTAAGGTGGCTTCTTCTTTTTGTTTGGTCCCAGAAAGCACTGTGTAAGAGAAGGTGGAATTGACATTATTCCTCCAATGATGACTTCACTAATGTCAAATTTATGCTCCATCTTTCTTTCTCTATGTGCGCATAGTCTTTCGTTTCAATGCTGTATCCTTATGTAAGCTTCTTGAAGAAATTTTATTTCGCAGTTAAACTCAACACTTGTTGTACCAACAGTGCAAAGAACTCAAAGAAAGTGGTCAAAATAGGACCAGCATGACTGAATGTGCACACAGCGTACAGACAGCAATGACTGCATTGTAGCTGCTGCCTGGCCCACAGTGACCGTTAAGACGCCATCAACTCTAAGAAGCGTTTCTGTTTGGAAGATGTTAAAAATGTAACAAAAAAGTGACATATCCTTAGATCTTTGAAGTATAGTATATTATAAATTACTTAAATTATTTTATAGAATCTGTGTGGAAAGTCATATCTGATTGAAAGTTCAGTGGAAGTGAAATTAAATGTGATATCTGATCTCAATTTACTTGACCCCCACTCTCTGCCTCCACTTTGCCTCTCAATCTCTCCAAGACTTTTCTCTCCTGAGAAAGCAGAGGCTTTGCAGATACCTTTGACGTGTTGTCATGAACTTAAACTGTGGCCTAGAATTTTGTCTAAGTTTAGTGAGAGAGGCACCTCCAGTAAAGGCCGAACAGCTTTTCTTCCTGCTCTGTGAACACTTGGCAGAAGCGTTGATGACATTTGCAAGAACGTGATGCACAGCAGTATTCTTTACAGCAGTTTAATCTATGTCATCAAATCCCCAGAAACCATGATTAATAGCCGCACTTGAGTTTGTCCTCAAGTTGTATATTTGGCAGTGGCGAACTTTGATCTACAGTTTCACTTTAAAGAATCATTATGACACAAACTTTTCCTGTAATCCTTCCATCTAATTAAGCTTCACACAGATACCACGTAGGGGAACATTTAATGCCATGGCTGCAAGCTGTGTGTTTATTGCACCATTTTAAGCACTTTGATAAGAGGAGGGGGCGTCTCGTGTCCAGGCATTGAGCAGTCAGCATCCACAGAGCAATCTTGTGACCCAGCAGTGGCCAGTGCAGGGTTTGATTAGGAACATGGAATGGAAAATCCACCTTACAGGGAATCAAGAGCCAGTGATTTAGTCTCTGAAAATTATATTCTTTCATATAGTCAGATGGGCTAAATTAGTATGTTCTCATTTTCCCCGCTCTGTCCTTCTCCCCTCCATTTCGATATAGAAACTACTCTTTCTATTCTATTTATAATCCTTTTCTAGAATTCTTTATAATTCTTTTCTAGAGCATTGCTGCCCAATAGAAATATAAATGAGTCACATACGTAATTTTAATTTTCCAGTGGCCACATTAAAAACAGAAACAAGTGAAATTAATTTTAAGAAAATACTCTATTTAACCCAATATATCATAAATATTATCATTTAAACATGTAATTAATATAAAAATTATTAATGAGAGATATTACATTTTTTCTGGGCTAAGTCTTTGAACTCCAGTGTCTATTTTACACTAACAGCACATCTCAATTTAGATGCTAAATTTTCAGGGTAGCCATTGTTTCCAAAAGAATAAAGTTGTATTTAACGGAAATATTTTACATTGCTTCTGTTTTTTTTTTTTTTTTGTGAGGAAGATTAGCCCTGAGCTAACATCAGATGCCAATCCCCTTCTTTTTGCTGAGGAAGATTGGCCCTGGGCTAACACCTGTGCCCATCTTCCTCTACTTCATATGGGGTGCCACCACAGCATGGCTTGACAAGCGGTGCGTTGTTCTGCGCCCGGGATCTGAACCTGTGAACCCTGGGCCACTGAAGCAGAGCACACCAACTTAACTGCTATGCCACCAGGCGGGCCCCCCTTCTGTTTTTAAATTAAAACAAATTAGTTGAGTAAAAATAAAAATCTAGGGGCCAGCCTGGTGGCGGTAGCGTAGTGGTTAGGAGCATTGGGATCCCTAGGACAGCTGTATGGGACTTGGAGCTAAAAGGGCATCTCTTCCTTAGAAAGTTAGGACTGAAAAGAGAAGCTCAAAGAGGCGGGACACAGGATCACTGTAAGTGCTTAAAAATTGGTAGCCATTACTATGAACTTGTTAGCCTTATATTAATTATTTGAATGTAAGATCCTTGAAGTCACAGAATGGGACTAACATGTAATAGGTCCTTAGTAAGTGTTAACATCCTTTACTTCTTTCCTTATGTTCATTGTAGTAGCCACGTAGTACCCAATCAGTAAGAAGGATAAAAAACAGTCTATTTATCCTTATAGGCGGCTAATGGTTGTGATTCAGGGTGGGTTCTCATAAAGACAAGCATTGGATGATCACTGTAGAAAAGAGGAATTTCTTTCATACTCCATGAAAATGATTATTGGTTTATGATAAGCATTAGGTATACCTGGTGTGCTAGAGTTGTATGTATTTTGGAAAGAAGACATAGTTGAGATTCGGTTTTGGATTTATTTGTTACTATAATAGAAGTGGAGGAGGTCAGGGTGGGGCAAATGGTGTGGAAGCAAGTGAAACTGCTCAGAAAAATGTGGAAACTTGTGGCCTGGCCAGTGGAGCAGTTCTGAGTGTGGCTGGTCCCCTATTGCTTGGACAGTAAAGCTTTGTTCCTAGCCTGAGTCTTCTCAGGATGGCCCGTCTTTGGCTTCTCTCTCTGCCACATGGTTTTAGATACAATCCAGGCAGTCCGAGAGGGTCCCATTGCCAAGGTTTCTAGGCTGGAGGACAAGATAGCAACTTTTGATGGAAATGTGCCTGGCCTGTGTGATGCAGCTAGTTAATTAATGATGTTCAAAGTACTAAACTACCATCAGCTGTTAACAGTTATAGGCACCGAGTCTCCACGAAGAATTTGGAGGTAATGGAAATCCAATAAAAAGTGAAGTTGAGTTGGCATTAGATAAGTGTAAAACAAAAGCTATTGAAGAGGAAGCTGCTTGGACTTCTTGTCTGTTTAGCTGACCCATCATAAATTTCAAGAAAAATCTGCTAAGCCCCGACGCCATCTTTCCTCCTGAGGTACAAATAGGTAGGATAGGAGGATTATCACTGTGGCTTCTAGACACTGTGATCTCTTTCTGCTGTTAGTGAATTTATAAGAAGAGAAGAAAAAATGTGCTATTCCCAAAGTGACTCATTTATGGGCTCCCGCACTGGGATGATTCTGTTGGTTCTTGAAGCACGTGAACCTGAACCGCTCTACCAGGATGAGTGTCACTTCTAGAGACTGGAACAAATGTAATAGTTCATGAAGACTATGATCTTATTAAAGTTATTCTTTAATTTTCCTGCTCTGTTGGCATATTTGGCTTGTCTTTTTCAGGCACAAATAACGGCGGTCATTAACCTTTTGGGAAACAATACTTTTTCCTAAATTCTTTGAAATTTGGTCTTCATGTTGGTTCTATTATAGGTAAGTATCTGTTTTCCTGAGTAAACAGCCTGGGGGATCTCCTTAGCCCACCTCTTCTCTATCAAGCAATGAGGAGTAGGCTTTTTCAGGCACTGTTAAGCATCTGTTAAGCATCAGAGAGAGAGGCACCAGGGATGATGGTGCCATTTGAAAACAGGGCAGCCAGTGGTAATAATCACAACTGCTCTTTACTGTGCACTTACTGTGTTTCAGATGCTCCATTAATCCCTTTGCCTACTTTATATCATATAATCCAAGTAACTGTTCTAGGAGGGAGGTCACATTATTATCCCCATTTTACAGATAAGGAAACTAAGACTCAAAGAGATTAAATAATTTACCAAAGTCACACAGCTCGTGAATACGCCAGCCTGGACTTGTACCAGGTCTGCTTCATTCCAAAGCCTGCTTTATCAAGGGTTCCAGAATGTTAGTAGGAATTAGTAAGGGAGAGTCTTAACCCTCAGGTTCCTCTGCCCAGCCCCTTCCTCTGCCTGTTGCTTCCTGGCTCCCATGCTCCCTTTTCCTTTTCTAACTTACCTACATGGATGACATGCCCTTTGGGTTCTGCTCCTGCTTGTGTTTTGAGAGTGGAAAGCTTCCAAACTTTATAATAATGAAAAGTTGGGAAAGGAAGCTTACATTGATTAAAAGACACACACAAAAAGTTGGAAAAATAAGGGAGTCAGGAAGTCCAGGACAGAGTTTGGCCAAGTGAAGGCTGAAAAGAGAAGGATGCAGAAATGAGAGAGGGAAGTTTTGGTTTTCACATTGGATGGCTTCAGTTCTGAAATAAAACCTTTCATTTACATGTGTGTGTAAGGGGTGTGCGTGTGTGCATGCACATGTGTGTTTTAAAGGAGCAAATACTTATATAATGCTTTCTGTGGGCCAAGTAAAATTCTGAGTGCATTATATGTGTTACCACATTTGCTCCTAACAACAAACCTCTGTAATAGGTTATATCGTTACTATTATTATCACCCCCATGTTGTAGATGTGGACATTGAGTACCAAAGAGAGAGTAAATATTGTGCCCAACGTCACACAACCTGTAAGTGGCAAAGTCAGGATTTGTACCCAAGTGTTCTGGCTCCAGACACCATGCTCTTCCTCACCCTGCTGTCCCACCACCCGCACCAGGTGAGAGAACTTCAGGATTCCCAAAGCACCTTAGAAATGCTTTCCACCACATCTCAGCAGCAAGTGGGGCTCAGGGAACTGGGGGGCTGCAAGGCTGCGATTCAGTCTCTGGTCTTCTTTCCATCCAGGACTCTTTCTACTATACGAAACACACACAGAAAGTTCCACAATAATACTTGTTGAATAAATGCATATTCTAGAAAGGGGACAGGGAGAAAGGTGTTTTGAACATTGTGATACTGAAAATAGCTACTGGGATATTGTGATACTGAGAATGGACATTCTTAATTCTCAGTTATAGGACACAATCTCCTCACTCCCTCACTACACACACACACATACACACACATGATACACTGTTTCATTTCCAACTGGCACGCTATCCAAAACCAACTGATAGGTGTCAAGTTCTTGCACAAATGCATCCCTTGAGAGTTTCTTGCTGAGAAAGAATAAGTGTAATTGGTGAGAGGTATTTCTTATTTTTTTATACCCTTTTCAGGGACCACCTGGCCAGACCCCGGCACAAACCCACAAAGCTAGCAGAGTGGACAGAGAATGACTGTCCAACAGCGTCCTGGCTGAGTGGGGTCCTCCAGAGTGACCGAGGACAGAACGTGGCAGCCAAAACACATGAGCTCTTGCAAGCAGCCTGTTTCTTCCCCACAGCTCTGTAAAATCAAAGTTTGAGGCACCGCAGGAGCTCTTTTAAAATGTCCTGGCCGGCTTGCTGCAGCCCAGATGTTGTTCCAGTCACCGCGCTGCAAACTCCAATAATCGCATGACTTGCGCCGCTCGGCTGCAGAGCCGCTCGCCTCCACTGGCACTGCTCCGTGGATGTTACAGATGCCACAACTCATTTCTTTGAAGTCAGTGTGTTTTTTGAAAAAACACCCCACTAGACAGATTTGGCCCAACTTCTCCTTCTATAAGCTGATCTGCTGGAACATCTGTCACCGTTGCGACTTCGGCCCCCACCCTCCACTGAAGTATAATAACTTGACATTAATAAATAATGAGGCAGTGGTGAGTTTAACGCGCATATTATGAGGCACTGGGGCTAAAATGGCAGGCTTTCATCTTTCAGAAAGACCGAAAGCCTAGATTAAGCAAACAAGGGAAACACAGCGAGGGCCCAGATGAAGACTTCCCACTATTGCTTGCTTAAAAAAAATTATAATGTATCTCACATAATTGACTGTCTCTTAACAGTACAGACTGACACCAGGTTACTGGGAAGGGTTGGAGCTTCATGGCTGGAGACATTTTAACACAGTATAACTTCCATTCTACACCCCTTGGGTCACCACTTCTCTGAACAGCCTCTTCTGCCCAGCGCAAGTATTTTCTTAGCACAAATAACCATTATCATTCAGTTTTGTGTTGACCTCTATCATGAATAGTAACACCCTAGTGGTATTTCCCACTAGGTGACACCAACACCTGAGAATCTCATTGATGCTGCCAGTGTTAGGTTGCTCCTTATTCTTCTTTGGGGTCATCTTGTATACCTGCTATGTGAGTACCTTCTGGGCATATGCTAGTGAATGACCTTTGTGCAAATAGAAAAGGAGGCAGAGTTTGGTTATGCTCTAGTGTGAAATCCAATGTTTTTGAAATTCAAATGTATTTCCATTTATTAATGGCCGGAGATAACCTAAAATCAAGGCAAACACACGGAGTCAGAAAGATAGCAAATGAAATGTGGTTCCAGCTTTTGTTCTTCAGCACACACACGCACACACACACAAATCTGCACACTCTTGCCTTGTACTTATGTGCCCAGATTCCACTGGTCTTTTGCATCATGAAAGTTCTCTAAAGCCAGGCACAGCATCTGCCTGGTTTGGCCTGTACGGCTCCAACTTTGTGTCACACATGTGCATGCTTAATATACATTTAACGACAAAGGAAGCAGTGCCTAAGTGCCGACGGCTGCTATTCCCACTTCAGAGATGAATGAATGGAAGGAGAGAGATGAATTGCCTGAAGCCCAAAGGGCGAGTCAGTTGCAAAGTGCAGCTTGGAAGGCCGAGTCCCCGGACCGCGCCTGGGTTTCTTCAGATTTGGGCATGGAACACTCATCTTTGGTGTTGGCTTAGAAGCAGGCTAAAATTAAAACGAAAAACCACAGATCTATGGGAGCTTACATTTTAAAGAGAAGATACTACAGAAGCCAAGAGTACCAAAAGGTGAGACCAGCCCAAATCAGCGTCTACTGGTGGCAAAGTGGAAGAAGGCCTGGAAGTTTCTCTGCTGCTGCCAAGCCCAGGAGAGACTTCTCCTTAGTTCCTCTAATGAACGCTTCCGCATAGTTCAACGTGCTTACGAAAAAACTCCATTTCTTTTTCCTGGCAACGGTTCAGCCTTATCTACCAAAGCTCTGAGAGAGTGTGATGCACTACAGGTTGCAGGCTGGATAACAAAGACAGCTGCTCCTGTCCATTCTTACCCCTAGAGCTGACCTGTCTGAAAGTGATGGAGGGTAATTAAGAAAAATATATCATATTTGCATTTATTTTTCATTTTAATGCAAATTCTCATGTAGAAACTGATTTATTTGACTCTTGATTCTTACTCTTCAGACTGATGCTGTGTAAATATTTATGTAATTTTTTGCTTGACAACACAAAAATATCAGTCACTTTAATGTGCCTAGGCTCAAGCTATGTGCCAAAAGGCTGGATAATTTTGATATTCATTTTTGTCCTTGGAAGGAGTTTCTTTTAATTAGAAAGAATAATTGAGTAGTCAATGTTATGATAACTTTGGTACGTCATCTTCTGTTTCTTAGCAATTCATGATTTCAGAAGTCAGAAAGGAGAGCAAAAAGATTATAAAAAATATTTATATCTGGATGTAGTAATTTGGGATATTTTATATCTCACCTCTCCGGGCTTGACTTGTTATACCAAAATCCTGTATAACTTCATAGTTGCTATACAGAGGTTAGCCCTGCACAGTTGATGTATATGTCTAATTTCTTTTACCAAAATGTATCGTAACCTCTTTGCACTATTGGCTCTGGGCTCTTCGGGAGACACTACAAGTTGCCTACCCAACAACCATTCTTCCTTTCTTCCTCCTATCAGAACCTCAATTTTCTTTTGGAAATTATTTGCTTTCCCATACTCCCTTGCAGCTGTTGGTGACTACGTGACAACTTCAGGCCAATAAGATATAAATTGATGTGCTGTAGGGATTTCTTTAAAAGTTTTTGCTTTCCTGGTACAGAAGCCACCTTTTACATCTTATTCTCTTGCACCTTTCTTCTTCTTCTCACTTAAAATACAGATACAATCCTAGAGGTAGAGGAGTCATTTTGTGAGCAACAAAATCAAGGCGTAGTAAAGATAAGTTTAAAACTGAATATTTGAGCCAAATGCAGAGGGCCTTGTGTATCAGGCCATGAACTCTGGGCATTTTCCAATGGGCCAGGCAGAGCTACTGGCAGAGTTTAAGCATAAGAATAGCAAGAGCAAAGTGGAGTGTGGGGTCAGTTGTAAGCAAGGCAGATTCTCTGCAGAATTGGAGATTGGAGGCAGGAATGAGAGGAGGCTGGGCTTTAATCAAAAGACTAAAATAGGATTCCGAACCACATTACAGTGAACTACTGAATCAGTAACTGAAACTGGGTTGGGGTCCACTTGATGTGAAATTGAATGTTAATAGAATCTGGAATCTGACTTTTGGGTAGAGATTAACGATTTAGCTACATAGTATATATGAATGTCCTGTTTTTTCTTCCTACTTTCCTCTTTCTCCTTCTCTCTCCCCTACCTTCCCTCCCTCTTTGCTTTTCACTTTCCTCATTTTTAGCTTTATTCCAATGCAGGAGTGATCAACTTTGGGGAACATAGAGGTTTCATAGTGTGTGTGTGTAAGCGGGGGGTGTTTGTGTGTGTGTGTATACGTGTGTGTGCACACATGCACACATTTAGCCATTAAACTAGGGTGAAATCAATGGAGAAGGCCCATTGAAGAGCTACTATCCAAGGGCAATAGTGGTTTACGTTAAGAGTTCATTACCTTCAACTTGTAGTTTCCAAATCCCCTTTCTTTGGCTACATGATATTAGGAATTCATTGTTGAAAGGAACCATAATCTCACAGTGGCGAAAGCTTGACAAGCTAACTGGTAGGTATTCTGTTCTAGTTTCTAAAGCTGCTCTTTGGTCTGGAGTAAGGTTTTGGTGGGAAATAGCCTAGATGTGCATAAATTAAACCGAATACTACTTCCTTTCCTTACCCTTCTCCCTCCAGATTAAGGAAAATCACCATTTTTTTTTTTTTCAGCCTGCTGCATGTTTGGAAGGCTATCAGCTCCTTCGTGGTGAGCATTCAGTTGATTGCTGTTTGGGGGGTGGGCTTGGAAAGTGAGAACATTGCTGTTGCCCTTTCTGTAGACAGTCAGAAACAAACAAACGAAGAAAATCTATAGGCTCCTAACAGATGGGTTTTAAAAAGTAGGTCATGTTTTGAGCCCACCAACTTTGATGACATCCCTGTAACAGAAACTGGATTCCTAAGTGTCAGGACAATACAAATGAGGTTCTAAAATGGTCTCTGGATCTGTTACAGCTTCCAAGTACAGCTGGGAAAAAAGTTGTGGAGGGAGGTCTCTAAGGATTCGGGAAAGAAAAACCATGCTGGGAAGCCTTGAATTCATTGCTCTGTCTCCCCCTCCCCACCCCCATAAAAGAAATTGGAATTGACTCAGTCCTGAAGGAATTAAGATGATTCAGATGTTTCAGGAAAAAAAAAAAGTTAGTATATATGTGTGGGGGGAGCAGAGTGAAGACCATTTTTCTCCTTTTCAGTGAGAAACTTACTCAAACCAAACATATGGAGGCTAAATAACTAGACAAAGAGATTGTTGCTGCTTTGCTTTAAGATGGTCTGTTTCTGGCAACTGAAAAGCTAGAAAGGTAAGTTGTGTGGCCTGTGAGGAAGGAAGAAATCCACCCATCTTCCTCCCGGCCTGGGATGTGTGTACCAGGGAGCCCTTTTTGATAATAGCGTTATGTACAGATCAAGTTAATAAGCCTGAAGCTCAGAGGAAGAGGGTTATAGGCTATGAGAACACACAAGGCTAAGATGAAGTGCCGTTGTGTATTTTTCACTTTATAGCCCTGGAGAGGGGAAATAAAATACTTTCTTAGATCCAAATATCTGTGGTTTCCCAGGCTTCATGCCTCATTGCTGAGTGAGAACAACAATTGGAAACCAGGAGGCACATTTATACATCAACACGGTTTTGCCTCCAGCAGAATGAAGGACGAAATGGCCTCCCCAGATTACCTCTTGTTGACTGGCTGACCAAATGCTAGTCCATCAGAAATCTGTTTCCTAAGCTCAACTCTCCTAAAATATTGTTGAGTTAGAAATATTTTTCCATTCCTCTTTGTCTTGTCTAAAGAGTACTTGCCCTTTCTCCCTCCCTCATGATTCATCATGTCTGAGATCTATAAATATTTCTTCTTTTTATAGCTTCTTCATCTTGAATATAAATTCTGACCAATACAGAAATTCAGCGTTATAGGCTCTTTACCAAGCATTATTCACACTTGTTGCCTATATGTTGATTTTTGTACTATTATTTTCCAAAATTGATTCCTCAGTAGAATAGGTCCACACTTACAAAGGTGAGTGATTTTGTGTCATCAATCCTATCCTTCCCTTTCCAGTCAACCTGATGGGTGTCAAGCATTTCACGTTCACACTAGGTGAAGAAAGAAGGGGGCAAGACAATTGAACAATAGCAGTAATAATGATTATATTTAGTAGAAACATATTTATATCTATAGCCAGCCTTGGTGGTCTAGTGGTTAAGATTCAGTGCTCTCAGCGCGGCAGCCTGGGCTTGTTTCCTAGTCAGCAAACCACACCACCCATCTGTCAGTTGTCATACTGTGGTGGCTGCATGTTGCTGTGACGCTGAAAGCTACACCACCAGTATTTCAGATACCATCAGGGTCACCCATGGTGGACAAATTTCAGCAGAGCTTCCAGACTAGACAGACTAGGTAGAAGGACCTGGCCACCCACTTCTGAAAAAATTGGCCATGAAAACCCTGTGAATAGCAGTGGAGCATTGTCAGATACAGGGCTGGAAGGTGAGAGGATGGCTCAGAAAGACTGGGCAGGGTTCCACTCTGCTGTATACAGTGTCGCTAGGAGTTGGAATCAGCTCAACGGCACTAACAAGAAATATATCTATATCTATGTTTCTATCTAGATACATAGATATAGGTATATATACCATATTTTGACGGTATTTGATAGTACACTGGAATTGTTCCTAACCAGCCCCATCCTGCCTCTTTCCTCTCACATAAAACTGTTGTGGGATAGAGCTTTATCTGGTATGTGTAAGCTATTATCCAACTGAATGGAAACAGAGTGGTTCATCTCTGAAAATCCTAAAGTATATCTGTCATTATGTTAATGGCTCTTGGACAACAATAAAAAAATTCTAACAAGAGGGGGTTAGCAAGAAAATCACATGCCTAGCATATAGACAGCTACTGGGCAAACTCAAACTGTTCACCATACCACACATCTTGTGACTTTTTATGAAGAGAAAGAACTATTAGACTGAGGGGGTGAGGATTGGATGCCCAACTCATTACGCATTGAGGAAACTATATCCTATTCACCATGCAATCGTTCAGCGCCAATTCTGAAATAGCTCAGTGGGGAGAATGGAGTGATACAAGGCGCCTGATTTCACCCAGGCTTTCAGCAGGGAATGTATATTTTATTTTTAACTTCATATAGATTCTTCCAGTTTTTCTAGTCTTATAAATAGAGAATGGAAGCACCTGTAAGAGAAGAAAAATCAAGGAAAATTGATAGTGTGCATAACTTACATTCTCCTGAGCTTTGACTCCCTTACCTATCTTTAATATGACCTAAGTTATCATGTTTTTCATCTGACATTCTCAGATAGTTCTTTTGGTTCTCTAGATACAGAAAACATTATTTGGTTTCTGTATCACTTTCTTATGAAAGGAAATTTGTGCTAAATTTGCAAGTGCATGCCCATTTCCTTACAATTTCTAGCTGTGAGACCTTGGGCAGGTTCCATAACTCCTCTGAGCCTCAGTGTCTTTATCTGTAAAAAGAGAGTAATAATAGTACCATCTTCAAAGAGGTGTTGTGAGGTTAAATCACCTCATAAATGTAAAGCAGTCAGAACAGTGCCTGGTACATAATCAGCACTATGGAGGCACAGCATCACTAACTTAAGTATATACACCAGCCAATGGGATTTCTATAAAGGAGAATTTTGGGTGCCATTAGACAAGAAAAATGACCATCAAGTTTTCTGGGCTATTTCCTAAAGTTAGTCAGGGGAAAAAGCTGCCATTATACCACGTATATAGTATACAGTATGGAAACTATTATCTCTGAGACCATTTTGTCTTTATTATACAGCAGTGTTCATTTGCATATCAATTTTCATTTGAGCTTTTAAAATATGGGGTGTAGTTAAAATATCACCTAGGATACCTTAGAATCTAAACATAGGTAGTTAAACAGCGGAGGTAGAGACACACACACCATAAGCCATGTTTCTTACATATCCCATGGTCATATTTTCTTGGGGTCCAGCAGGTATCTGTGAAAGAGAAACCTCCAGAGACCAATCTGAAAGGCTACTTCCTCATCTCCCATCCCTTCCCCTTGACTCCAGTTGAGAATCCCCAGGAAAGATGACATGCCCATTAAATCTCACCAAATCTGTCTCACTGCTTATTGCTCTGCTCCCCACTATATAACATCAAAATGGAACCTGGGTTTTCAAAACAGAAAACCAAGCTGCCTCCCAAATGGATTTGTATCTGAATGTTCTGTCATCTTTGCTAACATTAGTACACAACCTAAGATTGCTTCAATTTTGACTTCAAATTTTATTGGACCACCTTATTTATTTTAAAAAATGAGATCAATAATAACGAAACTAGATTTCCTATGCTCAATGATTTGGACATTTCAGTGCAGAAGTGGTTGCACATCTTTTAAAGAAATACACCCAGACATGAGTATTAACTATGCTTGTCCAGATGTTGACATTAAATATACAATATTTGCAGAATCAGAAATCCAAATCCATCACTATTGGATGTGATAGACAGTATTTGGAGAGTCCTATTTATTAAGTTCAGCTTTTAATGACTTTTAATAGAATGCATAGATTAAATTGTTCCATGCAGTAGATCAACAAAATTAATATGAATGAAGATTTATATTCAATTAAGTAAATATTTATTGAGGTACATTCTAGGAAAAATAACACCTTCCCTATCCTCGTCCATCCAGAAAAAAAAAAGCTTTCATTTAAGAAAACTGACTGGCAACAGACAAATTAAGGAGAATTTGGCAAAGAAGGTGAAATACAATAAATTCTGAGCCTTAGAATTCATTTTGATCTTTTTTGGAGTTTGACCAGTCACTCTTAAGTTCATCTCACTAAGTTCCAATAGTTGGCAGGGTCTAGATATTTTTTTAAGTAAAATATTTGGGGGGTAAACCTGGGTGAAGTGGAAACCAACTTTCTCTCCCTTGGGTGCCCTCTTTTGTAAAAACTCTGAACTATGCAGATAATCATGGTTTTAGATTTCATGATCATTATTTTCACAACAGTCCAAAGAAGTTTTATACATGAGCAATTATCTAACATTAACACCTGCACCCAACTTTATAAATCATAAAGAGTTTTATACAAAATGTATGCTATTTTCTTACAAAGACAGAGTTAGAATGCTTTATTTAGACAGAAAGGGTTCCTTCCGGATGTTATTCATTCATTACTTTAATCATATTAAGTGAACAATGAGTACAAGACATTCTACTATGTGCTGGGAATAGAAGTAAATTGTCACTACCTCCATGAAATATATAACTTAGTCTAGAAAACAAGTACATATATAAAAGGTTGGAGATGCTATGATAAAAATACATGTGGAATCTAGTAGGATCACAAAGGAGTATATGATAGTTTGGTCAAAATTTGGTTGAAAATAAATTAAGTGCATATTTAGTAAAATAATGAATTGGTCAGAAATTAATATTTTCAATTACTGCTTTTTAATATATTAGTAATTTTGTTGCATATAGGAGCAGTTTTTCAAATTTGTTGTTAGTCTTTAGGCATAGCTGCCCATAATTTTTTAGCATTTCCTCTTTTAAAACAAATTAAAAAAAAAAAAAAAAAGGAAATCACCTTGGAGCAAGGAGGGAGTCAGTCCTAAATCCTATTGGAGTAAGTAGGGGCACAAATAGAATATGGTCATCAAAACCTTCCTAAAAGTCATGTACAAGCTGAGTTTTGAAAGATAGCTGAGTGCTTTCCAGGTAGATAAGAGTCAGGGATGGAGCGGGGACAGGAGAACCTTTCAAGCAGAGAGAGTTGCTTTTCATCCAATTTAATGCATTTTTCCTTGTATTCTACTTTGCCTTCCCTGAAACACATGGCATGAGCACCCCTGATCTTCGATCAGGGCAACCAGAAGCCTTGATGAGACTGGCCCAAGCATGGGTGACTGAGATCAGGACTGCAGAGGTGGGGACTGGAATCAGAGCAGCAGGGTGACAGAGCAGCAGGGAGCATACCAGATCCTGCAGGTAGTCTGCAGGGATAAATCCCTATACCCTTGAGGCTGTGTTACTATAGCAACACTGTTGTGAGGGTACTAAGCATTGGAATAGTAGTGAGGAGAAGTTGAATCTGGATCTGTGGCTCTGAGCTGAAACTCTTTAGAAAGGCTAAAGTAGTTCTAGGCCATAGGTGCCCACTTATGACCAGTTGAAGCAGAACCAAACTTTCTCTCAAGGAATGTTTCCCCAATTTAGGGCTGTAAACGTTCCACAGAATAATATCAAGCCATGAGTTTACATGCAAAGATTACCAAACACACTAGAAGGAAGGCCACTATGAAGGAAAGTTGGTAGAAAGAACAAACAACAGATCTGAATCTCCAAGGACTGCTAAGATTTAAATGTTTAAAGAAAAGAGGATGCAATTACAAAGATGAGCACACAACAACAATAAAAAAACCAAAAAGGACAAATTTTAAAAAACAACATAACTTCTAGGAATAAGGATATATGTGTTGTAATTTTGAAAAATCCCAATGGATTGGTAAAATAACAGATTAGACACAATTGAAGAAAGAATTAGTGAACTGGAATTATGTGAAAAATCTGTCTAGAATGCAGCAGAGATATAGTGCTATAAAATGTGTTAGCAAAAATTGAGACATGCTGAAGATGGAAATAGAAAGTCTTATATACGCTCAATAGGAGTTTAAAATAAGAGACTGGAGAGAATGCCAGAGAGGCGATATATAACAAGTAACAGCTGTAAAATTTCCAAAACTAATAAAAATTATGACTACACATTTCCAAGGAGCACAACATAGCCCAAAGAGGATAAAGGAAAAGAAGCCCATCCTAAACACATCATAGCAAAACTTCAGAACACCAAGACAAGGAGAAGATATAGAAAGCAGTCAGAGAGAAAAGGCAGATCACCTATACAGGAATAAAAATTAGTATGACCTCGGTCTTCTCAACAGCAACAAAGGAAGCCAGAAGACTGTGGAACGTTGTTTTTATAATGATGTTAAAAGACAACTATCAACCTATAATTCTGCTCCCTTCCCTCCCCAGAAAACCTATCTTTCAAAAATGCAGGCAAAATAAAGTCTTTCACAGATAAACAAAAATGCAACAGAATTTACTACCAGGGATTCTTCTCTAAAGGAACTCATATAGGTTACATTTCATGAAAAAGGAGAATGATGTCGGAAGGAAGGGCTGAAATACAAGAAAGAATGGTAGTAATTAAAGTGATAAACAAGTAGGTAAGTCTAAACTTTGTATAAAATAAAATAACTGAAATTTATGGTGCTGAAAAAAGAGAGGACTAAAATATTAGACAACAGTAGTTTATAAGTTCAATGGGGGAAGATCAGTTATTCTAAAGTTTTATATTGTTCAGAAGGAGTTAAAGATATTTAATTTTAGATTTTGTTAAGTTAATTATGCTTAGTAAAATTTTGAGCATAACCACTAAAAGAATAGAAATAGTGGTGAGCTGGTAAATGTATAATGATTGTCTCTCTGAAGACAAAGTCTTGATTTGTGGCATTTGCCAATTTCTGTGATGTCAATACTTTGGATTTCAAGCTACCAACATAAAGTCACTGAACTTGAAGTTGGGAAGAGATATGCACAGTTGACTTGCATGAGCTGCTACAAGCCAGCTCCAGAACACCATTGCATAAGGTATATAAATCCAAAAGCCTTAGAGAGAGAAAAGTGAAATGTGGGGGGGTGAGGGTGGGGGGAAACTCTAGTTAAAACAGTCAAGAGAAGGAAAAAAAAAAGAAACAGAAAAAGTGGGACAAATAGAAACTGAAAAGTAAGATGATAAAAACACATTCAAATATATCAATGATGACAATAAATGTAAATGGCCTGAAAAATTGAGCTATATACTGTCTACAAAAGACACACCCAGAGCAAAAGGAATCAGAAAGGAAACCTAGAAGGACAGGCCACTGAGATAAAAGGAAAACCAAGAGAATGTTGTGTTCTGGAAACCAAGTTAATAAAGTGTTTTAAGAGGCAGTTGAGTGATCATGTTAACAGAGACCAATAGTATTCATTCAATACCTATGTTTGTGTCAAGCCTCTCTATGTTAGGTTGGCATGCTGTGACAGGATTCTAGCCAATGGGATGGATATCATAGTTATTCCTGTCCTCCATTCATTAGGAGGGCCAAGCTACTGTGATAGAAGATTCCCGCAACTAGCAAAGTCACAAAGGATGCCAACAATTATCTACTGAGCATCTACCGTGTCCTGGGCACAGTGAGAGGTACCAGGAAAGAAACATTGAATAAACTAGGCATATTTAATGCTTTTGTAGGCTTAAACTCTCATTTCAAATGTGTTTACAGCACAAGATTGCATAACCTGCTTCTACAAATAACTACTTCCACAGTGTGGTGGTATATTTTCCAAGAAGAATTCATGGTGATTATTAGACTATAGCAACAAGTGTACGGCCTCCTCACTGACTCCTTCTGTGCATCAGGCAAACACAGCCCCAAGGCATCCAGGATGCTCTCCTGGAAACTGATTACTCCAATGTTGCAGGCCATTGGTTTACAGCGTTTTGTTTTACCATTGTCAGTCATGTTGTACTTCAATGCTGGCCATGTGGATAGGTCCTGCATTAGGTGAGATAAAAACAAGAATACACATGCACATCAATATACAAACTTGCACATTTTAGTGGTTTCAATGCACATAAAAATAGGTTCATACTGAGTAGTGACGTGTTCTAAGGTCTGGATGGACCCAGAATGTCGGCTGATCAAAATGTGCCTATGTGTATGTTTCCCCAATCTCCAGAAGACTAGAAGAGTTAGAGAAAACCTAAGAGTATTTAACCCAATATTTATCAAAACTTTTTTTTTTGGTGAGGAAGATAGTCCCTGAGCTAATATTTGTGTCAATCTTCCTCTACTTTGTATGTGGGATGCTGCAACAGAATGGCTTGATGAGCAGTGTGTAGGTCTGTACCCAGGATCCAAACCCATGAACCCCAGGCTGCCAAAGTGGAGTGCCTGAACTTAAACAGCATGCCACCGAGCCTGCCCCTCAAAAAGAATTTTTTTTTTTGAGGAAGATTAGTCCTGAGCTAAAATCCGATGGCAATCCTCCTCTTTTTGCTGAGGAAGATTGGCCCTGGGCTAACATCTGTGCCCATCTTCCTCTACTTTATATGGGACGCCGCCACAGCATGGCTTGACAAGCAGTGCATCAGTGCGTGCCCGGGATCTGAACCTGTGAACCCCGGGCCACTGAAGCAGAGCGCGTGCACTTAACTGCTATGCCACCGGGCTGGCCCCTCAAAATTTTTTTAAAACATTATATACAGTGAGAACTATATTTAACAACAAATACATACACAACCAAATAACTGAAACAAAAGTCTTATGAAACAATATGTGATGCAGTGTATTTTCTATCCTATCCTGTCTTATCCTGTCCTATCCTATCCTGTTCTGTCCTGTCCTGTCCTATCTTTCTAAAAATTGCCTCTTGCAACCTACTAAGTTGATTTTATGTTCTACTAATGGCTACACATCACAGTTTGAAACATACTGTTTTAGGCCAATTATTTACTAAAAGAGAAAACTGAAGCTCAGAGACACCAAAAGAGTTGTTCAAGGTCACAGAGTGATTGTAGTGCTGGGACCAGAGCTCAGGCCACCTGGTCCAGAGGTCATGTTCTTCTCTTAAGACTATCGATATGCCCTCTCTGACTCCCTAGGAGTAGGGAAAAGGGGAAGAAGGACATGTACACTAATGGCTCTGCCCTACCGTCCCCTCCTGCCTACCCCTGCAAAGTCCACCAGAAAATGAGGCCCTTCAGAGCCACTTGGGCTCTTAGGTTGAACGCTGAGGGGTTCCTCATCAGATCCCCTGCTCCAGGAATGCAGGCACTTGAAGACAGGCTGCATTTTTCTGGAGCTAGACAACTTGATCTCAAGGCAAACCAAACCGTAGCATAGAGTGTGAGGTGAGTTTGGCCCTAGCCCCTTCATTTATCTTCCTTTAATCAAACGGATGAAACGTTTTCATTGGAAAGAGGAGATTGTTATCCTTGGCTTTCTTGTGTCTCCCGCAGTATTTTTCTTAGGAATGTGTTAATGGCTGCAAAAATTTTAACACGTCTTCAAGTGCCTCTCATGTTAGGAGATTCTTCTCAGTTGTGGGAAAAGTGGTTGTCAGTTTGCCTGGTATTTAAGTGAAATCAAAATGTTTCTGACAGGTAGATTATGCTCTTACTTCAAATGTCCTGTCTTTACTGAATGTTCAGCTGGAGGCTTCAGAGGGAGACACATTTTTCTTGCCAACTCTGATTCCTTCAGTCCTCATTCACTCGCCAGGCAGTTGGGCCCCCAAAAAGTTCAGGGCCAGCGTAGGAAAAGATCTGGGAGTTTCTGATTTCAAGATCGTGTGTTGTTTGGCTCTTTTGTAGAGAACAACATTGCCCTGCTGATCAAACTTCTTTACTTTTACGTTTTGTTTGAAGAAACAAGAACATTTAAGTAACAAATAGGAGGTATATTATGTAGAAGGCAATTCCAGAGGAAGTTGAGAGCCAAATGCACAAAACAAGAGGAGATTCCGAAAAATAATTATTAAAGCTTCTGTTACCCCACCAAAATACATTTATTTAATGGAATCAAAAGATAGGGCAGGGTGGCTCCTGAATTCATTCAAGGTTACAAATTCCTGTCTATTCCATTGAAAGACAGATTTTCCTTTGCGGGCATACAGAATAATAATTGGCCTTCTGTGTCCCTATGTCACTTCCCTACTCATATTGACTCAGCAATGAATGCTTTAGGGAAGATGCATAAATGCTTCCAAAAGGATTTTTTAAAATTTTCTGTGGGTCAGCTGGGCAGTTTTTCTGGTCTGGGTAGCTTAACTAACCTCAGCTGAACTCACTCTTGCCTCGGCAGTCAGCTGGCATGTTGACTGGTGACTAGATGATCTAAGATGGCCTCATGCACATGTGTGACAGACGGCCGTTTCCTCATTAAGGTGACAGTGCTGACTAGATCATGTTTTCCTAATCCTCCAGCAGGCTGGCTCAGGCTTCTTCTTACGGAGGCTGTGAGGTTCCAAGAGCAAGAAGGGAAGGCAAGCCCCAATTCCCAGGTGCTTTTCAAGTCCCTACTTGCATCACAATCGCTATTCTCTCACTAGCCAAAGCCAGTCACATGGCCAAGCCCAGAATCAGTGTGCGAGGGACTACTGGGAGGCAGACAGGAAGAGGTGTGAACAAATTGGGGCCATTACTGCAACAATCTGCCACACCCATGAAAGATGATGCAGTGATATCATCAAATTGAAGACTGCCTTTAGTCCCAACTGCTTTAACAAACTTGCTCAAATGAGGCTAATAGGAGAAACCATTGAATTACAGAATATAAAAGAAATTCATAGATAACCTAGTCTCTCCTTGTCATAAAATGGATTTTAAAATTTAGTTTCTACTTGATATGTATTGAATATCTACTAAGTATAAGCCACTTAGGCTTGATGGCAGGGATATAAAGATGACTAAGAAATGGTCCTTGCCCTCAAGGAATTTACATTGTAGTGGGTCAGATTTGATAAACCTAGGTCAGATTTGATAAATCCTGTCATTGAGATAAGAATCCAATTTGTTGAGGACTCTCAAGTGGTTGGAGATAAAAACATAAAATTATCTCTTTTAATAATGCACTGCTCAACTGTGCTCTGCCCAGCCTTCCTTTCCTGCTGACTACCTGCTTCCTTGAAGACAGATTGGCTGGATTCTCTCCCAGTTTCCTCTTTAAGTTCAAAGAACAGTCTTGTGTGATGTTTACTACTCAGCCCTGTTCATTTTAGAACAATCATCTCCTATCTGAGTTACAGCTCTTCTCCCAGTCCCCTAGAGCAGGCTTGAGCTCCGGTTCCAGCAACGGAAAGTAGAGGCAAGTGCAGTCTGGTTCTGACATCTGCACCTTGCCTCTTCAGGGCTCTCGCTCCTCTGGTGTGGGCTGTGGAAGAGGGAGAGGAGAAAATCTTTCATCGTTCGACAGGGCAAGGCTGCAGTTCTCTCCTTGGTTGGTGGTGAACTACTGTTCTAGTTGATGGTCTCTGGGCTTAATGGGGAAAGGAGTGGTGCTGAGGTGCCCCCCTTTATTTCATGCAACCTATATCACAAGTCAGCTGGTCCCTTCTAAGATTGGGCCACATCTTCCAGCCAACACCTGAGTGGTGGAATCCCACTACTTTCCTTTATTACATGCCCTTATTTGCCCCCCAACACTCCCTCATCCTGTGGCAATCCCAGACAGACTACTTCAAATCTCATTTTCCCATAAATGCCAACTGTTGGGTCTTTAAACCCACATGGAACCAATTGTCTGTAACTTTTGAGAATGCCAAAAAATGCCATTTGTGTCCCCCTCCACCAGCAATCCTTTACCATGCCATATTTCCTTTCTCTCCCCCTTCCCTCATTTCATTGGTACAGGGTCAAGGTATTATGTTCAACCATGAAGCAAAATGCTAGTCTGCTTTTCCTATAAGCTTCACCAAATTTTAGGATTCTTTGAGGACTCCATCCTCCTCTCCCTTGGGGAGGGGTGATATTCTGTCTTCATGAATATTGAACTCCTTACAAAGCCTCCGTTTCTTTCCCCAGACCTCTCTTAGAATCCTCGGTGACAGTGTCTGTGTTCAGTCAGTTCTGGGATCTCTCACTGTAAGAGGTGTGTGGTGTCTGCCTCCAATCCCTAGTGATGCACTGAATTGAGGATTTTTGGTACTTAGACCTTTTCTTCCCCAGGTATGGACTCTAGTTATAATAGGAACAATAGAAGACTATAGGAACAGTGGAACGATAGGAGAACTCCATCTTATAACAGATCTAAGCCTAGTGGTAGAGGAACACAAGGGGAATTATGCTCTTTGCTTGGAGGTTGGGGAAGGCTTCACAGAGGAAGTGACATTTCTGTAGTGACTTTCAAAGCCCAAGGATAGCTCAGTTACCTTTAGACTATTTTCAACCACAGCAAACCAATACTATAAAAAAGAATAAATCACAAGTCGTGATCTGAATGTGGGTGTACCAGTAGTACATCCAAGGCAGCTGATTTAGTCCTTCATCATTCTTGCACATGTGAGCTTTCTTTCCTTTCCTCAAAACTGCTATTCTTTCAATTGCCTTCTGTCTTGAGCTCTTTTTCCCTTTCTTCACTCCTTCCTCTTACCACGTTTCCTCTTTAACTTCATTACATTCTACTTCCTTTTTCTTGTTTTTCTCCTCCTCTCTCATACGTTGACTGAGACCCATCATTTTCACCCGGGACCTGGCTCAGCTCTAAGGAGGTGGTTTCAGGTTCAAGCGTCTGCTGAGTAATGAGGGAACTGGAGCAAAAGTGCCCTGAGATTTGTCTCTTAAAGTGGGATCACTTGGCCCTGAGAGGAGGGCAATTCAGCAAAGCCGCTCTGCCCCTTGGTGCCTTGTTGAGGGGAGTTCTCTCACTGCCGTTCCCCGTGCTGGTGTCAACCTGCTCCCTTCGAACACCTCGCCTCTTCTTGGTCTACAAAGATGGGCAGGGAGTAGGACAGAGCGAATGAAATCCTTCCCCCAAGTAAGCTCCTCCCACTGATGTAAGTGCTTACCTTTCTATATCCTTTGGAAGCCAAGCAAAGCATTACCTAGAAACTGTGCTTCAGGGTCCAGTTCTGGAGGCAACTGAGGACAGTGTTCACAAGCTCAACAAGAATACAATTTAGGCTTCCGCCACTACACAGTAAGTTCTTTTGAGCACAGTTTTCATCTTCACTGTATGCCAGGAACTGACCAAGTGTCTGGTACCTGGTATACGCTTAATCAATGTTTGAATAAAAAATGTAAAATCCTGAATGAATTGATATGGATCTAATTCTTATTTGTGTCTCTAGCTATGTTCTTAAAGGATGGGTTTGCCTGGGGCTGTTCAAATATACGTCTTGGAAAGTGGGTTTCTGGTGTGGCCATTTTCACCTTAGTCAGGAGGCAGGTTACACCTCGACATGCACATCTGGGCCTCCTATTTCAGGACCAGAGTTGGATCCTAGGAGAGAAAAGCATCTCGGAATCAAGTGTTTGCATCCTAATCAGGAGATGAAATTCTTCGTATGCGCTCTCCGCTCATTCTGTATCCCTGAGTGATACAGAAACAAACAAAAGAAAACGTGTATTTTAGAAAGGCTTTCATGCATCCACTAGTTCCCTTGCAAAGTGGCTCCAGAGCCTATTACAGCAACTTCTGTGGCCTTGGGCAGGCCAGGAAATAGTTTTAATTTGCTCAGGCCCTAAATTATAGACTGTGCATTTGTGACTGTTTCGAAGTAGTCAGCAAAGTCATAGTTTTCAACAGGTTTTAAAAGAGGCATTTTAGTTTACAGGTTAGAGTGCTTTAGATTATGTTGTTGCAAGCTAAAAAGCTAAAACAAATTTAGCTTTTTCCTCCCCTGAGGAGTGGTAAAATTGAGCAGTATCCAAGAAAAATGAATAATGCTCATCCTGTATTAAATTGCTCATCACAACACGTAATTTTTCTTTTTTTTTTTTTGGCAACTATCGATTGTAATAGGTACTCAAACTGTCCTAACACAATGAAGAGTAGACAAGTGATCTTTGTGAGATGTATGCTGGGCTACATTCGTCTCACAGGAACTGGAATCCTGTTGTAAGACATATGGTTTTAATTAAAATGCTGATAGATGTGCCACCAGAGTAAACAGTGATTAGACTGCAGCACTTTGAATTCAATAATTGAGTGCTATGCACTAGGTACTTTGCAGTTGGCATTTACACCCTTTGCTACACCAGTGTATAACGCACTTTTAAACCTTTTAAAATTTTGTTGCCACTGAAATTCCTCTTTGTGTTCTAACACCTCGTGTGTTTAGTGCCTAGTAAGTGTTTGTTGAACACGTGAATGGACGTCGAGTTTCCTCTAGCTATGTGTTACAGAGGTTTGCTGCTCTGAAAACTATTCCTGCAATTCCAGGCCCTTCCACCAGGTGGACAAAAGCACTCTTGTGGCTTGGCTCACTCTCGGTGAGGGAACCAAGAAGGGAAATAACATAAAAACGTGAATGAGCCCAGTTATTAGTTTTTGGAAAAATTAGACTACTCATTAATATGTTCCTACAAATTATATATGTTGGCAATAGATTAAATAAACACAGTGGATACCTATAGCAAGATATTTTTTAAAAACATAGTATTTAGACACTCTTTAACTCTTACTCAACTTGTACAATAACCACTAACTTTATTCTGGTTTCTTCCTTTTCCTCTCAACATACTTTATAAAACAAGTACTAGCTTTGGCTTATCTACAAAAACGTTACTCAGATTATTCACGAGCTGCTTTTAGCTTTAAAATTAAAACTCATCCAGCGATTTCCCCTGCTTATTATGAGATCTATTGCTTCCCAATTATTTATTTAAGGACATTTCTCTCCTCAGCCTCTGCCTTCAGATTTTGCTGCTTTCTCTCTATTAGTTCTCTCCTAAGAGAAACACCAGAGTTTTCATTTTCAATAATACTCTAAACTTTCAAAACATTGTTAAAAATGATAGCCTTTGTTTGTTAAGCCTGGGAACTATGTCTTCTAAATATATTTTAAAGAGGAAAAAATCTCTGAATAAATATTATTCTTTTCCTTGTATAATTCCCAAAGTGATTTCATTAAAGAATATTAATAGATCCTCTAGCATTATGTACTTGCTGTTTGGTTGTAGATTATCCAAATCAGTGTTGGATGGAACAAATGAGATGGTTTTACTTTCTAGTTCTTTATATCAGGCATTAGACCATGATATTATTCTGTACTATAATACGTCAAAGAAAAAAGCTCTTCCTGTGGGTCCCAGGTTGAGCAAGTCACAATATCTCTGAGCCTCAAGTTTAAATTTTTTGTTTAATCTAAGTGCCCACAATGTTTCGGATAGCACATTAGCTTCTGGGGATACAATGAGGCACAAGACAAAGTCCAGGCTCCCATGGAACTTACAATCTTGTGGAAAATAAGTAGTAGAAAAATGGGAATAATAATGTCCACCTCACAGTGAAGTTTTTGGGATTAAAATGGGATAATATTATAAAACTGCTTTGTAAACTCTATAAAATTAATTTAATACTGGATATTATATTGAATTGCATGTATTTTTAAGAATCCAGTGAGAGGGAGTGTGAGTATATATGTTATCTGCTTATTTTGAAGACTGAACTGAGCCTTAGAGCGATGATATGGCCTACCCCAGGTCAGATCATAAGCTCCGTAATTTAATTAAACCTTAGACATTGTATTAAATTGCTTGATATTTTTAAAAAATCCAGTGAGGGAGGGGTATAAGTATGCCTATTATATATTTACTTTGAAGATGAAACTGAGCTTTCTAGAGATGATATGGTCTGCCCCAGGTCACACCACTCGAAGTGGTACCACTGGGTTTGAGCCTAGGTTTTCCAACTTCTAGATTCACACTTTCTCAGAGTCTCTAAACATTGAAGATTTCTAGCCCATTCTATTAATCTTTACTGGGTCATTATACATTGATAGACTTCATTCTTTTTTTTTTTTTTTTTTTTTAAAGATTTTATTTATTTATTTTTTCCCCCCAAAGCCCCAGTAGATAGTTGTGTGTCATAGCTGCACATCCTTCTAGTTGCTGTATGTGGGACGCGGCCTCAGCATGGCCGGAGAAGCAGCGCGTCGGTGCGAGCCCGGGATCCGAACCCGGGCCGCCAGCAGTGGAGCGCGCTCACCCAACCACCAAGCCACGGGGCCGGCCCCTTCATTCTTGTTTATGTCTTTGTGTCTCATATGCTTCGTGGAGTTGACAAAGCAGTCCTTCCAGAGGCCTCTCTTCCAGAAGCAGGTGGGCACTGTCGACACTCCGCAGGTCTTCAGTTTGCCGTTTCACAAGTGGGTACAGTAGTTTTATAGTCCAAATCAAGTTTACGTAGCAAAACTCAATTGCTGTTCTTCATGTTGCAAAATGGTAAGAGCATTTTTGGAGCATCTGCTGTGTGCGGAACTCAGGGTTAGGTGCTTTTGAGAAGATACGAAAGAAATGATAAGGCTGGGTCTCTGCTTCAAGGAGCACAGAGGTGGGGTCTTCCCCAGGCTCCCCACAGTGACTCCTCACGCCGGAAATGCCTCAGGGAACAACTTCTCACCATTTACTCTGGGTCAATCACAGCACCAGGCTCAGCGGAACTTGCATGACACCATTCACATGGCGATCTGGATTAAGCTCCTATAGAGAAAATGAACAAATGCCAAAGCAACAACAACAATAAATTAATAAAAACATGGCGTGGGGCATGGAGGGTGTGTGTATGTGCATGTGGTTAATCTCACCTTGTCTGGTAAAGAGATTTTTCAAGGAGAATTTGACCCAAGCTGTCTCCTGTTTCTAAATACTGAGGAGACAGAAAGGGGATTCGAATTTCTCAGCTTTCAACTTTCAACAAACTGAGTTCTTTCCAATGTCTAGAACTACTTCTCACATAAAGAACTTTGAGCCCATTTTTGGGGTTCTGTTTATTCATTTGCAAATATTTATAGATCACCTACTGTGTGCAGCAGTAAAAAGGGTGTAGAAAACAGTCATGGTCCCTGCCCTCCTGGGACTGCTTAAGAACATCTTTCTGTATCAACTATACTTTTTAAAAGACTATTTTCTAGATATTGCTTTCTCACATTAATACATTACCTGAGGGAAAGATAGCAAGGACATTTATTTTTAATTGCTTTATTCATTCATATGATGGCCACCAATGAAATATATAAATGATTTTCTTTCTTTATTTGGACCTCAGATGCAGATAAAATTTTAGCTAATCATACTCTTTAGTTCATGGCACACTGTCACCATCAATCTGCGTGAAGCTTTTCTCTTGTTTAATCTTATTACATTACTTTCCCCCCATCATTCATGAGATCCACTGGTATTTCCCACCTTTCTACCTTTGACAGCTGCTTTAGCATATATATCCTTGAAGAATATATGATGCTTTTTCCTGGAAGCAGATGTTTTAACTAATACATGATACTGTTCTATATATTTTTCTCTTCTTTTCATAATCAAGGCTATGTTTTTTAACATCCACTCATGTTGTTGTGTATACATGCAATTCAGTGCTCCTGATCATTACATAATATTTCATAGTGTGCATCCATCATGTTTTATTTATTAATTCACCTGCTGATGAACGTGGAGGTTGTTCCCACCAACTTGTTACCACAAGTGACAGTATGATGTGTATATCGTCATAAATTTCTTCCTAGGAGTCTGTGAGAATTTCTTAGAAGTATGTCCTGGATGAGGTGGCTGAGTCACTGGGCATTTGTATAGATAATTTCACTGAGAACTGATGGGCTGTTCTAGCTAATATTTCACAGTAGCGTATGAGTTTTCTCGGTACCCCATAATCTTGCCAACACTAGGTGTTTGACTTTCTAACTTTTGCAAATCTCTTGGCTGTAAAGTGGTAAATTTTGCTGTTTTTGACGTGAATTTCTCTGATTGAATTTGAGGTTCTCGTATTTGTTAGCCAGTCAGATTAGACATCCTCTGCCATTTTAAAATAATTTCTTGCCTTTCTTATTAACTGATAGAAGTTTCTTGATGTTCTAAATCAATCCTAGTTGGGTTTAGAGGATACAAGTATCTTCTTTCAGTCTGTCAATGATCTGTTACCTTTGTCTTAATTTTGATGTGGTTAAGTACACTGATTTTTTCCCCCTAATGATTTGTTTTTTGAGGATTTTGTTTTACTAGTCCTTCTTCTTACCAAGGTAAGCATTTATTCTGTATTTTCTTCCATTATCTTTATAGTTCTTTCTTTCACATTCATGTTTTTAATTCGGTTGGTATTCACTATTAATAACTACAGATTCAATTTTATTTTCCTCCGTATAGTAAGCCAGTTTCCAAAAGCAAATCATTTCTGCTGAATCATCCACTATTCGTGATGCCTCATCCACCATACAGCAAGTTGAGTTATATATTTATGAGTTATGTATTGAGTTTAATTTTGTATTAATCTGTTCTTGTGCCAATAAAATATTGTATTTATTGTTATGACTTTAGAATGTGTCTTAATATCTGGTAGGGTGAATCTCTTTTTTTCTTCAAAAATTTCTCATGAATTTTAGAATCACTTTGTCAAATGCCCCCACAAAATAAAATAGCTATGACTTTATTCTACAGATTTATTGAGATATAATTAACATACAATAACTACACATATTTAAAGTACACAATTTGATAAATTGTTTTGTTTTTTTGGTGAGGAAGATTGGCCCTGAGCTAACACCTCTTGCCAATCTTCCTCTTTTATTGCTTGAGGAAGATTGGTCCAGGCTAACATCTGTGCCCATCTCCCTCTATTTTGTACGTAGGACGCTGCCACATCAGGGCTTGAGGAGTAGTATAGGTCCACGCCCAGGATCCGAATCTGGAAACCCTGGGCTACCAAAGTGGAATGTGTGGAACTTAACCACTGCGCCTCTGGGCTGGCCTCCACAGTTTGATAAATTTTGACATTTGTATAGAGGGTTCTATAACCATCACCTCAATCAAAATAATAAATGTATCCATCATTCCCCAGAGTTTCCTTGTGCCCTACTATAATCACTCTCCCCATTGCTTCCTGCTACCCCTCCAACTTCCAGGCAATCACTGATCTGTTCTCTATCACTACTGGTTAGCTTGTGTTTTTTTTTTTTTTTCACGTTCACCTTTCAGATCTTTATTTTATACTCTTCACTAAAGCCTTAGTACCAATTTTCATTTTTTTTTATAATTTTATTTATTTATTTTTCCCCCAAAGCCCCAGTAGATAGCTGTATGTCATAGCTGCACATCCTTCTAGTTGCAGTATGTGGGACGTGGCCTCAGCATGGCCAGACAAGCGGTGCGTAGGTGCGAGCCCGGGATCCGAACCCGGGCCGCCAGTAGCAGAGCGTGTACACTTAACTGCTAAGCCACAGGGCCGGCCCTAGCTTGTGTTTTTTAGAGTTTCATAAAAATGCAAAAGAAGTCAAGTATGTACTTTTTATGTGCTCACCACCTATAGTCTAGTTTTTATCCATCACCATACATATGTGCACCTTTACCCCTTTTGCAATCCTCCCACCACCTTCCCCTCTGATGACCACGAATCTGTTCTCCTTATCTATGTGTTTGTTTATCTTCCACATATGAGTGAAATTATATGGTGTTTGTCTTTCTCTTTCTGGCTTATTTAGCTTAACATCATACCCTCAAGGTCCATCCATGTTGTCGCAAATGACACAATTTTGTCTTTTCCATAGCTGAATAGTATTCCATTGTATATATGTACCACATTTTCTTTATCCACTCATCAGTTGATGGGCACTTGGGTTGCTTCTGTATTTTGGCTATTGTGAATAATGCTGCAATGAACATAGGGATGCATAGATCTCTTTGTATTGTTGATTTCAAGTTCTTTGGATAAATACACAGTAGTGGGATAGCTGGATCATATGGTATTTCTATTTTTAATTTTTTGAGAAATCTTCATACTGTTTTCCCTAGTGGCTGCACCAGTTTGCATTCCCACCAGCAGTGTTTGAGGTTTCTCTTTTCTCCACACTGTCTCCAACATTTGTTATTTTTTGTCTTGTTAGTTATAGCCATTCTGACGGGTGTAAGGTGATATCGCATTGTAGTTTTGATTTGCATTTCCCTAATAATTAGTGATGTTGAACATATTTTCTTGTGACTGTTGGCCATCTGTGTATCTTCTTTGGAAAAATGTCTGTTCATATCCTCTGTCCATTTTTTGATCAGGTTGTTTGTTTTACTGTTGTTGAGATGTATGAGTTCTTTACATATTTTGGAGATTAACCTCTTGTCGGATGTATGATTTGCAAATATTTTCTCCCAGTTGGTGTGTTGTCTTTTCGTTTTGTTCATGGTTTCCTTTGCCTTGCAGAAACTTTTTAGTCAGACATAGTCCCATTTGTTTATTTTTTCTTTTGTTTCCCTTGCCTGAGTAGATATGATATTCAAAAGATACTGCTAAGACTGATGTCAAAGAGTATACTGCATATATTTTCTTCTAGGAGTTTTATGGTTTCAGGTCTTACATTCAAGTCTTTAATCCATTTTGAGTTAATTTTTGTGTATGGTGTAAGATAATGGTCTACTTTCATTCTTTTGCATGTGGCTATCCAGTTTTCCCAGCATCATTTATTGAAGAGACTTTCCTTTCTCCATTGTATGTTCTTGCCTCCTTTGTCGAACATTAGCTGTCCATAGATGTGTGGTTTTATTTCTGGGCTTTCAATTCTGTTCCATTGATCTGTGTGTCTGTGTTTGTGCCAGTGCCATGCTGTTTTGATTACTATAGCCTTATAGGATATTTTGAAGTCAGGGATTGTGATGCCTCCAGCTTTGTTCTTTTTTTGTGTGTGAGGAAGATTAGCTCTGAGCTAATATCTGTTGCCAATCCTCTCCTTTTTCTGAGGAAGATTGGCCCTGGGCTAACATCCATGACCATCTTCTTCTACTTTATATGTGTTATGCTTGCCACAGCATGGCTTGATAAGCTGTGCGTAGGTCCACGCCTGGGATCCGAACCTGGGAACCCTGGGCCGCTGAAGTGGAGCGTGCAAACTTAACCACTATGCCACCGGGCTGGCCTCTGTTCTTTTTTCTCAGGATTGCTTTGGCTATTCAGAGTCTTTTGTTGTTCCGTATAAATTTTAGGATTCTTTGTTCTATTTCTGTGAAGAATATCATTGGGATGCTGATTGGGATTGCATTGAATCTGTAGATTACTTTAGGTAATATAGGCATTTGAACTATGTTTATTCTTCCAATCCATGAGCATGGAATATCTTTCCACTTCTTTATGTCTTCTTCAATTTCTTTCATTAATGTCTTATAATTTTCAGTGTATAGATCTTTCACCTCCTTGGTTAAATTTATTCCTAGATATTTTATTCTTTTTTTTTGCGATTGTAAATGGGATAGTATTCTTGACTTCTCTTTCTTCTAGTTCATTATTAATGTACAGAAATGCAACTGATTTCTGTAAGTTGATTTTGTACCCTGCAACTTTGCTGTAGTTATTGATTACTTCTAATAGTTTTCTGGTGGATTCTCTAGGGTTTTCTATATATATGAGCATGTCGTCCACAAACAGCAGGAGTATTACTTTTTCCTTTCCTATTTGGATCCCTTTTATTTCCTTTTCTTGCCTTACTGCTCTCGCCAAAACCACCAGTACTATGTTGAACAGGAGTGGTGAGAGTGGGCACCTTTGTGCCCACTTTGTTCCTGTTCTCAGAGGGATGGCTTTCGGTTTTGTACTGTTAAGCATGATATTGGCTGTGAGTTTGTCATATATGGCCTTTATGATGTTGAGGTACTTTCCTTCTATACCCTATTGGAGTTGGGAAAGGAAAAAATTTTTTTATCATTTTTTATCTGTAAAGATTATTGGTTTACTCAATTTTTAAAATTTCTTTTTGTGCCAATTATGACATTTTATATTTTTTCAGAAATGTATCTCATTTTGTCTAGGCTTTCATATTTATTAGCATATAGTCGTTCATAACATTCTTTTGTGATTTTAAAAATCTCTATCTATAGTTACCACCCTTTTAAATTATACATTTGTTTATTTACTGCATTTTTCTATTGCAATTGGTCAGTCTTTTCAGAAGTTTATCATACTGATCTTTGTAAGAACCAGTTTTAGTTTTATCAGTCTTTTGTTGTTGTTATTTATTTCATTGATAACTATTATTTCCCTTTTATGTTCTTCCTTCTTGTTTTTTTAGGGGATAGGATGGCTTTTTTGGGGGTGATTTACTCTATTTTATTTTTGTAGCTTCTGTGTTGAAACTTGAGCTTATTGTTTTCAGTCTTATTTTATGATAAAAACATTTGAATGTCTAAATTTCCTATCTGTTTCTCACAAGTTTTGATATGTAGTACTTTCTTATCTTTCAGTTTTCCATATTTCATATTTTCCTTGAAATGTCCTTTCTAACCTAAATTTATGTTGTAGTATTTTTCTAAGTTTCTGGATTATTGTAGTGATTCTTTGTTACTCATTTCTAATTTTGTTGCATTAGTGTCAAAGAATATAGTCTGTACAAACTATATGACCCCAATTCTGCATAATCTGTTCATACTTCCTAGTACAATTTTGAGAATGTTTTATTCTCAAAAAGAATATTTCTCTGTTCATTAGTTGTTTAACTTATTGATAATGCTACATGTATCTTATATTTTCTTTATTTGCTTTATCTGAGAGAGGTGTGTTAAACTTCCAAATCTCTAGGTTATTAATTAATTAATTTATTTTGATAGTTCTGTCTCTTAAATATATATATACATATGTATATATTTGCTATCTTTTATATTTTATAGGTATATTTTATATTACTGATTATTTTTCTTTTACTATTACATATCTTCCTTTATACCTTATGATGTTTATTGTCTTGAACTCTACTTGTTTATATTAAAATAACACAGCTTTTTTTTTTTTAGCTAGTATTGACCATTAACATTTATCATCTTGGCTATGATATTAGGAAATTCTCTGTCTGATTTTTTTAATATATCAAACTTTCTTTTCTGTTTTATTTATCATTTTTTTATTATATCATAATATACTATTTGATGAGTTTTAAAAAATGAATATACCTATGTAACAACACTAATTAACATATAGAACATTTCTTTCACCCTAGAAAGTTCTCTCATACCCCTTTGCAATCATACATTTTCCATCCAACCACCACCCCTGCTGCCCTCAGCAAACTCTGATCTGATTTATATCACTAGCACTTCATGTAAATGGAATCATCTATTCTGTTCCCTTGCGTTGGCTTTTTTTTTGCTCAACATAACATTTTTGAGATCCATCCAATGGGCTTGTATTGTTCATTCTTTGAATTTATTCTATAGAGGAAAATTGTTGCCTCATGAGGATGCATTTAAATTTCTTGAAACAGCCAGGATTCAATCAGAGTCAAATATACTAAATAAAGTGGGTGATGAGCTGGTCAAATACATATTTGGAGGACAGCACATTTTTGGATCAAATATTTTCTAGGTGTAACATGATATAGAAAGAGAACATGGATTTTAGAACAGACAGACCTGGGTTCTGACTCTAGCTCCACTGCGTGATCTGGGTGACACAAGGCAAGTTGCTTAACCTCTGTTAACCCTGGTTTAATGATACATAACGGCAAGGATATCATTAGGTTAAATGAAATACTATTTGGAAAGGACTTGACACATAGTTGGTGTTAAAATGATATTATGTTAAATTAATATAATTAATATTATATCTAATGCTTATATGTTTGTTAAATTTTTAAAAATTGCATTTTATTACTTTAAAGATGCATGGTCACTAAAACTAGATTGTAAACATATTTCCAAACAATAGACCTTGAGAAATTCGTAGTTTGGAATTAGCGTGTTAATTTCCTATGCGTAAATGAGTATTTCTAAAATACTGAAACTCAATTTATTATAAAAGGTAATTAGATGTTTTAAAACTAGTGTCTGTGCTATTAATTTGCTTAGCAAACCTTCTCCCCGTATATTTGTGGTGTTAATTTTCAGCCTTGTCTTTGTTCAAATGATTACTAATGAGGGTGTAGTAAATCATCGAGCTTTTACCACTTTGTTCAGTTGAACTGTCCATATGGGGCCATTTTTCATTTATTGTAGAAACTGACAGTTCTTCCTTGGCAAAGGAGTTATTAAAAAACACCTGAGAACATTGTTGGAGATCATTTCTACCCGATGCCAGAAATCTTGATTGGTTTTTCTCTATCTCGTTACACTTACTCCTCTCCCCCCGGACCCCCACTCCTGTCAATTGACTGGTTTCTGTGTTGTAAATAAAATGACAACAGTGGTAATAACAATGACTGACATTTGTTGAGCTCCTCCTACGTGCCAGGCATTGTTCAAAGAGTACTTTACAGACATCATTTCATTTAATTACTGAAAAACCCTATGCAGCAGGCACTACCAGTGTCCCCACTTTCCAGAAGAAACAACTGAGGCATGGGAAGATGCAATAACTTATCCAAGGTCAGACAATTCGCATCAGAGCCTAGATTTATAATAACAATAGCTAACATTTATTGAGAGTTTTACTACCTGCCAGCAGTAAGTGTATTCCCTATGTTAACTTTGTTTTATCATCCCCACAGCCCCACGACATAGGCGCTATCATTTAACAGATGACGCGATCGCAGCAGAGAGGGGTTAAATGACCCACCCACATTACACAGCTAGTAAGTGAAGGGGCTGGATCAGGCTGGCTCCAGAACCTGTGCTGTATTTCCCCTTAATCTTCTCTCTCAACCAGACAGAAGTCTTTACCGAGCACTTAGTGTACGCACAGTATTCTGGGGACCAGAGATGAAACAGCTTTGTTTTCTTTATTGGATGAACTCACTGACTTATCAGAGAAGGAAAACGAAGACAAACGAAACCATAAAGGGAGAGGGAGAGTGCAGAATCTTAGTTACAGCAACTAGAAGAAAGGGTTTAGAAGAGAGGTGGATATGGACTGGATGATTCTGTGACATCTCAATGAACCAGGTGTGGTTGGGGCTGGCCCTTGAAGTACTATGAGTGATGAGGAAGAAGGAGGAGAGGGAACATTCTGGAATGTAGAATAACCTATGAACTCTTCATAAACAATCTGTTTCTAATTTCAGGGTTAAAACTCATTTATCTTGGCATTTTTCCTCATTAGGGGAAAAAACTCAACCTTTCAGTATCTTGCTCTATAGTCCTTTCTAGTAAGATTAAATGAACTCTGTAGAGTTTTTCAAAAATCTTCCAATTCTTCATTCCATCAGAGTAAAAATGTTTCATGTCCTATGACATTAACTAGAAAAGCTAATTTTCTTTGCCTTTAATTTTGGCAATACTTTCCTTTACATAAATAATGACAGGAAGAATAAAAATTCCTTGGGACACTTCAAATATAAATTTGATTAAAATGACATCTCTTTATGCACACATAGTACATTTATATGTTTTGGATCAAAGACTATTTTTTTGGCAGAATGAAAGAGAATTAGCAGGTTGGTTTAATGGAGAGTCATCTGTTTTTAAAAGCTTATAATAGAAGATGGTTTTTCTTTTAATAACACTTAACTGGAAGATAGATTAGTTTAATAATAGATTCACTCAGCATGTCAAAACTGAACTAATGATATTACTCCTCAAACCCGTTCCTTCTCCTGTGCTCCCTATCTCAAGTAGTTGCATCTCCAGTTGGCACCTCCTGTAGCTGAACGTGGCCCTCCTCCCTCACTCTCTACATCTGTCAACCCCTGGGGCCTGTTGATTTTCTCAGGTTATCGCATGAATATCTCTCAAATGCCTATAGGGGCCTGGTGGGTCAAATAAAACAGGCAGAGCGGGTGTGGCCAGGTGGAGAGGGCACATCTCTCTAAGGAAGAGAGCATGGGCTTCTTACTGCCATGCAAAGTGTTGTGATCAGGGTATGTGGCTCAGTACCGCAGATCGCGGATTTCTAAAGAGGAGTTAGAAATTTATATTATATATGAGGTCTTTGGATTTTATAATGCTGGCAATGAATTCAGGCAAAACAAACTTACATTGCAGAATTCCAACAAAATGTTTATGACAAAGTTGGATTTTCAAGCTGTCATTTTGTGACATTTTTTTCCTAATATTACTCTTGTTCTCCATCTCACTTTTCCTATTCCAATTTAGGTCTGTACCATCTTTCATCTAAAATATTACAGCAGCTTCCTCACTGTTCTCTTTGACTTCTGTCTTGTTCTCACTAGATCATCCTTCATCCTGGCTCCTGAGTGGAATGTTTAAAACACAAAGCTGGTCATATTATTCCACTGTTAAAAAACCAAACAAAGCATCATTGGTGACTGCCATTGCCCTCAGGTTAATTCTAGACTCTCTGGACTGGCAGGACGTTGCAGGCCCAACATAATGTGGACCCTCCCAACCATCTTGTGCTCTGTCCCTGTGGTTTCCCTAGCTGTGGCCTTGCTTCCAGCACATTGGACCACTCAAGATTCTCAGAAGAACATGTGAGTTGCTTTTGTGTATTGTACATGTTGGTCCCTCGGCAGAGGATATCCCCTTCAAGTCTTGCTTATCCTGCTCAACTCAAATATAATTTTCCCTGTGAAGCTCAGTTTAGGATACAGCGTGTGCTCAATAAATGATTGTTGAATGAATGACCAGCGATAATTTCTCCAAGCCTGCTCCATGCAACCATTACCACTCTAATCAAAATTAGTCTCTTCATGTTTGTTCACCTTGTTAGTTTAGCACCTGTCACTCTGACTATGGTTAGAGGTAATTTGCATGTCTATTTCCTGTATAGAATCGTGACCTTTCTCTATTCACAGATTGTAACACAATGCTTAACATATAATAATCAGCAAAAAAAAAAAAAAAAAAAAGTATCCAATTCTGGTTTATGCTCCAAGAGTTCGCTCAGCCTCTATGTGAAGGATGGACTGTAGGAGAAAAGGGTGCGGGCAGCAAGACTGGGTAAAAGAATGTTGTGGTGAGAGATGGGAATAATGTGGGCAAAGGTGGTAGCAACAAAGAGGGCAAGAAGTAGTCAGAATAAGACTATATGTTAGAAGTAGAGCTAACAGACTGGTTGATGGATTGCAGGTAGGATGTGAGATGAAAGGGAGAATCAAGGATGACTCCTGAGTTTTTGGCCTGAGCAACTAGATGGATGGTGGTGCCATTTCTCAAAATGGATGAGACTTGGGGACAGTGAATTTGGGAAGAAGAATGAGAATTGATAGCTCTGTTTGGTCCACGTTAAATATGCATTGAAAATGAGACACCTAGGGTGGTCAAGTAGCAGTTGGGTATATAAATCTAGAGCTTAAGAGATTGGTCAAGCCGAAAATGTGATTTTGAGAGTCACTAGTTTAGAGATACCATTGAAAGGCATGGACTGGGTGAGAACACCCGGAGAAAGAATTACAGAGAGAAGAAGGCAGAGAATAGACCCCTGGGGCATTCCAAGATTAAGAATTATGAGAAAAGAGGAAAAGCCAGCAAAAAAGACTGAAAAGGAGTGTGAATGAGGAGGAAAACCCAGCAAGTGCAGTGTCATAGAAGGCTATGGCACAAAACATTTTGAGTAGGATGGAGTGATGAACTATATCCAATACTGTCTAGAGGCTAAGGAAAGATAAACTGATGTTGATGCTGACAAGATGTAGTTTATTTGTGACCTTGATAAATGCAATTTCAGTGAAAAGTTAGGAATAAAAGCCCAAATGGAGGGGGTTAAGGAAAGAACAGGAGATGAGAAAGCTGGGCTCTGCTGAGGAAAAAAAAATATTTGATTTTTTGAAAAATATTTAAGTGTAAAACACATTCATAAATTCTGTCCCATATACTGTCAAAACATCTTGCTATTCACACAAATCTGTATGTAGGAGTTTGTCATTATTTATTCCAAATTTGATTTACTCAATATTTTACTTCTACAAAACTTGGATGTTGGTAGACCTAGCCTTGTAGATCACACATCTCATATTATTTCCAAAAGAACTGACAGCAAATGCTTAAGACACGAACATAGTCTTGAACTCTTACTTATTTTGCTCAGGACAATACATGAGGAATTATCAGTACATAAACTTTGGAAAGACAGTTTTATGAAACATCTTACATACTTAAACTTAAGCAATGACCTTTTTTTTGTCGTTCTGGTATTGTTTCCAGTTTATCTTTATTCTGATTTCTCTGTTCTTTTCTTGGCAGCATTGTTTATATCATAAGATACAGACACAGCATGCCCTTTGCCCCTCCAACCAGATAGTTGCCATTTTGATCTGCCAATCAAACTCAAGGGTCTGCCTTGAAAGTTGAGACAATCAGTCATAGTTTAGACACTTGGGCAATGTCAACTAATTTTAGTCTCCAAGGCTGGGATGATGTGAGCAGTGACTGGCAAGGCACTTGTCCAAGGCCCAGCAAGGGTTACGACTGTCCTTATGGTTAACAACTGCACAAATAGGAACAGGCTGAGTTTGTGAATGTAGTTTCAACAGATTATTTGAAGTCTGAGGCTACCTCCTATCTGTATTTATTATTCCAGCTCTTGGCATAACGAGGATGAAAAACTCTGTTTAGTTTAAGCTTTTCCCATTAAAGGATCAGTGATGCTTTCACTGCCTCACTCTGTGTGTACATAACCAACCATATGCCTAGTCCAAGAGGCCGCCTAAACAAAACCCCCAAACAACCCTCCACCCCCACCCCAACCTGAGGTCTGTAGGAAGAGCAAGTCTCCTTGGCTTTACCTTTCCTCTTACATTAATTTTTAGGGAAGGATTGAGTAAAACCCTACCTTGAAATTGGAATAAATACATTAAAAAACAAATATAGGAAGTGAAAGTTTTAGAACCTTGGCAAGCTTTTCCCCTCCCCTGTGAAATGCTTCTTTTGTGAAGGAGCCCACCCAGGACTTCAGACAATACAACGAGAGTGTGTGTCTAGGAATCTTTGCGAAAGCTTCTGAAGGGGAATGAAAAAGCCTGTTTGCCACCTCTCAGTTGCCTTATACGTTGGAGGCTGGCAGCAGAGGATGACATACAAAGAGATCTATTCGGGTTTTATTACCCTTTTTGCTTGGCATGCTCCCACCTGACTGCTATTGGCTAGGAAGCGGGGAAATGTCGACACGTCAAGATTTCATTGTGTCCACAGCTGCCAACAAGGCAGCTTCCCAATTTTCCAGTTTTTGTGCCGAGTCATAGTAGTTCAGTCTCAACCCATGATTTTCAGGCTCTCTGAGGGGTGTCTCTGATGGCAAAGATGCCCCTTACAATCTTTTCTCAGCTGGAGATCGATCAACTTTTATATTTGTCTGAAGCAATGTTTAAATTTAAAACCCAAGTTGTTAAGAACACAAAACGTAAGAATTTTGACCCTTAAAAATTAAAAAATCAAAATATGATTGGTGACAATTTAAATACATTTTAAATCTTTAATTTTTAATATGAAAATAACAAATACTCATTGCAAAATTTTAGCAAATCAGCGCATCAAATAAAGAATTCTCTTCTTCCCAATCTCATTCTCCACAGACAACACCTTAGAGTTCATTCCTGCAGAGATTTTATTGTACATATATAATCCTACATATTTGTAATTATATATGCACACATATGAATATTCTATTCTTTAAAAAATGGATTGTAGTATCATGTTGTTCTGCAAATTTGCTATTTTTTACTTATATTTGTCATAACATTTCTCCATGACACACATAGCATGTCAGAGATAGATAAAAGCTATTTGTCCAGTCTGTCAATTACAGTCTCTATAAATGAACAAATGAATGTGAGATAGAGACCTGGAACATTCATTTATTCATTCACAAACATTGATTGGGTTCCTTCTCTGTGCTAGGCAGAGATGCATCAGTTCGATTTTTCAGTTTCAGAGATTATCTACTCCTTTTGTATCATGAGAGCTGCAAATTTGATGCTAGTTTCTCCCAACACATACCACACACACACACACACACACCCCACACCCCACACACACTTCTCCACACATCTGAAAATAGTTTCATAGCTTTTGTTAAATCAGCATTCAAGTTTTCCGTTATTATGACCACACGACTATTACTCACAGCTGAGCCGTGCAGAGTACTTTGATTGCCTCTCATTTCGTTCCCAGGGTTTGTGAGGGGAAGCGTTGCAGGGTGGTCAGGGCAGCAACTCTGGAACCAGGCTGCCAGATTCACAGCCCGTCTCTCCCATGTCCTAACTGGGGTGATCATGGGCAAGAATTTCAACCTCTCAGTGCCTCAATTCTTCATAAGAGTTCTTATTTCACAGGAATTCTGTAAAGATCAAGTGAGTTCTACATCTAAAATGCCTAGAACAGTGCTTGGCAAGCAGTGACTTTAACGCAATTTTTTATGTCACCAGTGAAGAGCTTGTACTTCTCATCATTACAGTCTCTTAAGAAAGGGTGTAGGGAGGTAATTTTTCTAACCTGTGTCTTTATTCTATACCCTCACTTAATTAATAGTTTGGCTGTGTATAGAAATCTAGGTTGAAAATCATTTTCTTTTCCCTCAGAATTTGAAAGTATTTCTCTGTCTTCTGATGAGTAGTTTCTTTTATGAAATCTGATGCTATTCCATGTCCTTTTTTTTCGTATGTAACATATGTTTGTTTGCTTATTTTTTTCTCTGTTTAGTTTTCCCTTTCTGGAATTTTTTAGTATCTTCTTCCAGTACCTAGTTCTTCCAATGGTTCATGATGATAGGCCTGAATGTGGATCTTTCTCATTCATTGTTCAGGGCACTTGGTGGACCCTTTTAAATCTGGAGGTCACATCCTTTAGTTTGGAGAAGTTTTCTTGTATTATTTTTTTAATTATTTTCTTTCCTCTAGTTTTTCTGTTTGTTCTTTCTGGAACTCCCCCAGAATAAGACCTCTAATTTTCTTATCTTTTGCTTCCTGTTTTCCGTCTCTTTGCCTTTTTGTTTTAATTTTGAAGTATCTCCTCAACTTTACTTTTCAACTCTTCTGTTCAAACCTTTATTTCAATATATTTTAAGTTTCAATGAGTTTATTCTTCCCTGAACGGTTCTCATTATTTTTCAATGACATTCTACTGTTTCATGGCTGCACTATTTTATCTTCTCTACAAATGTTAGTGGTTTACAGTGGTCTCCACTCCATCCGTTGCTGTGTCCCTCAATTGCTTGTTTACTTTTGTTTGTTTAGATCTTTGTCTTCCACATGAGAGTCTTCTTCAGGGAGTAAACTTCCACCTCCCTGGACGAGGGAGAGGACTTGGAAGGGCCTCAATAGACTTTCCACTAATGGTCCTGTTTTCACTTCTGCCCCTGACCTTGGCTGCCGCAGACACCTTGAATTTCCCATTCCTGGGTCTGTCGCAGGTCAGTGGCATGAATTGCTTTCGTCTTGATGGCGTCCTCCTCTATAGGCACATAGGTCTCTGAGATCTCCACTCTTAAATCAGTTGTCACTCTTTCTTCTGATTTCCGTCTTCAATTTTTATTACGTCTTTGTTCACTTTGGTCTTCTTCGATGTTTTCTTTGTCCCTGTGGGTTATACCTTATTTTATTTTATTTTTTTGCTTCACTCTCATTTTAGTGGACATTTGGGAGGCAATAGAGATAAACATACATGTTCAGTCTGTCCTGTTTAACCTGAAGTCTACAATATTTTTCCATAGACATTTTTAAAAATTCAAGACATTTATTAGATGCCTACTATATGCCAAGCTCTTGATTAAGGAGCTGCTTCTTGAATTTTTATTGCTTACAACTATTATTCAAAATATGCTTCAGTCTTCATTAAAACAAACTCCTAAGTATTTCTGCCAAGCAATAAATATATTACATAAATGACTTCTTTTTGCCTGTTGAAGTCACTGAATGTGTTTGAAAAGAAAAACTTTAAACAGTATTACGTTATAAAATTTTTATAAATCAGATCATTTTTCTTCCAACCAGACTAATACAAAGAGCTTTTTTCTTTTAGGTCTTCATGCATGTGAGTGTTTGTGTATGTATGCAAGTGTGTGTATGTGAGTGAGGGTGGGTATTTCTATGTGAGAGTATGTGTATGTGTGTGACTGTGTGAGAGTGTATATGCGTGTATATGCACATGTGTGTTTATGGCACAGAGAGAAAACAACTCTGCTGGTGACTTGTCATCCCTCCATGCTCCTGTTTGTCCACTTATAAAACTAGAATTACCATGCACCTTATAGATATCAAAATGCATCATAGTATAAAACACTGGGAAATAGCTCCATTAGACATAAAGTAAACTGCTGCCTATAAAACTGAGATTAATGAAACATTAGAAGCAAAGGTGTTTTCACTCGTAAGGCTTATGTTCCACTCAGGCAGGATTATTGGGTCTGTATTTGTTCTTGCTTCCTGGAATTATACTGCTTTTCCACCTGAGAACCCAGTCTCCAGTGAAAGAATTATGTTGATGAGCTACCAAAGGGTTGCCTTTGTTCTTTGCCCAGAGGGCTGGTGGCAAAAAGGAAAGAGGAAGAAGTAGGAAAGCAGTTCATCTTTAGTACTAAAGACCCCCAGGGAGATCATTATAGAAATTAAATAAAAGCAGATAAATAAAACTTTCTAAACCTTGCTATGTAACATCAGGAATGTTCACATAACTAACCAACTATCTAGTCTGCATTGAGAGATATAAATAAAAGACTCTTTCAACCTGATATCATAAGGTTTTAGATAGCAAATATGCCATCCTTCAGTCTGAAGTAAAGAAACACTTACTTCATTCAACAGTTAAGCGAGCTGCTATCTGGCCCTCATTATTTCTGTGATTTACAAGGACTCTGCAGGCCTGTGTTGGCCACATCAGAGACCACCACTATAAAATGCAGCAAATGGGATTTTTATCTTTCAGCACGCCTCAGAGTTGTTGCACAAGATACACTTCTCCGTCTGCATACAATCAATCTAGTGTAAACCATTATCTTCGCTCAAAAGTCTAAGCTGGAAGCTCCTAGGCTCAGGATCATACTTAAACATGCCTGACAGTCACAGCTCCCTGGATTCCTCACAAAACCCTGGGCCGTGCAAGATGCTCCACGCCGAGCCAAAGCTGGGCTGGATGTAAGAGTAAAAAGGACACTATCTTGTGAGGGGTTTGTTGACAGGCTGGGGAGTGAATGTGTCACCAAAAATCAAAGGGTGATTTGTTCCCAAGCTCCCAAATTAACTGGTAAATGCTGGCATATCAGGAGTGGGATTATCCTTAAAGGTCAAACTCAAGATCAATACTTTTTGTTTCTTGCAATTACAAAGATATACATGGAGGCCTCATATTGTCTTTGCAGCTAGCAATATTATTTAGAGATTCTGAAAATTAATTGAATTTAAGCCTCTCTTAGAAATAAAAAGAACAGTATTGTTTTGGCAAACGCCAGAACAGTGGGCAATGTACACTTCCATTTTGGCTTTTTATATTTTTACATGTTATTTTGCTTTTTAAAGTCCTTAATGAAAAACCGTCTTCAGGTGAATGTTCAACATGTATTCTCACCTTTAATTCTTAGGACTGTTTTGTCCCTTGAATCACTGAGTTCATTTTCTCCTAAGGTAAGGAGCTTTGCTAATAATATCAGCAACGTCATTTGGGTCTAAATCTCCTAGCCTTCACCAGCACTCACTTTGTAATGACTGAAGAAACATCGTGATTCAATAGTAAATGGCAAGTGAGGCTGGTGGTTCCAGCAAGGCATCTGGGAAGCCAGGCTACACATTAGATGCCCCCTCAGGCAATTAGCTTGTCCATAAACTGCTGGAACAGGACCTCTAGTCTCACAAATGTACTCTCCTAGACACAAGAGAATCCAGAAAGATGTGTGCGTGGATAAAACTTTATAAGTTAAATTATCGAACTTTTTGTGAACTCAATATGTGCCTGTTTTGCAAGACAGTGACAGCACATTACTTTTGTAATCAATTTAGTTCACGTAAGATTGAAAATGGAAAGAGATTGATCACTACAATAGTTTCTCTGTTTCATATATAGCACCTGGGTTAATGTTGGTACTGTAAGCATTAAGAAAAGGATTGTTTTAAAGAAAGAAGAAAGAGTAGATGAAATATATCAAGTTCCTACAGATATCTGGAATGTTAAACCAAAGAATTCAACATAATTGCAATAATCAAATTGTTCAAGTAAAACGCTTGACGTCTATAAAGATATACTTTTCATTTTTCCAATAATCTGAAAAAAAGTAATTTTTAAAATAACCTTTGGGAATTCTGTGTCACTTCCGTTGTCTCTGGGGCACAACAAGAATAGACTCCACAGCCTGGGCAAGACCTCCTTGGCATTTGTTTTCTGCAGCCTTGAAGAGTCTTCACTGACCACTCTGGGTAAGTAAAAATGTCACAATATTTATTCCCAAATAGTTAAACTGGTTCTGGCCAGATTCTATTTTCGGAAATTGCATGTTGCCAACATAAAGAATTCTCCACATCATTTCTGTTATAAAGCTATTCTTCATTTCCTGCCCTGCAGTGGGACTATGATTTCATTGTTTTTTGCCCTTGAAACGGGCTGTCTTGTAGTGAGGAGGAGGCAGTGATTTCTGTATTTTGAGGCCATTTTTCAGACAGTAAGCTGCCAAATCCATTTGAGTATTTTCCAAGAACCAGCATTCTTATACTTCACCTTGTAGCTGTCTAGGAGATATCCCAGAAACTTCATTTATTGGGTACAATAAAACTCATGGCTTCAACATAATTCTCTTCCTATAAAAATAAAGGTATGTAGTGAGGCAAGACATACTGGGAACAGCAAATATGTGGATAAAAGGACCACAGAAATTTCTCCTTCTCTTTCTGCTCCGTTACGGGCATCAGCAATGCCAGCATTTACCAGAAAACCATCATGGCTGTGATGCTCAATGGGACCACAGCTGCAACAACTACAACTCGATTTTGGGTTACTGATGTCCCAGTGTATATTGTGCTAATAGAGCTGCGAACAAACATTCTGTTCCAACCCAAGATGACCAGACACTGTGAAGCCGTGTTCTCCTGTGGCTGCTGAAAGCCAGTGGCCAGCCTGATGGGAAGCAAGCAGGGAACATCAAGTTGAGGCAAAAGGTAGGCAGCTTTTATCCCCAGATCAGTACTTGCAAATCTGTCCTCAGTGCTAAGCCTGCCCCTGACATTTCTGAGGCCTTGGTGAGACTGCAAATGGAGGCCTATATACCATGTCTAAATATTTTAAATATATAAAGCCAATAAGCCAATACATAATATTATTCTATCCTTCTACCTTGACAAGTATACCTTCGTGGTGACATGGAAGTCTTGGACTTTGTGGAGTTAATTTATACTATAATGGGAATGGCAGATTTGAGGGAGTGGCTTTTAATGAGAATGGGCGAAGTTGTATCACAAAGTCTTGGTAAAAGATGCAGAGAGGAGACATGGATATGCTGGGACAGATACAATACTTTGAAACTTTTTCAACTGCTAGTTTTGCTGTGCTACTTGGAATAAAAATGTCAGATATAGAAAGACCTCTGCAGGTCTTTTTCAAGAGGTCTCTTTTGGATCATGGTTCAAATTAGGCCCCAGGTATGTTTTATTTTTAGCCGGTTCAAATCGTAGTCTTCCTTTCCTTCCAGCTCCTTCACTGCTTCACTCTGGGTAGCAGGCTCCAGGCCAACTAGAGAGTGCCCACTCCCCAAGCCGACACTGTTCCCTTCACTGCCTGGAGTTCTTCCCTACCCCTACTTCTCTATGTCAAATCTTCCAAATTTCCCTCTGGCCATCCTCCCATCCTCTACTTAAATAGAGAAAAGCTTCCTCCTCCTTCAAGCTTTCCTCAATCAGCCCAGAATTGACTTCTTTCTCTTTGGATCACCTAAGCCACTCTCTGTTTCTGTATACTGCCTTATCTTGTTGATCTTCACATACTTGTCTTCGATCCTTACTAGACTGAGTGCTCCCAGTGGTGAGCACCTTGGCACTGTCATCTTTGTATCCCTTATACCACCCTCTATGGTTCCAGGAACATATTAATGTGCAGAGAACGTGTTTTAAAATTAAAGATGAATAAATAGTGAAGGTTAGTCTTTGACCTCAAGAACCTTATCTTCTAGTTCAGGAGAAAATCCTAAAACACAAAGCAGTATAGAATTAAATCTTTGTTTCATCATGATTACCATTATCCTGGGTGATGACACTGGGTGGTAACACCTAGGCTTGAGGTTTGGGAAGGAGACGATCTATGAGGGCTGCCATGATGGTAAAGCCTTCATGGAGGAGTTGGGACATGAACTTGAGCTTGAAGGATAGAACATGGCACATAGTAAGCAGCTAACATTTATTGAAAACATTTTTGTGCCAGGCATTGTATCAAGCCCTTAACATGCCTGATTTTATTTAATTCTCTTAATATTCCTCTATGGTAACTATTTTTATCCCCTTTTAATCGTTGAGGAAACAGAAACTTTAGCTGTAGAATCATTAGCAATCCCAAGGTTGGGGCAGAGATAGAATTTGAACTGCTTTTCCATGTTGCTTTCAGGAGTAAGTGCTGATAAATAGGAGGACAGGAACAGTCTGCTGAATGAGTAAGTAATCAAATAATACTAAAGGGAAGGTGAGGCAGGGGTAGAGTATTCCAGTCCAGAACAACACTAGACTATGAGAAGACTGGCTTTCAAGTTGACAAGCGCTTAGAGTGGGAAGATTAGGGAGAAAAGCTTTGTTCCCAACACAAAAAGAAATAAAATGTGCATTCTTACTCAACCCCAAACACCAAGGACTCTCAGCCACTCTACTTACCCCAAGGCTCAGCTAGATCTTCCTGTGGGTTCAGGGATTTTAGGTGTTCATTTCACTACAGCTAAATTCCAAAATGTGGGAACTTTGGTAGGTTCAGAACTTGGGTAAGTTCTGAAAGGACCCTAGTGGAGTGTTGTGTGGATGGCAGGTAACTTAGCTCCTACTACTAACTGCTGACCGCCATCATCACCTCACTTTTACAGAGAACTTTCGCAAGCATTATCTAATTCCACAAATATTATTGATAGCGATAATGGCTATTGAGTTTCAAAAAGTACATTATATTTGTAGCAAGTTTGTCATTTTGGAGAGAAAAGTTTTTTTTCATTTTGATTATTGTTCAAATTTGTACTCTCCCTTGCGTGCTATGATTTCACTATGCTGGTTCCTCCTCATTGCCCAACAACATGTGTTAATATAAAGTTATGCACTGAAAAAATAATTGTCACCACAAATCCACCGGGCAATACCATAAGCAAGAAAACATGGTTTGTTACCATGGCAACTAAGAACCATTCTTCTTTCAAATATATATTTTTGGACTTACCAAACAATCTTTTTTCCTTTCTTTTATAAATATATCCCCCTCTCCCCCAAATATAAATAACTAGAATAGTGCTAATGTCTTTTGTAAACACTGAGGATGTTAAGGAATTTTTTCCTAGGATTCTTAAAGTGTCTTTTGGAAGTAATACATTGTACACAAATGCAAGTAAAATGTCAGGTTACAAGCAGTGTTTTATTACACAAGGAGAGAAAAGTGTGGTTACTTCATGTTTCCAAGTTTGCCCTGTGGCGTCTTGTTACAGGGCATCTGGTTATTTCTGTCATTGCATTCCACATTTCTGATGGATGACTTAACACATGTCTACATTGAACATTTCAAACTTGGAAAAGTAAACTCTGCCGTGAGTTACCCACCACCTACCCATCCATCACTGGGGTAAGGCAGTTGTGTTTCACAATATCATCTCCTTCAGAGTACTGCCAGACCCTGTAATATGGTCTGGAAGTGGGAGAAAAAAATAGATAACAAAGGTTTTATATAAGGTGTTAGTTGATAATGCACCTTAAAGAATCTTATTAGTTTGATATGTCAAACTCTTTAAAAATATCCAAATTTAGAGGAGGAATGTGATATTATTTAAAAAAACAAAAAGAAAAGAAAAAAATGTTAGCTCTGACTTGGATTCAAAAAATTGTGATATTCTACGTGATACCTTTTGGTGTGGACTAATATTTGTTCTTAATTTGGGACCAAGATTAAACAGAGAAAAATCATGACAGTCAAATATATTCAACCAGGATGCGAAAGTGAATGAGGAATTAGGGAGTGATAATTAAAGAGTAGAAAGAGAAAACAAGTTTGGGGAAATAAAGAGGAAAACGTTGGAAAGAAAAAATAGATATGCCTTCAATTCTTTATCAATATTAATGACAGGTAATATATATTGAGGGTTAGGTACTGGTTTAAATGTTTTACAGGCGATATTTTATTTAATCCTCACAACAATTCTTTAATTATTATCTCTCTTTTATAAATAAGGCAACCCAGGCATAGGGAGATTGCATGACTCATCTCAACTCCCACAGTTAGCAACTGGTGGAGATGGGGGATGAATTCACACGGCTGAATGATGGCGGCTCCACCCTCAATCACTACATACCACCACCTTCTTAATGCTCCTTAGAGGAAAATCCATTTCCTTAAAAGAAATACTCTACTATTGTCCTCAGCTTTAAAGGATCGAGTAGGATCATTTATACTACACATGGGGTAAATCCAAAAATTTCTCTTCTGGTGCTGAACCTAATGTCTTGGGTCAGGACAGACAAAAAATGGCTTCTGCATGGACAGCCAGTCTCTCTGCTCCTGAAAGTGGCTACCAGGGAGGTGTGGTGCTTGTTGTTTGCAATCCCCAGAGCTCTCAAGAGAAATGTGTGTGTCACCTCCAAAGCGCAGAGGCCACTTGGCATGGCGAAAAGACATGCGATAACATCTCACCTGATGCAAATTCTCTTTTCATAAAAAGCAGTACTTTAACAATCTTGAAATTATAGATTTAAAATTTCTCATATAAATAAAGAAGCAAATGCAGTCTTCTCTCTTCTTAGCAGCACCACCCCCATCCCCTTGTTTGGATCACAATACAGCTATGTACCTTCCATAGAGTAGGTCGAAAACCATATAAGACTATTTACTCTAGATGCATTTTTCCTTTATCCTAAGGGGTTTTGCATTTTGTAAGTGTGGAAACTGTATACACACACTCACAAACCTATATTTGACTTTTCTCTATATTTATAAAGTTCCTACTCCGGACAATCTTGTCAAGAAAGTGAACATATTAACCAGCCCCCCATCTCATCTTCCACTGCTTCCTCTTATTCCTTTTCATACATATTTTAAAGGTAAAGAGGTGAAGCAATAAAATAGACTCTCAAGAATTTCTCATTGCCTTTGAAGTGAGGCAGATATAAATTTGAATCTTAGCTCTGCCCTTCCCAGCTCCGAGACCATGGGAAACTTTTCTGAATGGTAGTTTGCTTATCTGCTAAATGGGGTTGTTGTGAGGAATATTTAAGAAAATGTGTGGAAAGCCTGCACACGTATGTGCCCTTCACAAAGAAGGTACTTAATGAATGACAGTCCATTATTATAAGAAAGTTAGGGGCCAAATTGCATTTCGACCTCAACACCTCCGCATATGCAGGCTCCAGTTAAACCCCACAAGGCTTGTTTTCCTAAACAAAGCAATGTCTTGGGGGAAATGAGTTAATGACAATCCTTCTAAAAGTGCTGCAGCATTAACATTTCTTTCCTCCCACATCTTTTTCCATTTTTTCCTTGACAAGTGCCACCTCCCAAGTGATGAGTAGGTAACACATGATCTATGGGAGAGCAGACTCTCCGTTTCTCTCACCACTACATCTCTCTGGAGGAGCTGAGAAAAAGCTGGTGTTTTCAGGAAGAGTCATTAATATTGAGACACAGCCACTACTTCAATCACCTGCATATCAATCAACTTCTCAAGGCCAGAGTGCAATTAATTGATGACACCCTGGAGACACTCAAAGCAGTTAACAGGTCTCTAGAACTTAGTGAAAAAACAAGCTGCAAGATCCAATCTCCCATAAATTCTTATTGTGGGGTTCCATCTCTTGATTTATCCCTCTACACCAAATACTCCTCTGTTAAGAAATACTTTGCAAGAAGAAAGCGTAGAAGCCAAGTATTGAAAGGTCGCAGTACATCAAAATGAAGCATTAGGACACAATACTTTTTATCTATAACCATCAATGAATACCATTTTGTTTCCAAAATTTCAACATAATCCATTTTTAAGAGAAAGAATGTCTTATCTGGAAAGTTTCATAAAGTAACACCCTTCTCCCCAGCATACATTTTAGCTTGTCAGCAAGTCGGTGTTCGTGTCCTTAAATATGATTTGTTGAAAAGCTGGCCCACGATGAGCCATGACTGTGTGATGGCCTCAGGTGTGATGGAGAAGAAGAAGCCCAGAGAAGATGTAGGGTGACAGTAGTGATGCTGGGCTGAGACTGGTTAGTAATTAAACAAGGAGGCCATTAGACTAGGGTAACTCGAATGTCATGGTAGCCTACATAAGCAAACCGAAACCTAAGCCAGAGTCAGTGCACTGGAATCCAAGAAAATGAAACTTAAGAACAACGAATCATAAAGAGCCAGTGAGGCTTTTCCAAGTAAGGCAACTGCTTAAGCTATAGCCAGTCAAATAATTTCCTTGCTTTGCTTCAGCGTCTTCTCTACAAAAACCTCACCCCAACTCCTATCAGTGGAGTGCCCCTAACCACTTCTGGTTTGACATTGCCCAATTGGAATTGATGTTCGCTTAAATAAACTCTTCAAAATTTTAATTTGCCTCAGTTTACCTTTTAACAGTTCACTTATGCCACTTGGTAGGCGGAAAGAAATTGGGTAAACCAATGCTAATATCTGGCCCTCAACTCAGAAGCTGAATCCAAAGCACCTTGCCTGACACTACCTTTTTGACAATCTTTGTGAAAACCTCCAAGTGGTCTAGAGGTTACGCTCCTTTCACAGGTGGAAATTATGGAGGAAGAAGAGGTCCAGGGACAGGTTCAGTTTACTTCTTTCTTTTCCATTAGCCTAATTAGCATCTCCAGGTATAGCTTTCACAAGGCCCACCGCAGTAATCACACACACTTGATGGGATCATCTCCATTTCTGTACCCAGGGCAAAATTGCGGGGCTTTCTTGTTCATCCCTCTCATTTTCCAGTCTGCAGCACAGCCTTCAACCTGCTGCTCTTCTAGTCTCATAAATATTTTGTTTATTGGCCCATGTGCTGTTTGCCTGTCTGACCCTCACCTATGATATAAGCCCCTTGAGGTTAGGGTTAATGTCTTTTCTATTCTGGATTTAACCAAGTGCTCAGAGCTATAAATAGTGGTTTACTATCAGTTTATCTGGCAGCTCTTTCAGGGTTTCCATATAGATAGCATATTTTATTTTCCAACTTGTATTTTAATTCTATGCCTGGTTTAAGAGAGAACACTCTTCATAGAATCATTTGGTCTGTCATCAGTTTTGGAGCCACACTCGCATGTAAACAAAACCAATTTTTCTAATCCCCAATAAAGTAAACTCAAGTACAAAAAAGTTCAGTGTGCTTCAGCTTACACTGAAATATATAAATACTTCTACATTTCATAAAAAACAACACTAGGCATATTGCAAGCCATTTGGATGAGGCATCATTCTTTTTAGCTTTAGTGTTTCGCTTAGAGATAGATTCCTGAAAATAGAACCGTGACAAGACACCTTTTATAAATCAAAGGTGTGGTGTCATGAAACTATGGAGTCGTGAAATCCAGTAAGAGGTCAGTGGGGGAGGGGTGAGCCCTATACTGACTTCCATAACATGATGAGGGTACCTCAGGTTTCCATTCCGTGTTCCTATCCTAAGCCCCACCAGAAAAGTGCTCAGGACCAAGGTGGAGCCCATTAATTTCACTTGTTATCTTTAGAACATGCACTTTGTGAGTTGAACTGAAATAAGACTTATTTCTTTCATTTTTGCTTTATTAGAAATCACGAAAATATTCAAGATACCCAGACTCATCTCACGTAACAACTGATAGTTAATCTTTTTCTAAAAACAGTTTTGGAAGGGTTATACCACTTGACCACTTTTCAGTCAAATTTATTTGCAATACAACAACTCTTTCACCCCAAATCCCACTAAATAAACATGCTAGAAGAAGTCATGTATTAACAATATGATTTCAGGCAAAGACCCATTCACCAATTTACTTGACAACAGCAGTTTCTAATCAGAGAAGATCATATGGAACAAATTTGAATTGTGTGCCCTGAGTGGATGAACCCAAAATGTTTTGTTTTGCAAACATGCATCAAATGAAAGGGACAAAAAGGTAGTATCTTCTAAGATTCTCCCATCCGTAGTGCATGTGGGCTATTGCCATGTGTTTTAAAGCTCTCTTGTGCTCAGTATTTATTTTGTTCTAAAGATGTGTTTCTGTTCTACAACTTTTTGTAGTGCAGTGTGGTAGTTTTTTCCAGTAATGGCATCCAATTTGTTCATACCTTTCTTTGCCTTTAGGTAGTCTCCTTCCAAAGAGAAAGAGCCCGGCTATGTGACTTGCTTTGGTCAATGGTACAATAGCAAATGTAATGTAACAAGAGACTTGAAAAGCTCCTGTACATTGGGGCTTGTCCTTTCCTGCTGTTCTTTGGAACCCTGAGACCACTGTGTGAAGAAGCCCAGGCTAGCCTCCTGGAGAATGAGAGACATGTGGAGTGAGATTAGCCATTCTAGCTGAGACGTTCTAGCTCAGTGGTCCCCAAAATGTGGTCCCCAGACCAGCAGTAGCAGTATCACTTGTGAACTTGTTACAAATGCAAATTCTCCAGCCTCACCCCAGTTCTACCGAATTTGGAAGCTCTGGAGATGAGGCCCAGCAATCTGTTTTAACGAGCTCTCTAGGTTATCCTAATACATGCTCAAGTTTAAGAATCACCACTCTAGACCAACCAGCTTGCCTATTGCCAAACACATGAGTGAGGCCGTCCTAGACCAGGGGTAGGCAAGGACATGGCCACACTCATTTGTTTACATGTTGTGTTGCTTGCTTTCACACTGCAATAGCAGAGCTGAGTAGTTGCAACAGAGACACCTGGCTGCGAAGCCTAAAATTATTTACAATCTGGTCCTTTAGAGAAAAATTTGCCCAGCACTGTGCTAGACCAACCAGTTCTAGCTGAATCATTAGCTAGCAACAGGGATCAGCCACGCTGGCCTGGACCAAAAAAAACAGCCCAGTTAAGCCACAGAATCATGAGAAATAATAAATGTTTGCTATTTTAAGTATTTTAAGTCATCAAAATTTAGAGAATATGATACCAAACATGCAAGATATCAATGAATGCAAAAAACGTTGCCTGTCCAACTCTCACCACCTTCCAGAAAAATGACTCCCTCGCACTTAGCCTCCAGCCTCCCCGCCTGCAATCAAGCCTTCTCTTTTTCCTTTGGCAAGTACAATAAACCTTCATTACATTACATTTTACGATCAAACTGTATTTATTTACTTTTAAATTATTGTTATTTATAGAAACTTATTTCATCATTCATTTGGTATATTTTGCTATCTGCAAAAATTCTTTGGAATTTTGCATCAGGATGGAACATATCATTTTTCCCATTAAAATTAATGGAAATATTTTTGTAATTTACTGACTTTTCACTTAGCAGCAGCGCTTGCAGAAATGAATAACACTGTTAAAAATATAAAATCTGGAAAGAAATATAAGATGTTCGTGGTTATGTCTGTGTAGTGGGATTATGGAATGCTTTTATTTTTTGTATGTTTGTACTATTTATTTTCTCACTTAAAAAATAATGAAGATATTATTTTAAAATCAGGACCACTCCCTGCCCTGCAAAACTGATATTGCTCACTTGTTTTAGTTTTTTACTTAGACTAAGTCATGTCCTGTGTTCCAAAATATTGTATATACAATTTTAAATGACTAATGCCTTCGGATTTTATCTTTACTATTATATTACTTATTGAACTTGGTGTGTGTGTGGTGGGGAGGCCTAATTTGAGGTATAAAATGGACAATTCCAAGTTAATGTCACCAGAGTAGACACCAGAAGGGATGGCCTCTTTGGTTGGACAATTACACATAAAAGTGATTGAGAGCCCAACCTAAGGAGAAAGTGAAAAGAAAGTATATTTCCTGGGTGGCAGCATTCTCTAGTTCCTTTGAAAATGGAAAAAGAATAAACAGTTTTAATGGGGATAGGAGAGTCATACCAAAAGATGTGTAGTGGGGAAGGGAAGAACAGGTTCAAGAGCATTGCGAAGGTAGGGGCGAAAATTTTTCCTTTAGGCATCCTTTTAAACTTAGATTAGACCACCACCCACCAGGTACTGTTTAGATGAAGAGACTTCCAGAGGCAGAGGGATGGACAAAATGACCTGTTGAACCTTCCGACCTTGCGATTTTGTGAAAATAAATCAGCAGTGTGAGCTTTCACAAGTAAATTTTCTCCATTTGTTTCAAGTTAAATGTAGTGACTCTTGATTATTCAAGGAAGTGTGTGAGCGTCTAGGGCTGGGGTGGATTCCTATTCATGGACAGATTCTGTGGAGTATTTAACAAGGCAGCTTCTACGTGCAAACATTACTGGATAGATTGCTGATTGTATCAGCCAACCTGGCTCAAATGAGTCATGAATCTCATCAGATGGCACCAGCCTACTTCAGAAAGTCCAGTTAGACCCTGTAAATTCTGGCAGCAGTAGACGTGGTGTGTGAGGTTTAATGCCAGAGATTATATGAAAACATATTCTCTACCACTTTCAAAATGTATGAAATTGGAGAAGAAATCTTAAAATTTCAACTAACTGAGAAAAAAAATATGACCTTTAAGATAAGGCCAGCCTACTTCTGCTTTGGTAATGTTACAGAATTTTTATGAGGCAGAAGATCTCATCAGTTTGCTCGTAGCCTAGATGGGGATCCTTGGGCCTGTTTCAGAGAGAAATGCCTGGAATGGGTCCAAATTCCAAGCTGGAGAAATAGCAGGGATTGCTTTCTCCTGACTATGTTCAGTGTTTTTAGTATAAATCACTTATCAGCCAGAGGTCCTTGTAACTTATGTACTAAGGTATTTTTTGTAAGTAGAAAAAAAGTATCAGGGGAAAAATGAACTAATCTCTTTCATAAAGCTCTGGTATTCAAAGCTCTTTTGGACACAATTGCCAGTGATTTTCACCACCCAAGATGAGGTGGACAAGCAAGTCTATTAGGCCTAATGGTCTTCCATCCTCAGAGCTGAGATGACAGCTGTCACTCACATACAAAATCTCATATTGCTACAATGTCCCCTGAGTGATCACTGTGTATGAAAATAAACAAATTCCAAGCTGGGCTGGAAGGGTTTTGCTTGATTAACAATAATATTTCGGGGCTTCATATTAGTGTGAAATTACCTGGCAGTATTCCAAAAACACCCTAGACACTCTCCTTCTCTTCCTGGAACTGATTTTTCTCAGTGTTTCTCTTTGGCAGCTACTTAGGCAAAATTGCTTGGGGCTCTTGGGCCAGCAGGAGCCCATCTATTGGTTGTTCTGATCTACAAACAAAGCTTCTTCTCTCTGAAACTATCTCATTTCTTCTTAAGAATTTAGGCCCAATAGTAGAGTGTTTTGTGATGAACTTTACAAATCTCATCAAACATACTAGAGGGGTGAGTAAACCAGTGCTAGCAGGTGCCTGGTAGATGCAGCCAGAAACTTCTCCGAAGTAAGTTGTTGTGGTTATGTGTCTCTAACTGGAGACAGAATCAGACCTGCTGATTGGCTGAGAAAGATGGCAGGAAGCAGATGAGCATCTGACCTCAGGCTTGGTGTCCAGGAAGTGCCTCCATGGTGGGGCTGCACTGCTCTGAAGGTCTCAACTGATCAGTCCTGGTAGGTGTTAATCCACTCAGGCAAAACAAACCCCAGGGCCAGCTCTCTTTTGTATTGCATGCTGGAAAGTCTACCTGTAGTAGACTTCTTTGTAGGAGTAATCTGCTCTGTGAGTTGTAAATGATACTAGACATTATCCAAGGAGGAAGGAAAAACAGAGGCCCTGAGAAAGTGGAAGTTCATGCCAATGGAAGGGCTAGTTCTACAAGGAACTCCAATTCCTGTGCTCCATCTAATACTTACACTGCCTTCTTCAAGGGTAGAGAGTAGAACTGTGGTCCGGGTAGACATGAGATGCTCATCATCATAGAAACTGTTTATTAGGCACCTACCATGTACAAGGCACATAGTTAACAGAAAGTTACAAGAGCCAGTCCCAGGTCTCAAGGAGGGGGACTAGAGGGTCATTGCTACTAACAGCAGTGGGGAAGATGGAATTGGACAAGGCAGGAGAATCAGTGACCTCTTGATATGTGAGTACGTGCTTCTCTCAAGTAGAGAGGGCGCTTTGAGTTTGAGATTCAAAGGTGCCCATAAAAGCCTTATGGTTTTGACTCTTTGTTTTAGCCTTGCCATTAATTTTAAGAAAAATTTCTTCCGTAGAAAATGATAACAGAGAGGCTAATTATTGATCCACTTACTGGGTAACTCTTTGGGTTTGTCAATTCACATTTGAGTGGCTTTAGAACAGGAAAATAGAACAAAGCTCAAATAACCTGACTTAATTTCCAGCAAATCTGTTATTAGAGTATTCAAGTTTATGGGCTTATGCCATTAATTTCTTCTGCTCCTAACGACTCAAAAATCTTTCAGATGCACTGTGTTTTCTATTTGTGACATGCTATATACTACACTATACTACGCTAGATTACTCCAAATCCCATCTGGATTGAGTCAAGCTTGGTTCTATATGAATGGATTAGTTATTCATCACAAATTGAAAATGGCTATTTTATATAAAGAGGAACCTTTTATAGTATTCCTCTTGGCTAGAGCTGCCATCTACAGCTGAGCAAGCTGCACACTGGACAACTCCACAGGCCTCGTTGGGGGTGTACAGTGTTGCAACCCCATAAGTCATTCGTAAAATTGAAATGACTCTACTGACTCCTAATTAACAAACACTATTGTGGTAAATCATAGAGTGGTCTTCCCAGACTGTCTATCTCCTGATTCTCCTCTGCTTTAATTTATTTGTATTATACAGAATGACTGGGGCAGGACAAGGAGATGCCTTGTACAGATGTATCAGTTAGGATTTGATCAGGGAAGTAAGACAATCTGAGTGATATAGAATAAGGAATCTATTACAGAGATTAGATCTCACACAACAATGGGAATTGGTGAAGAATTCTATGGAAGACAGTTGCCCCTATATCTGGTGTGGTCATGAGGTCACTCAGGCCAGCAGGACCAGCTGTTGGGATACAAAACCAGACATGAAGTGGAAGACAGCAAGGACAAACTGGAACCTGTGAGGACAAACTAGAACCTACCGGGCAAATTGGAACCAGCATCTCTCTCACCATTTCCAACTGCAATACCTGGGAGACTTGAAGGAGAAGCCAGTGCCTTCACCATGAAGCTGCATATGCAGTGCACCCAGGACTTGGAGAAATTGGAGGAGGGGATCCAGTAGGAGGAGCTGCAAGCCTGGCGGCTGCCCATAAGCAAGAACACCAGTGGCAACAGGTGCAAGCTGCAACAGCATCTGGTACTCTACACCAAACTCCAGGTGTAACACTTGCTTCATTTTTGTCTTCTAAATCTTGTACAAATTTCTCTTGTGGCCCTTCCTTAACTAGGAGCCATATATGAGAGGAATTTGGGGAAGTGTCATTCCAGCTTAGCTAAATTGACCCAGTACAAAACCACCACAACAGATTTGGAAATTCTTGTGAAGACATAGTGATTCACTTTATATTTTTTGGTAGAGAAGTCAAAACTAGGTGGCACACTTATAAATGTGCAAACTTGCTGATCTCACTAAATGAGAAAGTTGCAGTGAAAGAAAAAGTGATTTGAATAGACATGTGTTAATGGTATATTTATACTTTTAAAAATGCCATTTCATTCACCTCCAAAATGGAACCAGAGTTTATGTTCCTTAGATTGATAATTCTATCTTAAAATCAAATTATTAGAGAGATCTCAAAAATTCATCTTGACCACTCCTTTGTCACCTGCACTGAGCTGGATTACACTCCATTCATTTATCCAGCAAACACATATCAATCTTCCATTGTCACACATTCTAAGGCTACAAAGATGATCAAAATACAGTCCCATCCTCCCATGACAGGGCAGCCATTCATTACATTCCATTCATGTACAGCCATACATCACGCATTGAGATGCACTCAAGCTGAAGGGCAGTACCAAGTGCTTAGGAGTGTCTGGGAGAGCTGCCCTGGAATCTGAACTCTAATCAGGCATCAGTTGAGAAACCGAATTTTTATTTTGAGAGGACCCTGAAAGGCAAGTCAATGAGACTATCATGTGCATGAACTTGAAACTCTTGCTAATTCAAAATCCTCTTATTGACTTCAGAATGCCACTCAGCAAGGGGGAACATTCATCAGCTCCACTGGCAATAGCAAAGCAAAGCAAAGAAATAACATTGTGCTTTCCTTATAGGTACTAATCAGTACAAAAGTAGGGACTCTCTAGAAAGTCAGAGTTGATGTGCTGAGTCATACCATTCCTAAAAGTGATGATCAGAAAAATTGCCTAATGGTTGTAACAAAAATAGGTAAGACAAGTTGACTGTTTTAGGCCAACTCTCACAGAGTGTTGCATAATTTGGGGGCCATTTCAGGCCTAGAATCTGGTCCTCAGCTTTGCAATTTGAAGGTCTTGGTGTTGTTATTTCTATAGTAGTGATCAGGCTCCAAGGAGTTGATTTATGTCCCAAAGACATAGAAGATTGATTCGTAAACCCAATATTAATTTGTAAATCTAAAGGTCTCTTAATGACCTTCAAATGAGAGTAAACAGAGTTGTTTATTCTTTAGAGATATTTGTATCAAGATTGTAGAGTTACACTTTAGAAGCATTTGCTTTTTCTTTGATTTGTTGTTGCTCAGTAATGCACTGTATTTATTTATTTATTTTTCTTTTTACCTTTTGACCCCCTTCTTCCATTTCTCCTTCTCCCCCATCCCTGCCTCTGGCAGCCACCAATCTATTCTCTGTGTCTATGATTTTTTTTTTTTTAGATTCCACATAGAAAAGAGATCATACTGTATTTGTCTTTCTCCATCTGACTTATTTCACTGAGCATAATGCCCTCGAGGTCTGTCCATGTTGTCACAAATGGCACGGATGGCATCAATTTCATTCTTTTTATGGCTGAATAATCTTGCATTGTATACATATACCACAGTTTCTTTATGCATTAATCCATTGTTGAACACTTAGGTTGTTTCCATATCTTGGCTATTGTAAATAATGCTACAATGAACATGGGGTACATATATATTTTTGAGTTAGTGTTTTCATTTTCTTCTGATAAGTATCTAGAAGTGGAATTGCTAGATCATATTGTAGTTCTGTTTTTAATTTTTTGAGGTAACTCCATGCTGTTTTCTATAGTGGCTGCATTAATTTACATTCTCACCAACAGTACACAAGGGTTCTCTTTTCTCCACATCCTCGTCAACACTTGTTATTTCTTGTCTTTTTGAGGATAGCCGTTTTAAGAGGTGTGAGCTGATATCTCATTGAGGTTTTGATTTGCATTCTCCTGATGATTAATAATCTTGAGCATCTTTTCATGTGCCTGTTGGCCATCTGTATGTCTTCTTTGGAATAATGTCTATTTAGATCTCCTCCTCCCTCATTTTTATAATTGGATTGTTTGATTTTTTGCTATTGAGCTGTATGAGATTTTTAATATATTTTGGATATTAGTCCTTTAACAGATACATGATCGTAAATATTTTCTACCATTCAGTAGGTTGCCTTTCATTGTGTTGATAGTTTCCTTTGCTGTGCAGAAAGCTTTTTAGTATGATATAATCCTACTTACTTATTTTTGCTTTTGGTGCTTTGGCCTTTGGTGTCAGATTCAAGAAATCATCGCCAAGACATGTCAAAGAGCTTACTGCCTATGTTTTCTTCTAGGAGTTTTATGGTCTCAGGTCTTTAATCCATTTTGAGTTAATTTTTGTGTACGGTGTAAGATAGTGGTTGTTTCTTTTTTTTATTATTATTGTTTACAGTTTATTGTAGGGTTTGGATTGCATCAGAATGTAACACAACAATGCCCTATATTACGTCATTTGCTAGCCCAGTCTTGACAGTTCCACAGAACTTTCCTGGGATGGTTGAGTTTCATTCTTTTGCACATGGCTGTCCAGTTTTCCCAACACCATTTATTGAAGAGGCTGTCTTTCCCTTTGTATATTCTTGGCTCCTTTGTCATAAATTAATTGACTATATATGCATGGGTATATTTCATGGTTCTTGATTCTGTTCCATTGATCTATGTGTCTGTTTTCATGCCAATATCATACCGTTTTGATTACCATAGCTTTGTAATATATTTTGAAATCAGGGAGCATGATGCCTTCAGCTTTGTTCTTCTTTCTCAAGATTGCTTTGGCTATTCAGGGTTTTTTGTGGTTCCATACAAATTTTAAGATTATTTGTCCTACTTATTTGAAAAATATCATTGGAATTTTGATAAGAATTGCATTGAATCTGTAGATTGCTTTGGGTAGTTTGGACATTTTAACAATATTAATGCTTCTAATCCATGAGCATGGAATATCTTTCCATTTATTTGTGTCTTCTTCAATTTCTTTCATTAACGTCTTGTAGTTTTCAATATATAAGTCTTTCACCTCCTTGGTTAAATTTATTCCTAGGTATTTCATTCTTTTTGGTGCAATTGTAAATGGGATTATTATCTTAATCTTTCTTTCTGATTGTTTATTATTAGTGTATAGAAATGCAACAGATTTCTGTATATTGATTTCATATCTTGAAACTCTACTGAATTCATTTATTAATTTTAATACTTTTTAGGTGGAATATTCAGGGTTTTCTATATATAGTATCATGTCATCTGCAAATAGTGAATGTTTTACTTCTTCCTTTCCAAAATGGATGCCTTTTATTTCTTTTTCTCGCCTGATTGCTGTGGTTAGGACTTCCAATATTATGTTGAATAAAAATGGCAAGAATGGGCATACTTGTCGTGTTCCTGATCTTAGAGGAAATGCTTTCAGCTTTTCACCATTGAGTATAATGTTAGCTATGGATTTGTCATATATGGCTTTTATTATATTGAATTATATTCCCTCTATACTCACTTTGTTGAGAGATTTTATCATAAATGGATGTTGAATTTTGTCAAATGCTTTTTCTGCATCTATCAAGATGATCATATGATTTTTATCCTTCATTTTGTTGTTGTGGTGTATCACAATGACTGATTTGTGGATGTTGAACCATCCTTGCATCCCTGAAATGAATCCCACTTGATCATGTTGTTCGTTCCTTTTAATGTATTGCTGAACTTGGTTTGAGAATATTTGTTGAGGATTTTTACATCTATTTTAATTAGGGATATTGGCCTGTAATTTTCTTTTCTTGTGATGTTCTTATCTGGTTTTGGTATCAGGGCAATGCTGGCTTCATAAAATGAGTTTGGAAGAGCTCCCTTCTCTTCTATTTTTTGGAAGAGTTTGAGAAGTATTGGTATTAATTCTTCTTTGAATGTTTGGTAGAATTCACCAGTGAAGCTGTCTGGTCCTGAACTTTTGTTTGTTAGGAGGTTTTTGATTATTGATTCAATCTTCTTACTAGTGATTGATCTTTTCTGTTTCATCATGATTCGGTTTTGGTAGGTTGTATGTTTTTAGAAATTTATTCATTTCTTCTAGGTTGTCCAATTTGTAGGCTTATAATTGTTCATAGTAGTCTCTTATGATCCTTTGTATTTCTACAGTATCAGTTGTAACATCTCTCTCATTTCTGATTTTATTTATTTGAGTCTCTCTCTTTTTTTCTTGGTGAGTCTAGCTAAAGGCATGTCAATTTTGTATATCTTTTCAAAGAACTGGCTTTTAGTTTCATTGATCTTCTCTATGGTCTTTTTAGTGTCTATTTTATTGATTTATGCTCTAATCTTTGTGGTTTCCTTCCTTCTACTAACTTTAGGCTTCATTAGTTCTTCTTTTTCTAGTTCTTTGAGGTGTAAGTTAGGTTGCTTGTTTGAGACTTTTCTTGTTTCTTAAGGTAGACATTAATCACTCTAAACTTGCCTCTTAGAACTGCTTTTGCTGCATCCCACAAATTTTGGTATATTGTATTTCCATTTTTGTTTGTCTCAAGATATTTTTTAATTTCTCTTTTGATTTCTTCTTTGACCTAGTGGTTGTTCAGTAGCATGTTGTTTAATCTCCACATATTTGTGAATTTTCCAGTTTTCTTTGCATCATTAATTTCTAATTTCATACCTTTGTGGTTGGAAAAGATGATTGATATGATTTCAATCCTCTTAAATTTGTTAAGACTTGTTTTGTGGCCTAATATATAATCTATCCTGATCATTGCATCCTGAAGCATTTATTTTTGTCCAAAAAATTTGATGGGCCATTTGGAAACAGAGTTCCCCCTCCTCCCACACCCAACCTCCTTTCTCAATGGGGAATCACAGAAGAAAATTGTGTTGTGTGAGGCCTGTTGATTCTGTCCTGGGATGGTGGTAGGGTCCTATCCTGCTTGGAGGCTCAGGTATATGACAATAAATTAGATATGAAGGAATTTTTATCAGGTCGTTGAGAATGAGGATGAAGTAGTAGACATTTGAGGAGAGCAGAGATGTTTTCAAATAGTCATTATGGAGAAGTGAGAGTGAGCTAACCAGGGATAGTGATGGGAGGATGGCTGAGGAAGGCTGGTGGTCATGAACTTCTCTGTCTTCCTTAATAACTGCTCTGTGTCCTTCCACATGTGCCTAAAGAAGGCAGGTGGTTGGACTCACCCAGAGTTTGGCTCTGCCAGGCAAGCAGGTACAAGGGATGAAGGATGGTCGAGTGCCCTGCTCCACATCCCAGATAAAATTTATCTGCTCAACTCTGAGGGGTTCATTATCAGCATCTCAATAAACATTGAATTTCATAATGAAGCATCTTCTTTTTTCTCTAACCTTGGACAAATTCTAAACGCCCTTTCCTAAAATACAGAAGAATAGAAAACTAAATTCAAAGATTTCCTACTGAGCTTTAAGATTACTTGTTTCAAAGACACTTGGATTCTGGAGAAAAATGTTCTCATATGAAATGTTTTGTAGTAGTTCTAGCTATTTTGTGACTTGGATCTTCTTTAGAATCTGAAGAAAACTGTACCTATGTAAACATTTACAAAAATTTCAAAATGGCTTCAATGATGAAGTCCAGATTCAGAACCCATTAGGTACCTTAATGATATTAATTGATACTTTTGCCTCCTAACACTTATTGCCCTTTCAACAGCATGATGATGATTTCATTTTGAGGAGTTTCTCTCCCATTTTGGCTCCTGTTGGTGGGGAAGTAAAGCAAGATACTCTGTCCTTCCCTAACCCAGATGCAGTCACATGGTCCACGTTAGAACAATCAGATTTTTTATTCCCTGGATGCTCAGTCATTAGTCAAGTTACGAAGATGACGGGGGAAAAGGGGTAGGTGAAATGGCTAGAAGGCATTCATTTCTGACAATTAGTAAAGAAAATTAACTTAATTAGCATTAAGTAGTGAGAATTATGAGTCCGAAACAATCATTCATTTCTTCATTTGACAATTATTGAACGCCTACTCTGTACCAAGCAGTCCCTCCAGCAAGGAACTCAATGGATAATCACAATACAATATGGTAAGTTGTCCTACTGGAAAACGGGTGCTATAGGAGGTCAGAGAAGGAGTAGGGCTTAGGTGCTCATAGCTAAGGTGTAAAAGATTCAATCAAGTTGCAGCCTTCTGAGTCCAATTTATGAGAAAACGCAGGAAGCAGGTATTACAAAGCTAAAAGATGAAGCTCAGGGCCCAGCCTCAACGGGAACTACCAGGGAGGGAACGACTAATAGACGTTGAAGGCAAAGAAGCAGTGGTAGGCAAAGAGGATGAACAGCGGCTCTCCAGCTTTGCTCTGCTTCTTCCCAGATCTCAGGAGAATCTGGGAAGCTCATTTAAAATGCAGCTTCCTGGATTCTGCTCCCCAAAATTCTGATACAATAGGTTTGGGACAATGTCAGAGAAGCTGCATTTTTAAGAAGCATCCCAAGTGATTCTGATTCAGGGGATGCCTTCTGACCTCACTTTGAAAAACACTTTGGTCATCAAAGGTCCCAGTCACTGCATAGTCTCCTTTGCTTGCCCACTTCATCCAGATCTTCCCGATGATCATATTTACACGTCTTCTCCAGCACTGATGTGAACAGATATTTCATAAATTTTCTTTTAAAAAGATGTTCTCTTTTTCAAAATCCTCGAACATTTTGAAAACATGATTTGTTGGAGACTAAGGCTGCTCCTGGTACTCCTCTCTGCCTTTGCTGCCTTGCCTTGTCCTTAGAGGGCAGGCTCCAGACACCAGGCTCCATGGAGCGCAGATGTAGGTGGCTCCTGAGGTAATGTGGATATTATTGGCAGGATAGCAAGTGTGACCTTTGTCCCAGAGAGTCCATTTCTCAGCTCATATCCCCTCTTCCCCAAGTACCTTCTGTAACCCCTCTGGAGCATGTGAAATTCTCTCTGTAAGCAAAGTAGGCTAGCGTCCTGGCTTTGATTGAAAATTGGACCAATGGAAGGCATACTGTGAAGCAGTAGCTCCCCACAGCAAAGGTAGACCTTAAAGTATGATTTATAGTAACACCACTCTCTTCTGTAGTTTACAGACCTCTTCCCCTGAGCAGCGAGTTAAACATGTCTTATTAACACTGGCAATTTTAGCACTTCCTTCCTCATGTCGTAATAGTAACTTCTCTAAGGTTTCTTGTTAAGGAATTAGCAGAAGATATTGACAGACTGCAGAATCTTGCTGTAGGCTTTCCCTGGGCTGCGCTCTAATTACTCTGGCTGAGTAAACTTGGGGAAGCCTAACATTGAAACATGTTTTAAAACAAACTGTTTTTCAAATGTGTTTTGAGTGAACTAGGTCTGCATTTCAAAGAGAGTTTACTTAAAAAAAATTTTATGAGCTTTTATAAACACACACCTATGTAATGAGAATTATATAATAAACCCATTACCCAAATTCAAGAATTATCAAGATTTTCCATTTTACTTCTGTTTCTTTTGATTGTTTTTGCTTTTTTACTGAAGTATTTGAAAACAAATCCCACCACCAATATTTTTCATCCTTACATATGTTGAACATATCTTTTTAAACATAGTGATTTTCTTACCTAACTACTGTGTCATTATCACTTTTAGCAACAATAATTCACTGATATCATCTAAAACCTGGTTCATAATTAAAATTCCTGAAATGTCTCAAAATGTCTTTTTTTAATTGGTTGGTTTAAATCAAGATCATAGTGACATGTGCATATTAACAACTTCATTTTAGTGAATGATTCTAGAGTTGGGTTTATGAAAGTGGCCAATCTAATCGCAAGGTTTTATTTTTCTGAAACAAGCACAGAGAACTGCACTGGTTCTTTCTGCTACCCCCATCCTCTTTCCTTGGCAAACCTTAGGATCAAGAAAGGCACCCTCTTTCTCATGCCATCTTGTATATCATGTCTGTGTTATAGGGCTTAATTTTAAAGACAAAATTGATATGAAGTCAAATTAAATAAATAAAACATTCACAGGGCACCTTGAACCTCACTTGCAGTTTTTATGATGAAAACGGAGGGAGTTGGCAGGAAGTTTGTTGTCGGTTCTGAATCCTGTGAAGGGGCTTAGCAGGCATTCCCCACACCCCTCCCTCTGAACCACATTTCTGCAAAATAATCGTGATGGGGCAATTGGAACCTGGTGTTCTCTTTGTTGGGCTACATTCTCCAGAAAACCCCAGGACCCGCCATCCTATTCAGACATTTCTAGTTAAGGCCAGTGTCAGGGTGATGCAGTACAAAAGATTTTAAAGTCAGTTACCCCTGATTCAAATACTAACTCTGTCCTCACTAACTGTGCTAGCAAATTACTCAATGCCTTTGAACTTCGATGTCCATACCTGTAAAATGGGTATAATAATGCCGCTATTGAAGGTAAATTTGTAAGGAAAAAATGGGATAACATGATCCACTTTGACACATGCCACATTATGGGCACTTAAATGCTACTTTCTTCCTCTGCCTCTCCTCCCTCTTAAACTGCTAAAGAAATAGGAAGCATTTGACAACTTCTTACAAAATGTGTTTTGTGGTCCTTAACCTACTTTGGGGTCCTTTCTTGGAGGCATTTCTCTTCACTAGTTCTTTCCCCTGGTGAAGTTACCCTAACTTGGCAAAATTGATGTGTAAATGGGACGGCTGTTACTGGTTTGAGGAGATAATAAATGTAGACGTGTGGATGGTTTAGAGACGATTTACATGCTAGTTTAGCAGACAAGCCTCCCGAGGCCTCTTTATATCCACACTGGCCAACTGCAGCTTAATCTGACAAGGATAATGTGCAGAATGTAAATATTACCATTTGTTCCATGTCATCTCAGATCAGACACCAATTTGCAAATGTAATTTATCATTTCTAAAGAAAACCAAAATGACAGCTCTTACCAGTATTTGGTATTTTTGTGTTAACAATAGTTCATTTGTAATTGTTATTGTTTCAGGCAGAAAATATGTCTCAATATGTTCTGCTGGCAATGTGGGCTTTTATATCACAAACCTCTTCTCTTTCCATCCTCTCCGTTGTTGCATGCTATTACCTGAGCTGGTCTTTTGATCGTGTGCTCCTCTTCGCAACACTTTTCACCCAGCTGACGGAAGTGTTCTGATAATATTCCAGGTTCTAGGGTCTGTTTTGGAAGTAGACTGGATGGCTAATGTGAAGACTGAGGGCCACATGTGATCTAAAGTGCATGTTGTCTGTTTTCATGAAGGGTCTCTATCACAAAGGAAATACCTAGAGCAGCAAAATTATTGAAAAACTGGCCAATGCCAAATTATGAATGAATTCATCCTGGCCAATTTGTGACACTCAACTTCAACGGCTTTCCAACCACTAGGTTGACCAAGAAACCGCAATATCAAAATTGTCTAGTTCTGATAGAACACAGAATACTAAATCTGTCCCCAAAGCAAAACCATGTATCTATGCAAAGGAAGAAGGTTTCCTATGTTTTTTATATTAATTGGGTTCCCATTAGTTCACCATTTATTATTCTCTCTTCCTCTCTTCATGACTCTTCCTAGATTGGCAGAAGATTCTATTTTGGCAAGTTGATAATCCCTTTTATCTTTGTAAGACCACTGCAGTTCACTGCCCAGCAAGCTGTAGAAAGATCAGTGTCCTGGTGTGACTGCTGGTTAGTTAGTTGATGCCAGGAAAGAGAGAAGGCAGCGAATCCTCACTGGCTCTGGCCATCCATGTTTCAGGGTGGAGACCTGCCAATCCAGTAAAACACTCACGACATTTCAGAAGAACTACAAGATCTTTCTGCCTCATTTCTCACACGGAAAAATAGGGAGATTTAAGAATCCCCAGATGGAAGAAATAGGTTTTTGTTTATCTTTAATTGAAAACAATATTCCACCATGGAATTTATACCAGGTCCTGTGCTTCTCCCACTGGTGAATGGCACGGGAGATAAGAAGAGAAAGTGTCTGGGGGGGCTCAGGCTTGCTGATAACACTTTTGTCATCCTGATTGGAAAAGCTTGTCCAGCTGCTTTGATTCAGTAAAAATAAATTTCTAAGATTTCCTTGACCTTCACTTAAACTGCTTTCGAGACAGACTATTTTTGTTATCGCCTGATGAACTAGAATGAGCTTATAAATTAATCACAGTATGAATAAATCATTAAAAAGTGCAAGATAACTGATGAAGAGTTCTGAGCTGAGAATTATCACCTGGTTGATGGCAACAATGTAAAGATTGTTTAAGGAGCCAGAAGTTGGATTTTGTATATTTTGTGCTCGTTCCTTAACTGCTGTGGGCTGTGGTTGTCTCAGACATGCATGTGGAAGACTCACTAGTATTAATACAATTGGTGTTGAGTTCTTGTGAGTCCTTGCATGAAAAGGCTTAGCTTTGCAGAGGGTTGAATTTTAGTCCTGAACATGAATGTCCAAGGGGGCTTTTCTTACAGCCTTGCAGTGGTTTTTGAAATGAAGTAGACACCACCACCACCACTACCACCAAGGAACAAAAACAAAACCTCCACATAACTCCACAGGGCAAAGGACTCAGGAACTGTGGTAAAACACAGATTACAGTGAAGTCAAGAGAGATTACAGCTTTACATTTCTGCCAAACATAACTGAAATTCAGTCTCTTTATTAGCCTTAGAGGAGCAGCTTGTTATAATGGATATAATCCCAAATTCACTCAGGAGTACTCGGGATTTGTGCCATTGATTATGAATTCAACCTCACTTTATTGTTAAAAGATGTATGTTGCATAGTCTTCCTGATTTACTGTTATTTGTTAGACGTATATTACCTTCCATTATGTGAAAATAAAGCTCAAACCTCCCAAGTATGAATTTTCCCTTAAAATAAACCATATTATGTTCTAATCATCAACCATTTTACAGTCCAATCATTTTACATTTTATAGACTTCTTCCACAGTTTTTTAATTCCCATAACAATAAATATTGAGTTTCTGTGCCTCTGTTCCCTCATCTGTAAAATGAAGATAAAAATAACATCTACCTTACAGAATTGAGTTTTATCTATTTATTTGTTTATTTTTTGTGAGGAAGATTAGCCCTGGGGTAACATCCATTGCCAATCCTCTGTTTGCTGGGGAAGATTGGCCCTGGGCTAACATCCATGCCCATCATCCTCCACTTTATATGTGACACTGCCACAACATGGCTTGACAAGCAGTGCTGTCAGTGCGTGCCCGGGATCCAAACCTGTGAACCCCAGGCCGCCTCAGCAGAGCGCGCGCATGCTTATCTGCTACGCCACCAGGCCGGCCCCAGGATTGAGCTTTAAATGATCTAAAATTTGTAGAGCACTTAATGTCTACAACATAATAAGCACTACATATGTTAGTGATTTTTATTATTATCTATTCTTTACCCAGCACCATTACCAGGGCAGGGAGTGGGCTGCAGATATTAAAAATCATAAATTGTGAATACTTTTCTCTGTGATCTAGTTGGGGATGGATACCAACAAATGTGAAATCAGTAAGGATCAAAACCTGGAACCAGGTGGTTATGATGACAAAATGAGGGCAACGCCTGGGAGTGGGGAATTACTCTGAGTTGGTACATTTAGAAAAGGACCCTTAGAAGGAAGACATAAGACTTTTTCTGAGGGATAGGTGGGGTTGAAAGGAAAAGGGCAGGGACACTGCAGACCTGGTAGCACAGGATCGAAGGCTTTTCATCAAGGCTGAATGTGGCCTTTTTAGGGTCAGAGAGAAGCCTTAGTTGAGTGGAGTGTGCATTTAGGGTGGGAGTGTGAGTTAGGCTGGGAAGTAAAGGGAGAGAAGATTCTTTGGATTGGCATGTTGTGAGACTTTGCATGCCAGCCTTAGGAATTTGGACTCGAGCCTAAAGGCAGGGGAGAGCTATTAGAGAATTTTGAGCAGGAAAATAACCAGATAATAGTGGTCTTAAGAAACCTATTGTGTTACATGAGAGATGCTAGAGGAAAGTGCAAAGATGGACACACAAGTCAAGGCACAAAGGGATCAGGGTTTGGATTTCAGAAAAGATACTTTGGGATTAATAATGACCTACTTTCTAAAAATTGCTTAGGCATGTGTCTTTGAGGCCACCCTGTAAGTTGGATAAATGACCATCCACAACTTTCAGATGAAGAACTTCAGGTGGTGAGAGTTTACATGACAGTCAGACTTCAACTTATTCGTTATACATTGATCCAGTGCCTGCTATGTTCCAGGATATATGTTAAGGCCAGTGAGGAAATAGAAGCAAGAGGATTTACAAACTCCAAGACAAATAATAATGCGAGTGTATACAATGGGTATATGGGAAATGCTTGTAGAAACAGTGAATAAAAGAATGAGACCACTTTACTTCTAGTGCTTCAGAGCATTATCTCAAAATCACAAAGCATGCCTTTAGGCTTCTAATTCAGTAAGTTTGCAGCACTCTATTCTTGTTTTAGCCAATTTAAAGCACCATAGGTCAAGTGTATCTGAATAGCCACTTGGAGAGTATATTAGTTTTCTATTGCTGTTGTAACAAATTACCAAAAACTTTGTAGCTTAAAACAACACACATGTATTACCTCACAGTTTTGTAGGTCAGAAGTCTGATATAGATCCCACAAGGCTAAAAACTAGGAGTTTCCAGGACTGCTTTCATTTCTGGAGTTTTCATGGGAGAATCCATTTCCTTGCTCTTTCAGGTTGTTGGCAGGTTGTTGTGATTGTAGTACTGAGGATCTACAACCTGGCTGTCAGCTGAGAACTGGTCCCAGCTTCTAGAGGCTGTGCATTCCTTGGCTGTTGGCCCCTTTTCTTCCTCTTCAAAGCCAGCAATGGCAAGTTCAGTCCTTCTCATGCTTTAAATCTCTCCTGCCTCTTCTTCCAACACATCTCGTTGACTGACTCACTGACTGACAGATTTTTCCACGTCTAAGGGTTCATATGATTACACTTGGCCCACCTAGATAATCCAGGATAATCTCCCTGTTTTAAGGTCCTCTGATTAATAACCTTAATCACGTCTGCTAAGTCCCTTTTGACTACAAGCTAACATATTCACAGGTTCTGGGGATTAGAGTCGGGGCATCTTTGGGGGCCATTATTCTGCCTTCTACAGAGCAGAATGAAGCACAACATAAATGGTTAAGGTTAGGTGTTAGACACTTCTTTCTTTCAGGATTGCTGAAGGCATGTTTCTTAACTTCATTGCCTTTTCCCATCGGTACACTATATCATATCTGAGGGAGAAAAAAGAAGCACATATTGTAAGAAATACTACCTTATTTAAATATTGAAGTGATTTGTGATTTGCGTGAGGAGATTTGCATGTTCAGGTGATGCATTTGTTCATTTCGAATATTTTCTGCTAAATTCATGGCTTTGTACATACAAAGAAGAGCCCTTACTCTCAAGTTGACAATGTGCTAGATGTGATTGGGCAAATAAATTACTGCAGTACAAAGAAGCCCTTCCTATTATGTGCTACCATAATGACAATACAAAGTACTGTGGAGAATAGAGGATGGAGAGATTATCTTTCTGAGAAATCATGGCATTTGGGTATTGAAGAATAGGTAGGACTTCAACAGGAAGAGAAGGAAAGAGGCTTTTTGTTGGAGTAAAGTTGGCCAAATAAAGTTCAGAGCTGGAAGATTATTGTGTATCTTTAAGTACTTGGAATTCCTTCAGACTGAGAAAAAAGGTAGGTAAAAAGGTTTACTGGGATAAAGAATGAAGTGTTATACAGATTGTAAAAAATACCACAGAGGGTCACATTTGTCAGGAACAAGACTTGGGACTTTTTTCCATAGAGAATGGGGAGACACCAAATGCATTTGAGCAGAGGAAGGACAGGATCGGTGCCGCACATCGGGAAGTGAACTGTGTCTGCAAGTAAAATGGGGAAGAGTAAGAGCCTGGAAGTCAGGAGACCTGCCAGAAAGTGCTTATGGTAGGACAGGAGAGAGATAATGAACGACTTCCTAACTAGAGTGTAGATGGCATGAACTTAGAGAAAATGAGAGGGACACTGAGGACATGGAATAAAAAGGAATGTGGCAGTGATTAGAGGTGAAACAGTGAGAGAAATGTTAAATCCAAGATAGTTCTAAGGTTTAGAGCCTGGACAGGAGGCCCTAGGAGAATAGAGTTGCCATGAATAGAAAGAGAGAAGTCAGGAGGAAGAGAAGGTCGGGTGGAGAATAGTGAAATTGGTTTCCACTCGTTAAGTTGGAGAAGCTGGTAGATGTTCAGTGTAAGGGAAGGTCCCAGTAGAGATGAGACAAGGACCAAGGAGAAGAATATTCACAGTTATGGGGTGAGAACAAACCGATGGCCAAAGAAGATGGAGGAGATTCATGGTGGGCACAATGGGATGGGAGGATTTCAGAAAAGAATCTTATCTAAGATGCTGGAAAGGCACTGAAGAGAAAAGCAGATGTTGAGCGTTAATATCTACCTCCATTCTATATTTGTAACTCCCTTTGGTGCCTTTGAGGAGGAGAGAGTCAAGACCGGTTTAAAAAATGATTTTTGTTGCTGTTGGGAAAGCATTCTAAGAGTGGAATTTAACTTAACAAGATGGGGAAAGCTCATCTGTAATACCTACAATGTTAGAGCTAATTTGGGTGAGGGGGGAGATTTTAACTCCTTAATTTTATTTATCTTTTAAAATGTCATTTTAAACTTCCAAAAAGAATGAATACATTTTTTGTCTCAGACTAGAAATTCTAGCAGTAGGAATCATATGTATGTGAATCTCCAATGTATATCCTATTTTTAAATAATTTGAATTGTACATAAGGTTTTTTGTACGTGTAAAATGCCCAGCCCTGAAGAGTAACTGACAAGGCTGTGGAGGTGCCCACAGCCTCACAGCTGAGTGAACGGGAAGAACGTTTCCCTAATCACTATCAGGACGCCAGAGGCACCACCTGAGCGACAGGGCTTTAGGACTTTCCCTTGTGTTCGACTGCAGATTGCTCTCCTGAAATCAGTGAGCGTGGAAGGAATGTGCCATGAGCCCCCATCTACCGTTTATCTGGGAGGCCCAGCCGATAGTGAGCTTGACAGTGAAACTCTAACCCCGAAAACTGATGAGATGCCAACGTTTTCCTGCCTCGCTGGGACTGCCGGGGTATCTCCTCTTACTTCATAGGGGAGTGACTGGTATTCCAGCACTGATAACGGCAATCTTGGTGGTGGGGCTGAGCAGGGAGGACATTCCAGAAAAGCAAATGTCTGAGAAAAGAGCCGGGCCTGCATGAGGACAGAGGCTCGGGACCTCCCCCAGCTGCCGTCGTGCGGGCAGGAGGGTAAGGCACCAAGTGGGGTCGGCAGGAACGTTTTCTGGAGGAAGACCAAGAGTCATAAGCTCAGATTTTTAAACAGGAGTGGTGAAGAGAAGAAGGAAATATGTCTGGTCTCTGGCCTAGAATTGCACTAAAATTTGCTGAGGAATTTTTCACGTCACTGAGGGGCAGCTGGAGTAGAGAGCCCAGGCTAGGGAAATCCTCGTTGAAAACAGTTGCCTCTTGAAAATCAGATCTATATTCAATAATCCCAATAGGATAACCACAAGGAAAACTGATCCATTACCCTAAGCTTTCTCAGAACACTATCTGGACGCTGTGTGAACTTTTTACGTGCAGTTGTGTTTCTGTCCCTGGTAACGAAAAACCATGGAACAATCCACAGTGACCAATCCTTAATTAGATGGAAAAAAAATTAAATTAAAAAGCTGCTTACATTCTCCCCTTGGGTTAGATTGACCCTGAATCTGTATGGGAGGGAACGCCAAGACAGAAGACAGTGCAGGTTGTCGTACTGAAAAAGAGCAAATACAACATTTGGTGACTCTGTTTCTAAATTCTAGCTTCATTTGTCACCTCTAAAGGAATTGCAAGAAGTTGTGAACGTGTAAGTCCAGCAGCAAGGGCTGCAACAGCCCTGGGTGCACAAGAAAGGGCAAGAAGAAGCAGAGACTGGTGGTTGAGTAAGACATGGCACGCGGGCTCAGGGGATTTCAAACTGGCCCTGGAGGACCACAGTGCAGGCGTTGAGGAATGCCTCAGAGACCGGATACATTTTAAATCTTGTGTCATCCCAAATACCTTAATGATGGAAAATCAGCTTTAACAATGTTACACGCTCCAGGGTTGCATGTTTGTTATCTTTCTGAGTAATGTTACGTAATACTTATCCTTTGATGACACCCTAGTGTTCTTAGACAAGACATACAACCGGTTTAGGATTCCCCAAAGGTTGCACATTCTCCACCTCCTTCCTTTCAAACATCCCTCATTGAGCTGCCTACTTTCTAGTAAGTTGGGCGTCTCATAGTAACTTCTTTCCTTAATCACATTCCAGAGTTTCTTGTCTTCTTTTGCTAATTAACTTTTTGACTGAAAGCATCTGAATTTCACTGGCGGAAGGCTGGGCAAGTGTCAAACATGGATGTGTCACCTGGGCTCATGGTGCTTCATTCTCTAAGACATCTCAGAGACGGAAAGCAGTTGCTTTTAATATGCCGGCCCACTTAAGTTTAGAGGCAATGTTGTTTCCCTGAAAGATTTATAATAAAGACAAAGAAGTGGAGTCAAATTCCTTATTCATAGCACAGCAATTACATTTTTATTAGACTCATTAATTGTCTCAAGTTGACGATGTTCAAGTCCACAGTTTATGGTGAATTTCCTACAATCTGCACCCATTTCTCAGAGAGGCTTGGTAGACATGCCCTTGTTTACTATGAAGCTCAAACCCAAGGCCAGACAATGGTGTATCCACCAATCAGGCTTCACCCCTCTTAGTTCTTTCTGTCTCCTATGTCAGTATAACACACCAAGAGAGAGATTTCTTAGGCAATACTCTCTTTCTAGGACTAGATCAGATTAGAAATGCTTGTCCTCAAGGAAACACTGAGGGTGGAGCCTTAGTTCAGTTGACTGCCCAGACAAGCGAAAGGATGTTCGAGATGTCTCAGTCTGTACTTGCGCTTTCCCTCTATCAAATGTATTTGTAACATTTTCTTCTGAAAACTATGCAAAACAAGTATTATATGTATTGCCTGCTTTACCAAAGAAAATGAGAATTTTATTTAAGTGAGAAGAAAAAATAGGAAAATTTAAATTATTCTTAAGAGAAGAAAATGTGTTTTGATTGTGGATTGGTGTGGACTTAATTTTAAAATAATTATAATAATAATTTCTGTAGTATATCAAGCATTTACTTTCTGCCAAGTATTGTGCTTAAGGTCTTTGTGTGCATATCATCTAATGATTCTATGTATTCCACGTCATTTAATTCTTACAATGGTCATGAACTAGGTAGCATTATTATTTTTATTTCTAGATATGAGGACACCAGAGTTTGAGAGAAGACCTGAGTAAATGGCAGAGCTGGCCTGTGAACCAGGACCCATCCACCTCCAGAGCCTGCCGCCTTAGATCCTAGTTTGGCTGCTTTAGATGCAAATTACTTAGAAGATACAAAGCAATACGTATGAATGCTTAAGTCTATATGCTTTTTGGCCAAAATGAGTTTAGAAACTTACATGGGTGGGGTATCTTATTGTTAAAGAAATTGTCAGACTGTTTCTTTCCTTTGCAACTGGGAAGGTGTTCAAGAAATAATTTTTTTTTTATCTCACGCTTGGATCCTTTCCTTATAGATCCAAGAAGTGTAACTTCCTATTTCTATGAGCCAGAGAGGGGAATGGTGGTTGGCAGTTGACAGCCAGGTAACTAGTGGAATAATCAGTGGGATGTAGTGGCTGCTATACTTCAGGTGCCCCCTGCAGAGCCGTGATAGTCGCAGAGAATCCCCTGGTAAACTTCCTGCTCCCCGTGCAGTGGGCGTAAGCTCTCTGTCTGCTTCCCAACCTGGGTCCATGACTTTGCCTGGGAGCATAGATGAATCTCTCCCCAGAGAGTGCAGAACCAAAGCGTCACATTCTCTTCAATTCTAGTTTCCACAGGAGAGCTTTATTTTGTTTGAAATAGATGTATTTCTGAAGAGTTGAGTATAATCACATTTGGGCTTATTGACTCATATTTGAAATGTAATGTGTGATGCACATTTGTCTTCTTAGCATTTTAAATCATAAAATCTCAAGGAACTGAATATCTACAGATATTAAGACATTTAAATTAATTCAAGACATAGAGTCAAGGAATGCTATGGTAATTGCTCTCATGTGAACCTTTTGTAAGGTGAATAACCTCTAATATTTTTGAAGCTCATTTTTCACTTAGCAAGATTTCTTAAAAGGGAACACATCTGTATTAGACTCCCAGACAACATATTGACTAATATCTATTCACATACCAACTGTAGAGTTAGACATTTATTCATTCTTCCTAGTTCTCAGTTTCCAAACCTGTAAAGAAGTAGGATAAGTCACAAGGTGGTTGAGAGGATTCGACAGACTACAATGTGGTCAGTACTGGCCCACGGTGAGGGCCCGATAAGTGACAGTTCTTAATAGCAATCAGTTTGAAATCCAGAAAGCTCTGCCTGAGAGTACAGAGCTTTTCAATTTTGGTCTCAATTCTAGCACCTACTATCTCTGTGACCTCTGTTACTTCATCTCTAAAACGGGAGTGACAATTTAGTTGTCTAAAATTTAAAGGACTGGGCCAAAATATCTTTACATGTTTATTCTAGGTCTAAAATTAGCATCCATAGCAAAAAAAAAAAAACGTTTAATTCAATTAAATAGTTTAATTTAAAAACTAGTAATAACCACTTGCTGACTAAATCTGGTACTTGTTTCTTAATTGGTTTGTATCCTCTCGTGGTTATCACCCATTATGCCGAAATGGGGATGGGCTGATTTGATGCATGCCCATACATGTGGATAACCCTCCTCTGTTTTTTGTCAGTGGTATTTTTCCAAAGGCCCTCATTACTTTCAGATTAGTCATATTTCTTTCCCTCTTTCTTACCTTTTTGGGTTTTTTTTTCACCAAGAAGGCTGACTTAAAAAATGAGTTCAGCATCTCAGCAAATTTCGGAGTTGTGATTAATTCTGTGTCCTTGCTCATTTATCAAGAAGCCCGATTTCTCTCTCATCATCCTTTCCCTCCTGATAGATTTGCCCTCCTAATACTCTTTAACCCTTTGGGCTTACCTTATCTCCCTTGGCTCCTTTGCTTCTCTTATCTCTATCCTGTTAGCCTTAACTGATGTAATTTGTTTTCCTTAGGTTTCCTCCTCCTCTGTAAAGACGTGAACACTCACTCGGAATATTTCTCACCTCTTGCATTAGTCTTTGTCAGTTGAATCCCAATCTAACACACTCTTCACAAAAGATCATAGCCAAGTCCAGGATTTTCTCATAGTTCTGGATTTTCATTCCTCTTTGCAGAGTGTCATATATTGTACTCTACAAATCTAACTCCTGCAAATTTGTTTTAGATGCTGTTTCTCCTTTTCTGATATGGAATTGGTCCTGGTTATCAGGTTTTGGCTGAGCAATTCATCTCAGCTTTGAGCAAATATTCTCACCTGTGACTTGGCCTGTACCTTATTGAGCTGGCTAGAATCGGGATCCATTGCATGTGTAGTTTCTGGTCTACCTTGCAGTCTGGTCCTGGGCAGGTCACCGTCTCTATGGCCCTCGGTAAAATACCAGATTGGATATATCATTATTTTCCAGATCTAGACACCTAAACATCCTTGAAGACAGCAGTAGGGTCCTAAGAGCAATTCTGAATTTTATTTGTTTTGGGTTAAAAATTATTTCAAGTCATTGTGGGGTGGGGACCTTGGATCAGAAGCTCAGACTTTATATATCTATATGTATCTCAGATGAACAACATTGACGAACATAGTTAATTATATTTAATGTATTTAGTTCAGTTGAAAAATTTTTTCCAAACCCATGGTCCATGGCTGAGATGAGGGGGAGGAGATAAATGGAATCTTGGCTGCAAGAGCATTTGGGAATGCTGGGCTAAATGGTCCCAGAGGTCTCTGCTGGTTCTTTGGTTTCATGAGTACATGGCTCATTTGGGGCAGGCTAGAATTTTTCTATGGAGGAAGCTGTCAGCTCTCAGGATCTCGACTCCATAGTTGAGTGGTGGGATGGAAGGCGGGAGGTTTTGCCCTAAGGAAGGGTCAGTTGTCATCCTTTCCCTTCACAACAGGCTTGACCTCACACAGGCTAGTACTTGGGAATTTATTTAATACTCTGGAGTTAAATGTGAAGCAAATGTTGCTTCAAGCACATTTTGACCTTGTCTTTTCTTTTAATTTTCAAGCTACTAGGAAAACAACCCAGGGAGAAAGTTTTCTCTCCATAGGTTCTGTTGATTGGAGTGACAAGAATTTGAAGAGTTACAAGGTAACCACAGAGTCTGACATGAGTTATAAGCCTGGAATTCAGTGTCATGTGGTTTCTCAGGAAATCTCAAAATTGTTGGGTAAAAGCCTTTGACTCATCTGGAGAATAAGGTGTCATAGGTCCTAGAAAATGGCCTGTATGAATCTTCTAGTCTTGGAGTCAGAAAAGAAGGCAGACAAAAGACGATCATATTTCCCATTTTTTAGTTGTTAGGAAACTGGAATAAATGATCAGATAATTAACTGATGGCCTATTCATAACATATATTTGTAACATAAAGCCAAGATTCTAAATGATAATTACATAGTATAAAAAGTCATTGTATTAACATGAAAATGATAGAAACTTCTATAATATAGTTTACAAATATCCCTGAAAATTAAAGGAAATATGTGGCAATGTTGTAGTGAACAGAAAAAAAAGTTAAAAATAAAAAGGAAGGTATTCATTTAAGTGCCTACTGCCATAGCACAGAGGTTAAGAGTAAGGAAGACCCTGTGGAGAGAGGGCCTGGGTACAAATCCAGCTCCATGACTTATTAGTTGTGCCACTTTGGACTAGTTGCTATGATTCTGTGTCTCAGTTTTCTCTTATGGTAAAATGGGGAATATATATTAACAATAGCGCCCACTTCATAGATCCATTAGATTAAATGATAAATACAAATGAAGCACTTAGAACAGTACCTGGCACACAGTATGCACTCAATAAATAGAGCTGTGACTAAAACTATGCACATCATTGAAAAATCAGAGGAACTACAGATCTACTGGTGAAATAAAAAGTTCTCAGAATAATTGCCGAAAAATGACCTGTGTCTGTGGGCAACACCAGTCTCTCCCAGGTGATCATATTTGAAAATGTTGAACAACCAATATTTTGCTAGATTAACCAACACATTTGACTTAATATATAGAGAGATTTTAATATTGAATCAATTTTGTTTGGAATCATTTAGCTCTTTCCTGTAACAAGTAACATATGAAATCCCAACATACGACAGACATGTATGAAACACCAATAGTCAGAGTAAAACTAAAACCTGATGTTACTCAGCCCAAAATAAACAGGCTCAGAAAATATGTAGGTAGCGAGGTTTTCATGTGAAGACACAATTTCTCTACAATAATTTTGCAGGCTGTGACTATGCCTATTTTAATCAGAGGGACACCTTATGTGATGATAATCATCTTACCAGTTATTCATGCAAATAGAGTTACTGGTCACTACGGCTTAGTGCCTGGAATTACAATTTGTCCTGTATGTTTCTATTGCCATTTTGGACCCCTAAAAACAGTGTACCTCAAATCATGGTGATCTTCTCCATTTAAGATTTATATCTGACAGACAGGTAATATTCATTCATTCATTCGATATACACATGAGCACTCACTATGTGCCAGGCATATGGGACTATGGTAATATGTCTATGAATAGGACAGACATTCCCTGCCCTTATGGGTCTTACAGTTAAAGGGGAAAATAGACGTATCCAAATTTTATAAGCAATTGGATAATTATAATGCAGATATGTACTATGATGGAAAAGTTCAGATGTTATGAGGTTTATCTTCAAAGGGGCTGGGAAAGGCTTCACTGAAGAAGTGGTATTAAATGGAGCCCTGAAGGAGAATGAGGAGATAGTGAGGTGAAAGGTGCAGAACAGGGATGGGAAGGAGATGAGGAAAGCATTTCAGGAAAGGCAACAGCACGTGTGAGGGTGCTGAAGTGAGACGGAACCACAAAAAGGCCATTGTGGCATGTAGTGAGTTGTGGGAAAGTGGCTCAACGTGAGACCTTCAGGGCCATGTTAAGAATTTTAAAAGGTTCTAGAAGCACTGGAAGCTATGATGAATTTTAAGTGGATCTGATCATTATCAGGCTAGTGGTTTATAGAGGTCACCATGGCTGTTGAAGACAGATTAGAGGCCATGGCAAGAGACGAAGTAGGGAGAGAAGGGAGGAGGCTATTTCTGCAGACCAAGAAGAAGACTTGGGGGATTGACTGGAAGTGGAGATAAAGGGAGAAGGAGGCGTCAAGTTGATCCAGGTTTCTTCACGAGAGTCTGAGGAGTGGTGCTGCCGTTTCCTGAGATGGGGGACGTCGGTGCAGAAGAAGGTTTGGAAGGATGATCCAGGGGTCCATATGAATGTGCTAGTGAGAGGCCCATGTGGAACTGTGGAGTGGACAGCTGAGTGTGGGTCTAGATCTCCATAGAGGTTGATGAACAGTCAGATAGGATAAGGTCTAAAATGTCCATTGGAATTAGTTACCTACAAGGTACTAAAAGCCCTGACCATTTTCAAAGTCTGGAGCATCTCCTCATATTTCTTATCTCTTCTTATAACACACTTTCATTCCAACCAATTTATTTTGCAGTTTGGTGCAGGCCTAGAATGACTTAAACTGTGCTGTAATGTTTCATTCCCTGTTACATTGCCATTTAGTTGCTGCCTTGCTGCTTCTGATGTGGAAGTTACACTTTCCAGATTTGAGGGCCACGTTATTGGCTTCCATTTATTTACTGGAGTTTCAGACTCAAACACAGGGCCAGGCATGTACCTGCTGGTTTAAGTGGCACACTCAGGGCGGTTGTGAGAACTGTGACGGCAGCGAGCACTTGCGTGTCCATCTGAAGGGTCAACAGCTCCTCAGCATCAGCTGTTTGCTGACATCATGCCGAAACGCGGGCCTCCCTTATGTGGCTGGATCTCTCAGTTTTAAAAGAGGAGCCAGATATCTGTATTTTCATGTGAATTATCTTGATTTTTAAAATTTTTGCAACTAAATATATATATTTTTAACTCTCACAGCTAAAGAAAAGAGGAAAAGAAAACTTGTCTGCTGGAGTGACTTGGCTTGTGGGTGGTGAGTTTGCTCATCCTGTTTTGGTATTTCCATACAGCATCTCCTTTATTGCTCTAAGGAAAAGTTACTCATCAGTACCATCACCCCACACTCTGCTGGTGGGGAACATTCAGCCTCAATCTCTTAAAATGTTCGAAGCTTTGATAACCGTGGAAAACAAACCTTGTCACATTCCTCTGTAATCAGGAATTTTACTCTGTTGGAAACGCCTCGGTGATGACGAAACCTCAATGCCCTCACCAGCCGGCTCTCTGGGGACTATCAATGAGTGCAGACTGCCCCCGCTCAGGCAGCTCAATCTGGGCAGTGCCCCTCCGCCGGAGCCCCGGGGAGCGGGGATGCTTTCCTGCTCCTGGGACACAGAGCGTTGAGGGAGTTTCTTCCAAAAACCCATAAAACAAATGGTTTTTTTAATAATGTTTTCAGACAAAAAAAGAAATTGCATAGCCCAACTCTTGCCTTAGGCCAACTTGGAAAAATTGCTTTCACCTTTTCCCCTTCTCCCCTCCCCCCTACATGTTCTGGTTATGGTTCTCTTCACTTAGGAAAGTGGTGATAAAACTGCATATCTTACAACCCACCCGCACTTGACTGGTACTCCAGAGGGTCACGGAGTAAATACGTGTTTGATTAAATGTGTGTCTGAAACCAGTGGAAGCCTTTGAAAGATAGTGTCAGAGGGCTGGACTTGTGCTCCCAGGGAAGCTTGTTCTAACAGGCCGTGTACTTTCTCCTTTCATCGACTTACTTTAATGGCTTGATTAGCATGTCTAGAAGTTCGTTTAGGGAAATGATATGAGTGAGGTCTTGAACAAAATCTAGGCTATTTTTCCTCCCTTTCTGAAGGTGATGTCTTTGGAACTTGGTAATTAGAGAGCAGAGAAACAAAGAGATGCCTGAGTCATTGTCTCCAAAGCCAGTAAAACTAAACTCTGAAGAAAAAATATTTTTTTGGAAATGCTCACAACTTAGTCACTCTGTTAAAACACAATTGACATAACCTCTTTTCCTTGCAGGCCTCTCCTGAAAGGACAGTTAAATACATGAGTCAAGCTGAAGGCTCATTCTCCCCAGTGTGCTGGGCGTGATGGGGTAATTGCCCAGACTGTCGTTAAACCGTTTCCATTTTGATGATTGATTCTAAAGGTCTCAAGGTGGATCCAGAACTTCTTTGGACAAGCCTTTGAATCATCTGTCCACCCAAAGCACAATTTTGCCAACAATAATGATTTATTTTTAAAAAGGGAAGCAATGATTTTCCTATTGAACAAAAAACGCAGCTTGGAATTAAAAGATCTGGGTTGGAAATCCGGCTCTGCTCGTTTTTAACTGTGTATCCTTAGGTTCCTTGTCTGATCTTTATGAGTCTGTTTTCTTAGTCGTATAATTGGGGTAATAATTCATATAATTGGGATAATAATTCCTATCGGACAGGGTTGTTGTGAGAATTATTAAATGAGGTAATAATTGTGGAAGTGCCTGGTACAGGGCTTGGAAAAAAGCAGATGTTCAATGAATGTGTGTTCATTGATTCATTCATTTATATGCCAAACGAACAATATTTCTCAGCATAAGTTGGCACTATTCGATCTTAATGAGTAACATAAGTTACAAAAAAAAAAAAGATGAGTATTTACTGTACTTCAGTTCCTTTCCATTTGAATAGATTTCCATCAGTATTGGAAGGAGTGTCCTTCCTTAAGAGTTATCCTCCCTTTCTTCATGCTCCTGTATTTGCTCTAAGTGTTTCTTTTGTTTTCTAATCTTCACACTATCGATAATAAATTGAACTACAGCAGTTTTTATATTCCGTGGAGATGTATTCTCTTTAAGAGTTTATTTTCTTTCATTTACAGGGAAATTGTTGTGTCATAATGCCTTTTGGAGAGTCCTCCCTCTCCTCTGACCCAGCTTGTCTTGGGCATGAGTTGTACCACCTTCCATGGACCTGGCAGGATGGGCTCTTGCCAAAAGCCATACTCACAGAAGCTGGGTGATTCTCTTTGGAAGATTTTCAGGGATGCTGGTGCCACACTCTTCTTCAAGAGTGTATGCCAATGTTTCATCTTCCTGATAGACATCAATTGTTTCTTTTGTATCTTAGATGGATGTCCTCAACCTATCCTAGTTGTTGACTGTTCAATTTAATCCCTGTTAATTGTTTTGATCACATTTAGTTGAATTTTAGATACGTAGAATTCCTAGGCTCACCTTTCTACCCTTATTATCTGTCTCAATCAACTCTTTATTTACTACTTTTGTGTTTCAATGCTCTAATGATTAAAGTGGCCATGTTTTCTCCTCTGTCCTCATGCCCCCATCTAAGTAGAGACGTAAGAGGCAGTGCCTTTTATTACTCATTTCATATGGTGACAGTACAAGGTATACTTCACTGCTTCTTGTCATTGCTCTTCTGGAGTCATTTTGCTGGTGTTGAGCCCAGAAATCAGATTTCAAGGTGACAAGAGTGAGTAGGAGGACTGTGAGTGTTAGAGTTGCTAATAGAATTTTTTGTTAGTTTTTGGTTTTACTTTTTTGTTTGTTTTTGAATTTTCAAAATCTCCTCTCAGTCAGCATCTTTTACTTTTATTTTTGTTATTTAAAAAGTTTTTGGAGCCATTCACCCATGGATCCCGATTTTATATAACCTTTTGGCTGTGTTGAAAAAGATCTGGAAAATGAATACAAAACAGTGACTATTTTAAAAGTCAGGGATTTTTTTCAAAAGTAGAAGAAAAGAAAAAATATCCTTTGTGCCTTTATCTCATGGCACATTTCCATCCAGTGATTCTCTGATGTACCATGACATGTTAACACATCGCAGGTGAGTCTAAACATCATTCATGGTGAAAGAGGAGGAAGACCTGGACTGTGTGTTTTCTCCTCTGCTATCCCTTCCCTGGAGAAGAACGTATCCGTAATTTCTGCAGTAGTCAGAGGATTTTTTTTCTTTATCTTTACTTTCAGAACATGGCAGAAATAAGCAAATAAACTTTGCTGTCAATAACTGTTTAACCTTTTGGTAACCTAACACAGAATTACATGAACATTTATTGAGAACCAATTATGTACTAGGCATTGTACCATGGAGCATACAAAGATGATAGAGCCCTGTCTTCAAGCAACTTATGGTCTTCTTGGGCAGACATAAGACATAATATATAAATCTCCCATCCAAGGCGGGGAGGAACACGTGCCATCTGAATTCCATGAATATTACTATGGGTGGGGATATATTGCCCCTGGCTGGAGAGGTTATTATAGTGGAAAGAGACCTGAGGATGAGTAAGAGTCTGGTGGGTAGAGATAAATGAATTTCCCAGGTAAAATAATAGAATTGTCTGGGTAGAAATGAATGACCGAATGAATAACAAAATGAATAATTTTTGAATAACTAAAAAAATGAATTTAATGTAAATGCTAGGAGAGATTTTAGTGTTGCTGCTATAATTTACATTTTGAAATTTCAGTGGAATTCATATCCAGCCATGATGGAAAGAATGCATCCTATGAAATGCACAAATACAAATGTTGGGTGATGCAATCTGGACGATCATCCCAGGCCTCCACCACTTGTGGTCTTTGGACAAGAAGAAGAGTTCAGAAATCAATGCAAAAAACTCTGAAATTCAGCCAAATTCCCCTTCAAATGCTCGCTGTCTCTAAGTTGTGCTGGGATTGAAGGAATTTTTGATTCTGGACATTTTATCACAAGATAATTTAGCTCATATCCATGGCCCATACTGGGTAAAAGTTCACAACCTCTGAGGGAGATATATCTGGTGAGAGAAGATCAGTGTCATCCCTGACAATTTTCTTTTGAACAGAGGATACTCCTCTATCAAGGTTGCCAGGCACCAATCCCATGGAGTATTGCCTTGTGTGTAAGGATTAATGGGCACTGCGAGGGTTAACATCCACCAGAATCATCATCCTATTCATTGAAGGCTGCCCAAGTGCCAGGTACTGCACTAGCACTTTGCACGCATTATCCCGTTTGCTTCTCATGGTGATGTTATGAAGCTACCGCCATGCCCATTTTACGTATTTTTTTTTTTTTAATTTTTCTCCCTTTATTCCATCTCCTGGCACCAGTTTCCTTTCTGTCAAACACAACATCGAACCTGTAGGTGAACTGTGCTTGCATGGAGCTGCAAACTGTGCACTGGGGTAAACTCAGGTCCAAAATATGGAATGCTTCACGAATTTGCGTGTCATCCTTGCGCAGGGGCCATGCTAATCTTCTCTGTATCATTCCAATTTTAGTATATGTGCCGCCAAAGCGAGCACCCATTTTACATATTAAAAGACAAAGGAGAAAGGTTAGGAAACCCGCCCAGGGTCTTAAAGACTCAAACTCAGACTGAAACCCACAAAGTCTCTGTTCTTTTCATTCGAGATTTGAGAATTATAAATAGTACATTATTTGAGAGAATTATTCACACTTGCTAAAGGAAGGTCTTACTATTATGCAAACCAATCAATCAACCAATAAATAAATAAAAAGTACAACAATTTCATTTCGTTTATATGGTGTTTCCTGAAATTCATTCATCAGGAGTCTTTTTCCTTGAGTGAGGTATGGAGAGATATTGACCCTGTTAACAAAAACATACTTGGGAAATACTGTCAGAAAGCAAGACCTGAAACAATGTGTTGGGGGAGGAGTTAGTTTTTCTTCTGTGCTGGTGTTTGCAGTAACACTTGAGAAAATTTCCCACACCTGTCCCCGGAGCTCTGTCAAATTCCTCAGGCAGGTTGGTAGATAGGCTATGTCTTATTTGCAAACATTTTAATTTGAGGAGATTTATTTTCTAAGCCCTTTCATTAATATTCCCAGAATTCTAAAAGGAAGGAGAAGAAAGAGAGAGGGAGAGGAAGAGGAAGAGGAGGAAAACAAGGAGGAGGAAGAGGAAGAAGAAAACAAAATCATGTTGGTCAGTGTCATCTGAGGATTTTTGAAATTCCTTGGTTTTGTCAATAAATATTTTCCATGCAATTCTTTTTCCTCTTATAATGTCTCAATTGTCAAGAAAAAAATTTGCAATAACATATTAATTTTCGCCTGACATTTCTCAACTCAATCCTGGTCTCCAGGGGCAGGAAGCACAATGTCTTTACATATATCCTCATCATCATCTCATATACTGTTTATTAAATGCTCTTGGGTAGTTTATTAAATCTGAGCATCAGATGTTAAATGTAATTCATCAGACTGAATTACTGCTCAATACATTCATTGGCAATCGTAAATAGGGGACAAATACAGGCAATACTGAATTCCAAGTCTTTTACTTGGTCTTGAGCCTTAAAGTTTTTCTACAATTACACAGTTTTTCTTTTCTCTTCAGAATATGCATCATCATCTGTAGCTGTTGATGTTTCCTTCCACTTAAATAGTAAAGTCATATTTATGCCATTGATGTATGCAAATACCATTTCTAAAGTAATGGCTGCAGATGCAATGCATTTGATGGAGAAAAGGAAATACTGTACGGCTGCATGAACTGTTTAACAGGAACTGATGCCCAGCAAATGCCCTGTGTACATTTTTGCATTTGACCTTGTCATTACGGAAGTTACATTGGTAACGTGGCTCTCAAATAGTTCCCACTTTAACGAAATATTAAAATCAAACATACCTGCATTGAGTTCTCTGAATTAATAACAATACTCAAGTTTAAAAAAAACAACCGAAAGTAAAGACTGGTAAATCATTGCTAAATCTAACAAAAAACTACCCAACTAGCCAAGAGAATTCAAGAAAAACTACCACCTCTTCTAAGGCCTATAGAAATAGCACTTGAACATCCAAAGGCAGAATTCAGGTATTCCACACTAAATGTATTTTTCTAAAAAAAACAATTCAGAACAACAAAATATACTTTCATGTCAATAATGAATTGTTTCATGCTTACATGTGTATGTAACAGGTATCTTAGCTCTTTGGCCAAACTTAGGGAACTTGGATCACAAGCAAAGTACGTGCTGGATGAGCAAACTAAAACTATCGAAAGGTATTTCCATGGACTTGAAAAATGTTTCTGAGGGGAACATTAGAAATATAGCTCATTTGGACCAGATCTTTTTGATTTTCAGTTTCCTTTTTTCCAAGTCATGGAATAAATTCTTTGATGGAACATACCGGGTTTGCACAGGCTAATGAAAAAGCCACATATACTTTTTTTTTTTTAATTTTGAGGCAAAACTCCTGGTTATGTTGTTCAAAGAAGACAAGAGCCTTGCAATTAGGTTCATTAATTTAGGTTAGGGTCTGGTTTCCTTTATTCCATGGCTTCTAGAAGAAGATCGATCTTTATCCTTGTCTAGTAAAAATATCAGTTTATAATGAAAACATAACTCTTTGATGTATTTCTTTGTAGGATTTGCTTTCAGAAACTTTTGATGCTTTGCTCTATCTCCTCCTATTAGTGCTTTTATCTAACCAAAAGTCACCCACCAAAGCAGACACTCTGAAGTCCCACTGGGCTCCCATCAGTCCAGTAGAGAGGGCTGACATGACATATTAGTCTTAAATCTAAAGCATATGTTTGGAAAATGCCTAGTTTCCTGGCAGTAATTAAGAATGCTACTTGGCAGATTGGCAGCCACATAAAACAATCATTAGTAAACCCTATATTTATTATGTTCCCATTTTATGGAAATGAAACCCACATTACAAATATATATAGGAAACTGGACCCCAAATGATGCACAGGTAGAATCAATTATGATGAAGATGAAAAGAACATCAATAGTTTTTTTCTAATTCACTTTTCTTATCCCAAAAAGGTCTCCTCCAAAAGAAACCACATCAAAACATTTGAAAATTTCTTTCTATTAACTTTTAAAACCATCTTGAATAAGGTCCCTCATCAGTACTCATTTGTCAGCGTGGTTCACTGAAGAGTTCTGGTGTACAACTAATGAAGATAAGGTCCTGTAGTCGTAGGAGACTTTTTCTTTATAAATGTTGTAAAAAAAAATTTTTCAGATACTTGAAAAGCCGCTTCAACTCTTTTGTGAATACATGCATATTATATACATACACATTTAGGGATGATATGCCCTGAGAATGCACAAGCATAGCTACATTTCTTGTTAAAATATTGAAATAATTCTGAACCAGATGGAAAATATCCACTACACCATACACCAATCCCCCCATGTGTATCTCTGTCTTTTTTCTTGGGACCCAATGGACCTCCCTATAATCCAGCAAATAAAGAATTAATGGCTCAGGCCTCTACCCCATTGCCCTTCCTGGTCAGTGGGTGCCTGTGTTGTACTGGTTGTTATTTATCTTGAAAATCACTTCTGTGCACAAGTATTGCCTCATGTGCATGACCTGTTCACACACCAAGTGGGGAGACACTCTAATCTGAACAGTAACAGAGTCTTAGTGATATGGAAGCCACATCAAGAAGAAGGCTTCCTTCTTGATCAAGAAGGTCAAGAAAGGGCCGGCCCCGTGGCTTGGTGGTTAAGTGCGTGCGCTCCACTGCTGGCGGCCCGGGTTCGGATCCCGGGCTCCCACCGGCGCGCTGCTTCTCCGGCCATGCTGAGGCCGCGTCCCACATACAGCAACTAGAAGGATGTGCAACTATGACATACAACTATCTACTGGGGCTTTGGGGGGAAAAAATAAATAAAAATAAAATCTTTAAAAAAAAAAAAAAAAAAAAAAGAAGGTCAAGAAGGCTATGAAACCAGCCAACCAACAGCAAGTGGGCAATGACACACCCACATTATTTTAGTTATTAATGGGTGTACAACAAAATGCCTGGATGTTTTCCTCTTAAAGAAATAGATAAGGTATTATAGACTGTATCAAAGAAAGACAGGTAGGTTCTACTTCAGAAACTGTTGGAAAAGTGACTATGGCCATGAAGTGTATGTGGGACTGAAAATATAGCTGGCACACTTTTCCATGGTGCATCTTTCACGTATAAAAGTGAAGAAACAGAAGTTTTCATTCTTCATTTGCCTGGTTCCGTATGAAATAAACCGTACCACCTAAGCAATAACATTTACTTTGTTTTCTAAATTGCTGACTCTATGAAAGAAATTCTGTTTGTTGCAAAGTTCAAATTCCAAACAAAACCCCGGGATGGGGAATTCAAGAGAGTCTCTAGAGAAAATGTTTTAGCGTTAGAATCATTTTAAAAATATGTTAGAGATTAAATATGATACTAATTGTTTTCCTTTTATCTTTAACTTTTTGTATTTTTATACTCTCATTTGCCAACATTTTCAATGTAAATTTTAGAGCACTTTTGCCATTTAAATACTAGTTTGTACATTATTAACCAAGAATACTAGTTTCACTCTTTCATTCACTCTTTCATTCACTCTTTCATTCCACATATATTTATTGATCCTGCTTGGAGGTTTTATTTGACTGGGTAAGGTATCCTTCCAATTGTAGACATAAGAGCACTTAATAAGAAATCAATAATTAAATTTAACAATCATATATTGTGCTCAGTATTTTGTCACATTGTAAGTATTCACTAATTCAATTGAATTTAAGTGGTTTCCCATTTACTAGTGGTTTTTATTTTATTTTATTTTTTTTGTGAGGAAGATCAGGCCTGAGCTAACATCCACTGACAATCCTTCTCTTTTTGCTGAGGAAGATTGGCCCTGGGCTAACATCCTTGCCCATCATCCTCTACTTTATATGGGATGCCACCACAGGACGGCTTGACAAGCGGTGCATCAGTGCGTGCCCAGGATCTGAACCTGTGAACCTTGGGCTGCCAAATTGGAGAGTGCATACTTAACTGTTATGCCACCTGGCCGGCCCCTACTAGTGGTTTTTAACAACTCTTCATGAGTTCTAATCATGATTTGGAGGTTCTATGGAACTTCACTGACAATTATGATGAGTACAGCAAATGACAGTGGTGGTAGAATCTTGTGGTTAAGCACCAAAGCTCTGAAGGTAAAAGACAAACAAAATGACAAATTAGGTTTATTCCTGATTCTGCCATTTACTAACCCTGTGAACAAGTTATTTTAACTTCTCTCTGTCTCAATTTCTTTAGCTGTAAAATGGGGGTAAATATTAAATAGAATGATGTATGTGTCTGACATATAAATAAATAAATGGCATTAGTAGTAGTAGTAATTATTATCATAAATTATGAAGACAGACCTTCAGAGAGTTATGAAAGCAAGTTTGTTATCGGATCACATAAAAACTTAGTCTTCTATCCAGAATATAATCTCAATGCTGGAGTGTTTTTATCAGCTTGACAGAACTATGAACTTTGACTCTCTTGTTTTCATCACATCCTATTCACCCTGTTGGTGAGAGGATTCCCACCTCAGGATTATGGGGATGACTGACCACACAACACTTAACACTGGATGGATGAGATCAACAGCCATTTGTTAGTCACATATCCTCCCAGCCTTGAGGAGGAGGACACCACACGCCATGCAGGACCACATGAGGGCTACACTCAGGAATGGAGTGAACGACCAATGGCCGTAGGAGTATCAAGAGGGTGAGGTGCCCTCTGGTTTCCACAGGAGGTTGTAACTGGCTTGTTTGACTAATTCCTCAGACTGGCAGGGAACTGAGACCCACTATTCAGGACTAAGTAGGCACTGTGCCTGGTCCCGTTGATAAGAAGGGTTCTTTGGGCAGGAGACCTAATCAGTGGAAACAGAGTGTGAAGGGGAACTTGCAATGGGGCCAGAGGAGGCAGTATGTAATATAGGGCTTCATTATATGCCTTACATCACATTTCTTCTCCATCATGTCTTTACTCTAAAAAACCACTTTTTAAAAAAAGCTTAATGCTACTCAATTAAGTTGACTGAGTACTGCTAGGTACAAGGGTTTTAAGATCTGCTGAGATCATTCCTCTAGGCATTGCTGAGCCTTACTTGTGGGAAGGACGATAACGTCCATGGCTACATCAACATGCTTCAGAGTGAAATGGACACCTGGCTACTGTTCAGATATATTGGAACAGGGTAAGGTAGCTGGATCAGAGAATCCAGGACCACAGATAAGCAAAACTCTACTTGTGCTCTGATGAATTCAGATCACCCATCTACTAGGATGATTATATGATTACATGACCAATATTGACACCATTTTGTGGATTAAACACCAGGCTGCCAAATAACACTGCTCTCCTATTAGTCATCTTCTTTATCTACCCAAGATTGTACTTAATGTGGCTGTTCAACTAGCTATTTCTAGATGGCAGAAGAACAAAGAGCTAATTGCTTTCCCCTTTTTGTTATCTCATTGCTCTAAAATGTGCTTTCCCACAGGAATAGTCTCTGCTGTAGTGAGTCAAATGCTAGTTGGCCTTGTTATACCATTATTTAGGAGATACCCAAAAATAACCATACTTTTCCTTGTGACCAGTACATCATCAGAGTTGCTTCTTTTATCAAATATTTCCATTTTCAGAAGATGCAATGTTTTGAATGGCCAACATATCATTGGATATTCATTTTTCTTTTGTCAGTATTGTTTCTCTTGGGTATATGAGTATGGGGACATTTTTATTTCTGTTCCAGAACACTTGAAAACACAGTGTTTAAATCTTAAGAACAGAAATTAAATTCTGCAGCCATCAGCAACTAGCCTTGAAGCTTCTGTCCAGGGATGAACCCAGAGCAGCTTGGTGGGTCTGGGCATGTGTTTACAGGCAGAGCCTCATTATTCAAAAGTCTAGCAGTGATTCCCTTTCTGTTCTTTTTCACTCCTCTGGAGATAGGGCTTTAGAATGTTACATTTTAACTAGTATCTCCATGAGAGATTTTGTAGGAGATATGAAAGAAGAAAAAATTTAAAACCATCAATTTCACTATCTGAGTGACTCTAGTAAAAAAACTTTTAAGAGAAAATTTAAAATAAAGAATGACATTGGATTATTCAGAAACTCAGTTACACATTCTCACCCCCCTGCCCCATATCATACACTTCTGATAGAGCTGGCTCTATGAAATGGTGTCCTTTGTAAAGTGACATATGGCATACAAGAAGGGGTAAGAATGTACATAGCAATTTATTCTTCAGATTAGTTTGTATCGATTGATACTGAAATGAATCAACAATTAATTTTTAGCACCTACTACATACACAGCATCACAATATTGGCGGTCAGCTCTGTACTTAAATATGTATCATCTTACTTAAAAAATTTTGGAGTTATCTGACTATCCATACAACCTAATTAATTTCTTTAAATCTTAGTTATAATCAAAATGATGTTCTGTAGGAGTCTATGAATTAATGAATAAACAACACCAAATAGCATATTTTAAGAGCTAAAATATTAAGAGTGAAACTACATATCGTTTTCCAGCCCATAAATGCAGTATGATTTTAGATAAATATTCAAGAAAGCCCTCAGCAAAAAATATTTTTAAATTCTAGAGTTTGGACACTGTAACTTAATCCTTGTATCAATCACAAACTAACCAGGAAAACAAGGAACTTGGAATATTTACAACAGAGGGGATTTATTGTAGGGATTGATTACACAGGTGATGGAGAATCTGAGAATTTAAACAGGTGATGGTGAGGTAACCAAAGTTTAGCAATAGCGAGAAGCTATTACTACTTATAGGCTGAAGACGTGAAGGAGGGGGTATTAATATAGCCCATGGTGATGATCAGGAGTTGGAGCCATAGCCATTGCAGAGCCACCAACAGAGGCAGAAAAGAAGAGAAGACGTACTCTGGACTATCCCTTCCTCCTATCTCTAGCTATGCTTCCCATTGGCCACAAACCCTTTTGGAAGCCAGTTTATATGGAAGCTAAGAACATGATCTGCAAGGACCAGCACTCCACCTCCCTTGATTCACCACCCCTCACCTCCCCATTCTGTAATGCAGAGCAGGAGAAGCACAACGAATGGACCCGATGGCATACGGGTCTCACGCTGGCATTAGCACAATTCCTGTATTTTTCATTCTAAACAATCTATAGTGCTCTCATCAACACACAACAGTGTCTAATTATGAACTTCTTGTCATGAAAATTATGTGGAGATATCTATGCAAGTCCTTCTAGAAATGCCTGGGAAATATTTTTCAAACTGCATGGTCTTACAGAAAAACTTGTGAAAGAGTTGTCACAGGCTGGGTGCTTGACGCAGGTCTATACATTGTCATAATGTTATGTCATGCTAGTAGTTAGGAAAGGAGAATATTATATATATATACGCTGTAAAGTATTTTGTTATACAGATCTCAACTATTTTAATAAAAATAAGTGTAATGATTTTTCTTTATTAAACAGGTATTCATGTTGACCATGACCCATTTCTTCTGAAATGTAGGAAATTCATTGTTTTTTTTCCTTTAATACTTGCTTTTGTACTTTACAAAGTATTACCTATCATCTATCTATCTATCTATCTATCTATCTATCTATCTATCTATCTATCATCTATTTATCATCTTTCTATTTCTTGAGAGATTAGTTTATTGAGATCCTTAAAAATCCTTTTTCATTGGGCCTAAACTGCTGGAAACATTTCTTTGGGCCCAGCATGCAGCATTTGATATCCTTTTTTTGTGAAGAAGATCAGCCCTGAGCTAACATCTGTTGCCAATCCTCTGTTGTTCACTGAGGAAGATTGGCCCTGGGCTAACATCTGTGCCCATCTTCCTCTACTTTATATGTGGGACGCCTGCCACAACATGGCTTGATAAGTGGTGCGTAAGTCTGTGCCTGCGATCTGAACCTGTGAACCCTGGGCTGCCAAAGCAGAACACACGAACTTAACCACTATGCCACTGGACTGGCCCCTGACGTTCTTCTACTGAGCTTCTTCTAAGTGGAGAATGATATTACTGTGATGCAGGGAGTCCAAGCAGATAATTTAAAATAAGAACCTGTTTGGAACTGTTGACATATTTAGGACTCCAGGACAGGCAAATGTGCTACTCTACAGTATTATTTCCACCACTTAGGACACATCATACTGCCACAAAGTGCATGCACACACACCCACACCCACACCCACATCCACACCCACACCCACATGGAAATACTCTACCATGAGAGAGAGTCTGAAGATACCACAAACAGGAATCATAACCCATGAATGGTGGATAATATAAAAAATAATTTTTAAAAAAGTAAAGAGCTTTCTTATTTGACATAATTGGAACCAAAGGTTGTTTGGTTCATTTAAAAAGTTAGATAAAATCAGGAATCATATGTATCTATATATTAAAAATTTTATTTGACTTTAATACACACTCATTTGCCAGTCTTTTCATGGAGGCTTGAGGATTTTGAGATGAGTTGGTTGAAGTTCCTCATGGTTTTTCTTGTGGATACTTTACTAATAATACTTTATCTAGACTCCCAAGTTCCATTTATTTAGAGCTGGGTGAAATTTAACTACAATTGCAATTACTAAGTATTTGAGGGAAGAAGCATTCTAGATTTTTATAAATTTTCCACATCTTTAAGAGTTATTTGCATATATCTAACTCAACAAGATTAGTTTTGCAATTTACTTTTATTGAGTCTTTCAAAGATTTAAACTTAGTTTTCAGAGAATAAAGAACTTTATTTTCATATCTATGTTTCATTAATTTATTGATATTTAATTTACTTACATAGCCAGCCCTGGTGGTCTAGTGGTTAAGATTTTGCATTCTCACCCCCACAGCCTGGGTTCATTTCCCAGTCAGGGAACCACACTACCCATCTGCCAGTTGTTATACTGTGGTGGCTGCATGTTGCTCTGATGTTGAAACCTGTGCCACAGGTATTTCAAATACTAGCAGAGTCACCCATAGTGGATAGTTTTCAGTGGAGCTTCCAGACTAAGACAGAGTAGGAAGAAGGAACTGGCCACCCACTTCTGAAACAGTTGGCCATGAAAACCCTGAACAGCAGCATAGTGTTGCCTGATATAGGACTGGAAGGTGAGAGGATGGCACAAAAGACTGGGCAGGGTTCTGTTCTACTGTACACAGGGTCACTAGGAGTCAGAATCAACTCGATGGCACTAACAACAATTTACCCAAATACTTGATAAAATGTTACAGACATAATCAGTTTTAGAAATGAACACAGTAAGCCTACAATTTAACTGATAGGAAGGAACATGCATAGGCAAACCAGAGATTAGACAGCATTGGCCATAAATATTTAGTGAGTTCCATGGCTTGAGTAAGAATGGTTTAAAGAAGAAATTGAGAATGACAGTTAAACTAGTGAGTCTTTTAAATAGAGAGGATTAAGGAAGGTTAAGAGGTAAATAAAGCTTCTGCATAGAGGTAAAAGACATAGAAACCGTAGGGAAGAACAAATATTATGACAAAAAAAGTATTTCTAAAATATAGGCTTTCGTATTTTAAAATTAAGAGCTCACTGGAACTGGAGGTACTAGGAATTAGGATATTAAATGTATTAGAGATTAGACGCAACTAAAGAGAGAATTAGTGAATTGAAAAATAGACAAGAGAAAATTACTCAGAATGTAGGCAGAGAGTAAAAGAGATGGAAAATATGAGAGGATAAAAGACTTGAGGATAGAATAGTAAGGTCCAACATACAACTATAAAGGTTTCTGAAAGGAGAAAATTATAAAAATAGAAGATACAATATTTGAAGCAAAGAAAACATGTAGGTTTGCAAAATTGAGGAAAGATATGAGTCTCCAACTTGATGCAATATACTGAGTCTTGAGCAGGATAAATACAAACAAATTCACATCTAAATTTATCATAATAAATTTGAGGAATATCAACCACAAAGAAAAAATTCTTAAAAGCTCCCAGTGATAAAAATTAATTACATACAAGGGAGTACAGCTGGATTGACAGCTGACTTCTCATGGGCAACAATAGATGCTAGAGTCCAATGGAATAATATCTTAATAATGTTGAGGAAAAACAAGGGTCAGTCTAGAATTCTATAATCTGGTAAATCATCATTTAAGCAAGGATATTACAAAAAAAATAGCTTTAGATGGATTTAAAAGACTATTTATAGACCTTTGCTAAGATAATCAATAAAAGATATACTTCTCGAGGAAGATAACTTGTAAGCCAAAAAGAAAGAATGTGGAAATGGAGAAGCAACAATGAGCAAAGAACTTGAAAAGTATATTGGTAAATCTAAGTAAGCATAGAGTATTATTAACAATAAGAATAAGAATAAAAAATATTGACTAGGGATTCAGTGGGCAGAATAATGCCACCCTTCTCATCCAAATGTCCTAGTTCCAGGAACCAGTGAATATGTTACCTTACACAGCAAAAGAGACTTTGCAGATATGATTAGGGTTAGGGTCCACAGGATGAGATTATTCTGGATTATTTGGATGTGCCTGATCTAATCATATGAGTCATTACAAGCTGAGGTCCTTTCCTAGGTTCCGTGACAGAAAGAGATGCAACAATAGTAGAAAAGTCACAGAGAGATGCAATGTGAGAAGGACGCACATGCTTCAAAGCCATAGCTAGCTTTGATGAGAGAGAAAGGGAAATGTGAGCCAAGGAATAAGGGTAGCTGCTAGAAGCTAGAAAAAGTAAGAAAACATTCTTTCCCAGACTCTCCAGAAAAGAATGTAGCCCTGCTAACACCTTTATTTTAGCCTGGAGAGTGTTGTGTTGAGCTTCTGAATTATAGAACTGTAAAATAATATAAATTTGTATTGTTTGAAGCTACTAAAAGTGTGGCAATTTGTTACAGCAGCAATAGAAAACTAATACAGGGGCAAATAGGTAGAAGGAGAGGCAACAACAAGAAGAAATATAGGAAGGAGAATAGAAGAGTTTGAACATTCTGAGAATGCTTGTAAAGATTATCAAGATATAGTGTAATGTTAGATTTTGTTGACTGAAGTAGGCAAGTTAAAAATTTGAGTACACTTTTGTATCTTGTGACATACCTGACAAGGTACCCAGATTGTTCCTCTCATTGGAGGAAAATCTAAAAGTTCTATATGAAGTATCTAAATTTTGTTTCCTTAAAAACATCAAAAGGCTGAAAATATAATCAAGACTTATGAGGCCAAAATCTAACCCCAGAGATAAGTGGAGTATTGAAGCAGGTTTTGCTTTGAGGTTATCTTTCAAACCTGGGTGATTTGCACTTTTATTTTCATTAATTTTGGGGATGGTCCTCAAGGAAGAAGGCTAATAGGAGATCCTCTGCCCTTAAAGCTTGGACTTTAAAAGGCTGCCTTTATGATGAAATGATGAACGAGAAATAAATTTCTCCACCTGGCCACACTCAGGGAAAGTTGCTTTATTCCTGTAGAAAGTAAGGTGTGGAAATAAAATTCATTCAGGAGTTGTATTAATAATTTCTCCTCATTTGGATTTTCAGCCCCTATTGATATCACTGACAATCCAAAAACTTCAAGCTGTAAATTTAAAGTAGTCCCACACGTTCAAGTAGTGTGATTGTTGGAGCCATGTAGAAACAAAACTAAATCTTGCCTGGAAGATCGAACTTTAATCCTAGGTTTCAAAGATTGCCACAATTAATTCCCCAAAGAAAATGAATAGCTCATGGTCAAAGATAACTAAGTAGACAATTAGACGAGGCATCATGGGCACAAAGATGCAGAAAAGATAGATAATAGAAACAGAGACTTCAGATATTGATATTTTCAGCCATGGATTACAAAATGACAAACCTTGAAATGAGGGAATAGGAAACTACCAAAAATGACCTAGCAGCTTTGATAAATTGTAGCACAGCGAGGCCTGAAGGGCACTCAGAGGGTTCTGTAGCAAAGAGGTGGAGAGCGGTACACATTCACTGGCTTGCCCCAGAGCTTTGTTAACTGCTCGAAGTCACAGTATAGTCCACAGGGACTTTGATCATCTGACATTCCAAGAACCTCGCACTGGTCACCAATATTGATGACGTCAGAGTAACTCGATATTCTAAGGAACAGAAACTACAAAGTATCTCATAACATATCTAACAAAGAATATGCAAGACCTTTATCGAGAAAATAATAAAACGTTATTGTAAGACATAAAAGACTTAAATAAATAGAGCAGGATACCAGAAAGAATCTATATTACAAATACATCAACATTTTCACATTTTGTCTATAAATTAATGTAATTCCTATTAAAATTTCAAAAGAGATTTTTGTGAAACTTGAAAAGTTTATTTTAAAATTTATATGGAAGAATAAAGGGCACAGAATAAGCAATAAAAATTGAGAAAAAAACAGACAAAGGAGTCAAGAATTACACTGCAAGACACTAATTGAAACAGTGTGGTGTTAGTGCACAGGAAGACAAATAGGCCAATGAGACTGAGAGAGAGCTGAGAAATAGACCCATGCATTTATGGAAACTCATTTTGTGACAGATCTGGCATTACAAAGGAGTAGGGAAAAGTCAGACTATTTAATAAATTGTACTGGGACGACTGGCCATTGATATAGGAAAATGTAAATTAGATTCTCGATCCACAGCATACATAAAAATTAATTTAGGTGGATAAAAGACCTAAATGTGAAAAACAAAACTTGAACATCTTTAGAGAAAAAATAAGAAAATCTTTATGATGCTGAATAGGAAGAAATCACTTAAATAAGACATAAAAAAATAGAAGCAAGTAGAGACTGATTAAAATGACTACATTAAAATAAAAATTGTATATCACAAAAGTTACAATAAGTGAAAAGATAAGCATTAGATTGGGAAAATATGTTTACAACATAAAAGCAATTATGTTGTATCAATATTAATATCAAGAATATATAAAGATTTTTCCTAGAAACAACTTTTAAAAAATAGCCAAACAACCCAATGAAAAATTCACAGAAGAAGAAATGTAAAAAACCCATACTATAAGAATAAATAGTCAACTTCAGAAGTCATCAGGAAAATGCAAAATAAAATAAGACACCATTTCATACTTAACAGATGGGCAAAAATTTAAAAGTCTGAGAATAATGATGAGGAGATAAAGAAATAGGAATTGTCTGGGTGATGTGTTCGTTGACACAATAATTATGGAGAACAATTTGTTGTTGCCAATAAAGAATATGATACACACACCCTACAACCCAGTCATTTTGCTCCCAGGTGTATACCCTAGACAATTACCTACCTGCACAACGTTCAAGGCATTTAAACTATACATCTCCACTGCTGTGACTGTTCTTATGGACTCTTGAAGAATATTAACATAGAAGATCACCATCTTCATCGTCATCGTCACCATCCCAAATCTGGACTTTATTTGCAGGAGTTCCAAAAGCACCGAGTACAGTAGGTGAGACAAACATAGCCTTTACCTAGGAGGGCATGAACATTGGCAAACACACACACGCACATACAAACACATACAACCTACAAAGGCATTTGACAAACTCATAAACTATTTATGTAGTGAACTCTTATCGGTGGTAATGGAATACGGACCTGATACCATCCTGGAGAAAGTGATTATTATGAAACCCAGACAGTACTTTAGCCAATAATTTCAATCTTCTTGTCTATCAGTTTTTGTGAATCTTTTATTTATTGGAAACTCTATTGAGGACATAACCCTGGCCAGTCTGAGGTGTGAGACTGGAAAAACCAACAAATAGCCAGAGAATTTAAGGTCATCAGTTTTCTTTGCCTAATTACTTAGCCACTCCAGGGTAATGGTCTCAATTATCTAGTCAAAAAAACTGTTCCAACTCGCTCATTCACTTCATAGTGTCTATTAGGTTCCTCTCTCTGGCAGATATTCTAAGTGAAGAATTGGGCTCTTTATGAATAATATTACCAAACTGAGACAGAAGGTGGGCATGCAGAAAGATGATTATGAGGTCATGTCTATTAGTTACCAACCTACAAAACAAATAGTCCTTTCCAAATGTTGCGCAGATGGGTTTTAGTGTTCGTAACATTGGGTTGGATAAGTTTCCCAAAAGCTCCAAACTCAAACATTGGACACATTTGTGCTGACGTGTAGTGAATCTGAGCTGTAGCTGTGTACATGGAAATAGCCACCAGCAGCATTAGGCAGAGAGTAAATCAATGAGTATCTTGAGCACATAATTTCAGAACTCCAAAGAACTTCCATTCAGCCTCAAATTCTCCCATCATCGGACTGGCTGATTGCTGAGACTGTACTACTAAAGATTCATTTCTATGGTGTAAGAGTTCCTTCACTGTCAAAAAATAAAAATTCTCCAAGAAGTAAATGCATTTTAAAGATAAGCATTATCAGTTATTTAAATCTTAATGGGAACAAGAATGCAGGACGAACTTTACGTCTACTTTTACAAATCATCAATTTTAAGGTCTTTAAACTCAGATATCCTATGTATTCAATAATTTCTTTATTTGAAAGAAATCTTGGAGAAAAATTCTTGTTAGGGTTTTATTTTGTGTATCCAGATCTCAGGTAATATTTACATGTTTGAATCTGGCTTCCATATTCCTTTAGATACTTTTTTGTAAGGCAAAAACTGGAAATACTAAAAAAGAAATAAAAGTATAAATCAATGTGGCAAATCCCAGATTTGCACACACTTGCAACATATGTTCATGTGTTTATAGCAATTAAAGTTCATAGCAATTACAGTTAGTAGAGAAATGTGACTTTTTTCTACTGCCTTTTAGTAAAAAATTGGTTAGGTGTAACACGTGAGAGTCATTCTAGACAATCTTATTTATTTAAGATCAATCCCCTCAATTCTGAAAATGTAACATATTTAAAAATAAAAATCATTGTAAATTATGATAAACATTTACCTGAATTCATTTTAGTATTAAATTTAGTTTTCATGAAAATTTAGTTTAAGCTTTATTCCCTAAATTGACATATCTTATAGGAGATAGAATATCTTAAAACCTATAATTAACTTTTGAAAACTGAAAATACTAAAGAAAAAAACCAATTATGTATAGTATCCTCATTCAAAACAATCACAGTTAGCATTTTGCAGTGCTAGTTTATCTTCTCCCTGTCTTTTCTCACATGCGTATGTATTTTTAACATAGTTATAATCAAAATGTAAATAAAAACTTTATACTGATTTTTCACTGGACTTTATAAGAAGAATAATTTTCCATGTTTTATATGGGCTTTGTAATTTTAGTTAACATCAAAATATTACAACGAATTACTTAATTTCCCTATGGTTGAATATATAATATTTAAGTGCCAATTTTCAATTTATAAGTAGTGCTGTTGTTGATCTTCATGAATGTAGCTTTTTTAAAAATCTTAGATAGATTCCAAGAAATAAAATTCTGAGTCAGAGAATGTGAGCATTGTTTAAAATTCTGGATACATATTGTCAATGTGCTTTACAGAATATATTTTTACCAATTTACACAGGCCCAGTAATGCATGAGAATTACCACTATCTTAACAGTGTTCATTAAATGTAGTTTAATCTTTTTCTGATCGCTGCTGTGATTATCAGTGATATGTGGGTACAAAGAGTTAAAAGGTCATGAATCTCTGAAGAAATTCTGGAACTTGACAAAGGACTTGATGGTGGAAAATCTTTTTCCTTTTCTTTTCCTCCCTTCCCTCCACCCTCCCACCTTCCCTTCCTCCCTCCTTCTCTCCTTTCCTTCCTTCCTTCCTTCCTTCCTTCCTTCCTTCCTTCCTTCCTTCCTTTCTTCTTCCTTTTCCTTTCTTTTCATGGGAAGGAGGAGTGGTACATTTCTCTTGTTCTTTTTTTTTTTTTTTTTAATTGCAGTAACATTGGTTTATAACATTGCAAAAATTTCAGGTGTACATCATTGTACTTCTATTTCTGCATGGACTACATCATGTTCACCACCAAAATACTAATTACAACCCATCACCACACACATGTACCGAATTATCCCTTTCACCCTCCACCCTCCCCCCTTCCCCTCTGGTAACCACCAATCCAATCTCTGTCCCTATGTGTTTGTTTATTGTTGTTATTATCTACTACTTAATGAAGGAAATCATACGGTATTTGACCTTCTCCCTCTGACTTATTTCACTTTGCATTATACCCTCAATGTCCATCCATGTTGTCACAAATGGCTGGATTTCGTCGTTTCTTATGGCTGAGTAGTATTCCATTGTGTATATATACCACAGCTTCTTTATCCATTCGTCCCTTGATGGGCACTTAGGTTGCTTCCAAGTCTTGGCTATTGTGAATAAGGCTGCAATGAACACAGGGGTGCATGTACCTTTGCAAATTGGTGTTTTCAAGTTCTTTGGATAAATACCCAACAGTGGAATAGCTGGATCATATGGTAGTTCTATCGTTGATTTTTGAGGAATCTCCATACTGTTTTCCATAGTGGCTGCACCAGTTTGCACTCCCACCAGCAGTGTATGAGAGTTCCCTTCTCTCCACATCCTCTCCAACACATGTTGTTTCCTGTCTTGTTAATTATAGCCATTCTGACAGGCGTGAGGTGATATCTCATTGTAGTTTTGATTTGCATTTCCCTGATAGTTAGTGATTTTGAACATCTTTTCATGTGTCTGTTGGCCATCTGTATATCTTCTTTGGAGAAATGTCTGTTCAGGTCTTTTGCCCATTTTTTAATTGGGTTGGTAGTTTTTTTGTTGTTGAGATGCATGAGTTCTTTATATATTTTGGAGATTAAGCCCTTATCAGATGTATGGTTTGCAAATATCTTCTCCCAATTGTTAGGTTGTCTTTTCGTTTTGTTGATGGTTTCCTTTGCTGTGCAGAAGCTTTTTAGTTTGATGTAGTCCCATTTGTTTATTTTTTCTATTGTTTCTCTTGCCCGGTCAGATGTGGTGTTTGAAAACCTTACACCATACACAAAAATTAACTCCAAATGGATTAAAGACTTGAATGTAAGACCTGAAACTGTGAAAGTTCTAGAAGAAAACATAGGCAGTACGCTCTTCGACATCGGTCTTAGCAACATCTTTTCAAACACCACATCTCTTGTTCTTATTAAGATTGAGTGAAGTCCGGCAGACGAATGACCTTCTGGTCAGCGTACTAAAGCCGTGTCTTGCTACGAAGCTAAGTCAAAAGTGGAGCAAACTACTTTTAGGTTTTCCTTTTCACCCTCTAGAAAATCAAATTATTTCCTTCATTGTTGCTATCAACGTGCTTTGAATTGCAGCACCATTAAAAATAGAATCTACCTTCACTAAGAGACCCTATTGGACTGCAGGCGGCTCCAACAGCTTGCACCAGCGTTCTATATATTGGCCTTGGTTTGCTGATGGAGCCAGATTCTAACTGCATTTTTTAGTACATTGCTGTCATTGCATCATAACAGATCCCCTGCCCCATGGTTCTTGTCTTTAGCAGGGCTAACACATGCCCTTAGGGGCTTCTGGTCACTATTGGGACTTTTCCCCCTAATCTTGAGAGTTTCTTCGGTCCTTCGGGACACTAGATTTCTTTATCTCCACTTTCTGAGCTTTCCTGAAGAAATGCTTGCTGTTCTATTTTTTTCTAATCAGCAAGCTGCTGGCTTCTGCAATCCTCTCCCCTGTCTTCAAATACCAGTGCCATCACTTACTAACGGCATAACCTTATGCAAGCTACTTAACTTCTCACTTAGATTTCCCAGTCTATAAAATAGAAATAATATTACTTATCATGTAGGGTTGTTTGTGAGTGTAGAAGCCATGAATCTCATTCTCTAAACTCACGTATGTAAGAAATCTAACTTTATTTGCAATAATGCACATTAATTTCTGACTCCAAGTCTCACTACCTGGCCTGTAGTAAACTTCAACCCAGTTGGCATTGGACCCACTCATATCTGAAGTTACATGTTGCCTGAAGAATGAGGAAGGCAGTATGGACCACTGGTCTCCAGGTCTCATGAGTATCACTGATATCCTCTACATTTAAGCCAACAGCAGAGCCTGGAGCACACTGGTGCTCTACTTTTGTGCCAAGTTTAGGATGTGGTCTTGTTTGACAAGGCCAGGGACCCAGTTCCTGTGGTCATCCTGGATGCACTCCAGAGCTAGTCCTCCTCCTCGTGGGCTTTTGCCCTGAAGAAGAGCCCTTGGTCCCCCTTGCTTGGGAACCACAGACCTCTCCCTCCTGCACAATCTGGGGCACGTGTGTGTGTGTGTGTGTGTGTGTGTGTAATGTTCAACTGCTGTTTTGTCTGGCAGAAGATTTTCACTCCTGAACCTTGTTGAAACCATAGCTAAAAGAATATAAAGAAAAATGGGTTTAGCTTTCTAAAAACAAATCTAGAGACTCTTGCTGACTACCTCTGCTGTCTGCTCTTCCCTAAAGAAATGGCAATGAGGAAAAGAGCTTGCGAACTTCACAGACAAGTGCAAGGAGACAGGGATAAATACAAGGAGAAAAAATCCGATTATTAATAATCTCAAACTATCATCTAGCTGAATGGGAATTTAATGAGATTCCTCCTGCTCTCCTTTCTTCTCTCTGCATTTTACATTTCTCGCTTCTTCTGTTTCCCGCCTGTTACTAGCAAAGAGCAGTGGTGGGAGCTGCAGCATGGTCTTTTATAACACGTGCAAGCCAATCATAATGCTCCCTTCCGCAGGAGTCATGAACTGACCAATCACAGTGTGTCTGGACTTTGGCTCCTCTCTGCTGTCACTTATTAGTTACTGAAAATTCAGGACTGCTTCACAAGAGGTGTTTGTTCATTTTTCTGGCTATTTCTGGGCCTGGAATTGTTCTAGAAGCCTGAAGGACTTGGGAATCTAAACACTGGGAAGCTGGGGTTTTCTGTGTTAAACCTCTACATGTTTTCTCGGGATGAACTGACCAGAAGATTCACTGTAGTACACCACTTTTACTCTGTGGGCACTTAGCAAATCCCTGTTGACTAATTGGCAACAATTCCTGGTCTACTTGTGGGAAAATGGGGAGGTAAAATAAATTAGCCGGGCCACCATGCTTTCTCAGTCACCCGAGGGAAGAGTTATTAGTGGCTACACACAGTAACTGAAAATAGACATCTGGTCAGGAGAACCTGAAGAAAGAGGGTCGGGACTGCTGGGGCCACTTTCAGTAAACACTTACACAGATATTTCAGTATACTTGAAGAGAGTGTTTGAGGTAAATTTTTTTTGGAAATCATCAGAAAAAACCCTTATTACCAACAGAGAGGTCATTGAAATTTAAATTACTAGTTTAAAATATGTCAGAGAACTTTCTCTTTTCCAACTCAGAACTCTTTCTGCTCTAACAAGTGGGAGGCTGCGCCATGAAATAGCCAGTCTTGTTTAAGGAATCTGAGGCAATATCCAAGGAACGATAGTCAATGCTTATTTGTTTGTTTGACAATATTAATGAAGTTATACTCTAGTAAAAATTAAAATATAGCTAAAGATAAGCTTACTTTGAATTTCTCTTAGAGTCTGGACTTTCCATTATTTTGCAAGAATAGGTGAACATACGTTCCTCTATATACACGCATATTTATGGTCTCTGGATAGAAAGCCTTTTTCTAAGAAGAGGATCGTGCCCTGAAGCCTTTAGCCAACATGTGGGGTTCTAGCCAAAAATCTCAGGAAAGTTGACAGCCTGGGTTATCCCTGTAGGGTTTTAGTCACCCTGTAAAACTTTAGAAGTATTTATATCAGCCATACAAAACACCTCTTCTGAGAGAGAAAGGCAACCATTTCACTAAAAAAAAATCAAAAGTCAAACTGGGACGATGTCAACCTCCATGTATGAAAGATCACCTTTAAAATGATCTGTCAATGCTGGGCCTTCTGAGTTCCACATGCATGTGTATGTAGCTCATGAACCACAAGTACTTTATTTCAGTTCATTTTAGCTTTTACAACAACCAGAAGAGCTGTTTTGGGGTCACCAACTGCCTTCTGCTAACTCGGGCAGATCAATATTACTAAACAAATGAGGAGGGACAGGAAGAATGGAGGGGACGCCGCTTGGAGGAGGGGAAAGCAGAGTGACTAAAATCTCCACATTTCTACAGTTCGAGGAAATGTTTTACGCCAATGCATGTTTTATGTCAATCAAACATATAAAAGTTAACTGTGGCTGCATAAGGCCATAAAGATGCACTTTTAAACTCTTAAAAATAAGGTACCATAATTACATCTCATAGAACTGTGCGTCCCACGAGTCTCTTTGCTGTTTTTAAGATACCCATGGTGGATGAGGTAAAGGAAGGGCGACGGAATGGAGAGAGAAACCCTTTAAGTTCTGTGTGCAGAAAAATGCAAAAGCTGTCCAGATTTACGTGTAGGATCTCTCTCTCTTTCTCTCTGATTTATTAACTTTAATAACTGTGGGATCTCTCTCAACTTTGGGTTTGAGAACTGAAGTCATTACAGTTCAAGAATATTTTTTTCCCTGAAGTAATCTCTGGTGGTGTCAGTCATCTGGGAAAGTGAAACAGCTTTGTTTCTTTTTCTCTCTTTCTTTTAACCCTTAACGAATATCTTAGAAATTTCTGCTTTGAAATTGAACTTTTGTGCACTCACTGCAGTGGTATCTGTTCAGTAGTAATAAACCTAGACATCAGAAATTTTTTCAGTTGAAGTTCTAGCATTATTGAACAGCTCTGAGGGTCTGATTGCAGAGCAATAAGTTCACTGGCAGTGGAGCTTGGCAGAGATGCTGTGAGAGAGACAGGGAGAGGCACTCCTGCAGCCTCCATGCTCGGGAGCTGGCTGATCTGGCAGAGGTGGGACAGTGTCCTCCTTCTGAGGTAGAGAGGTTATATACCTGCCTCTCTCTGTCCTGTGGTTCTTGACTCTTGAACATCTTAAGTTTGCCCAAAGCTTTGCTGGGCAAGAGCAATGACCTAGACTCAGAAGTTGATGAAGAAAGTATTGGCTTTGCCCGTAGCCAGTGCTGTATGCTGGACACTTGCCTCTGTTAGTTTCATTTTTATCTTCTGTAAAACAGCTGAATTAGACTAGATGATTACAAAACAGCTTTGGACAAATCTTCAGGTTCCAGTTGAAGACAAGTGTGTGGGATGGCTCAGTGGTGTGGGCTCTATCGACAGGTCATTATACTGCTGGAAATGCAATGCTTCATGTGATTCAAAATGTAGGCGTCTCCAAATGTAGGGGCAGATTTCTCAGTCTGAGCATGTAGTGAATAGGCTTAATCCACATTTACCAATCCCATCAGCGAGGACCTGCATATGGGTCACCTCTGGTTTGATGCTACTGTCATAGAAAGACCTTGGAAGTTGAGATTCATCTAAGCCACGAGAAATTTCCACAACTGAACTGGATCTCACTTGTATAGTCCTATAGATGGGAAGAAAATAAAAGAATAAAAGCTTGGATATCCATTTAAACTTAAGAGTCAAATAAACAGCCTTCTCTGAGTTCACTAGGGATGAAGACTGCAAAGAAGGCTACAAGACCACCTTAAAGAGTCAAATTATGAAGCTGTCCCTGCTATAAACCCGTTGGTGTCACCCCATCAAGAATCTAGAAGCATTTCTGGTCATCATACAACCCCAATAGGGTAAGAAAGGATGCCCTAAAATTTTCTTGGTAAAAGATAATTGTTTTTTTTAGTAGGTTGGGGTCTTCTAAGTTTAGGATGGTTTGTAATCAAGTATAAAAATGTTTATAAGAGTCAAATACACAGTATTAACATTTTTTTCTGTTAAAGAATATGTACATATTTAATAACTTATATACTTACAATATATAAGAAAATTTTACCTGTTAAACAAGTCAGTTTTTAAAATTTTCAATTTAGAATGAATAATTAACTGCCTTAAACTTGTGATTTTAAGTTGAAATTTTACTAAATTTATATAGTATTATAACATTTAAGATAAATTAATTCTCATCATATTTGTAAGTTTAAATTATTAGAAATATGAGTTATCTCAGTACTTGGGAAAGTTTTAAGCCAAATAATTGAGATAACCCTCAAAAAAGAAATCAAATGTATTAAATGTATGTATGCCATTTAATATATTTAAAGGAATTTTATTAGCAAGTTTGTAAGTTATTCAAAGTCTCTTAAAAGTGAGAGCTGAACATTTACTGAACTTATAAATAAAATAATAAGATTGCAATCTAAACTTAAAATCTTAAGGAAAAACTATGTTTTGGATTTGTAACTTCAATAACTCAAATAATAATTTTAAAGCTAAAGAAAGACTCACAAAAGATTTTTTAGTGCGCAAAACACATCCTTAAGAAAACTTTACATTTAACCATTGATACAGTTTAAACTGACTTAAAGTCAAATGTTGAATATTTAAACTTACCTCAAAGAAAAATGCATATTTTGCGAATCTACTCCGTGCAAATTATATCTCTACTTTAAAGCACAACCCCATTTTGCCTTCCCAAAAGTTAGAACAGGCTGCATTACTGTAATCCATATATTAGCCGGGTAGCTGCTATTGAAAAACATTATACCTGCAAATCTCTATGGCTTAAACACACAAAAAAATTCCTGTCTCACTGAAATTATAGTGAGTGATTCTCTGGGACTGGAGGGGTAGGGGGTTCCAGGCCACAGCTCAAAACCCAAGTGGCTTCACCTCGTGGCTAATTCATCTGGGTCATGCATGTCCAGGATCGCAGTGGAGAGGAGAGCCTAAGAGATTGTGTGAGAGGTTTTGAAAGCTGAGCCTAGAGGAGTGCACACCACTCCCACTCCCTCCCCACTGGCCAGAATTAGTCACACGGTTGGGAAATGAGCCACTCTCTGTGTCCAAAAGGAGAAAGTAATGGTTTGGTGTACACATAGCATTATCTCTGCCATACTTCACAGATTAATTTGCTCCCTCAAAACAAATCTGTGATATAAATGTATTGTTTTCGTAGAAAATACTGATTGTGACTTGGGTGGCAGGAGATAGTTCCACAGCAGTGTATGTAAATGAATAAAAGAGCTAGCAGTGAATTAATTTTACCCCTTAACCCTGAGGCTGTCAAGCTTTTAAATGTGTTGGTCTTGTTAACACAGCAACAAGTACACAGGAGACTTGGCTGTTAGGTGTTTAATGTAGGTATTCTGAAAGGTATTCTGAAACTAGGTAATTTGGGTTCGGAGTTCCCTGCAATGTCCTCTTCAGTTGTCTGTATAACCTAAATTAAACAAATAATTGCTATGTTATCTTTTTACTTTGTGTCCAGTAAGTCCGGACATAATCACAGGATAAAGTAAAGACTTTTCCCAAATACCAGTATATGTTTTGGAACTATTTTTCTAAATAAATTGTTTAGGGTTGATCCAATCATTTCATTCCAATAGAAACTACTATTTTGGAAAGAGAAATAAAAAAAACAACAAAAGGAAACAATTTCATTATATGTACAAAACTATTAATTATTTCTTTCAATAATAGGATCTATATCATGAATGATTTACTCATTTATTGGTTATTTTAAACAAGAAGATTTGCTTGACTTTTCCATATTTTTAATAAGTATGTATTAAGCACTTACTGTGGGCCATATTATTAAGCATATATTCTGGGTCATTCATTTTCATTATTTCTGAACCAAATTAATGGTCTGAATAAATCAAACCCAATTCTACTTTTTGTCTGACTTATACCCAAACACTTTGGGGTTATATGTTGATTTATTCACTTGTTGGATAAGCATTTTTTGCATGATTACTGGGTATCAAATCCAGTGAAAGATAATGTGAGAAAACAAGAAAAGTTATCCATATTCTTGAGAGGCTTCATTTCAGAAAACTCCAGAACTAAGTGCTCAGAACTAAAAAGCCCCAGTTGCAGTCTCAAATTATCCATTATTCTACAATGTTGGCTGGTAAAACAGAGTAAAAATATTTGATTTCTAGTCCAAATTTGGGATAGTTTAGGAGCATTAACTTTGGGAACTTGGTCTTAATTTAATTTATCAAATTATGTCTAGGAGCATTCAAAGCAAGCAGCAGAACAAAACTTAAAAATTCCCAACAGGAAAAAAAATAGTTTCTACTTTTCTCATAAGAATTTCCACAATGCCAGAATCCATTTGCAACAAACAGCTCCTTCAACCATCAAGAATCCATTCACTTGGGCTATTTCACTCATGTAAAAGCTATTTATGGGTTATGCTCCAAAATGTATCCTTTACAATATTATTTTAAAAATGAAAATAATTCTGCATTTATGGCTGTATCCTGGTAAACACAAAAGTACTATAGAGTAAGATAAAATTGTCCTCTGAAAGAACCACTATAAAAATTGTGCATAAAAATTGTGCAGTGGCTATTATCCACCACAATTTGCAAATTAGTAGATTTTTGCCCAGGATAATGATTTTGTTATAAATCTAATTGTTTTTGATGTCAGGTTAAGCTGGCACAGTAAATTCAAGTGTTGATGAATCTCCTTGTACTCCAAACACATAGCAATGATAGATAAAACTTTGAAAAAGAAAATTAAAATTGCATAGCCAAGCTCAAAAATAAGACCAGCATCACTGTGGACCAGAAATGTGTAACCATGCCCTGAGAATGGAGCAGATAAGCCATCTGTCTTCTGGGCTCCAAGCCCAGAAACAAGAAATAACGACCAGGAGTTCAACCAGTGTTGACTAAAAGAAACCAAAACTGCTCTAAGCAAGAGGAGGACAGAGCCAGGTCTACTTCGCATCTTTGAACTCTGTAAATTTAAAGTTTTTGATGGTGCACAAATTTCTCCAGGAGTGTGGTTCATTCAAATAAATGAATATGATTCATTACTTTATATTATTTTGATAGGGAGAAGCAGTTTTAGGGGCTTCTCCTTGGCGCTTCCTACCAGAATAGCCATTTCTCTGAAGGTCTAAGAACTATTATGGGCATTCTGCTGGTAACTGGGTATATCTACTCCAGCTATGCATTCAGGCACTGAGTAAATAAACTTTGGGTGGGTTCAGGACCCTCTGGACAGACCTAGGCCAAAAATCCATTTGTTACTTCACTTCTATGACTGCTGGACCACCATGTGACTTGGAACCTCTAAGATCAGCAACAGTTCAGAGCCAGTCTCCAGTATTCACTGAAAGTCTGCAAATGTCCATATTCCAGTGACAAGTCACCCTAGTAAATAGCTACAGCTTGTTTTTGGAAAGGAGAGGAGGAAGATTCATGGTATCAACTTCTGGGAATGTAGATGAATCCTTCCTCATGCAGATTCTGCCTCCCTTTCATTTGAGGGGTCTGAGTCTGTAAACTGGCTCAGGCCTGAGAATTGAGTGAAATCATGGTTTTCTACTGTGGTGATACAGAACAGGCTTCTATTCACCAGAATTAGAGTCTTTACCACTTATTATGTAAGACTTGCATAGGCTGTCCACCTATCTTAATCATAGACACCATGACCCATTAACCACCACCAAAGCTCTGTGTGACTCAAACTATTCTTATTGCTATTCCAGCCCTATTACCCTTTAGAGTAACCATGAACACTTTGTTTCTGGTGGTTAATTGCTGTTGATATCACTTAAGAAAGTATCCAATTATCCTCAAAGAATTCAGGAAGACTTTTAATCTGGGCATCTGCCAGTGTCATCCATGGCCTGCAGAGAAGGGTCACTACAGAGCCTTTCAAGGATGCCAGTGTTCCCTTCACTAATGTATTTTTCAAAGTCTTGGTGAAAGGAATATCTGCTGGACCCACTAGAGAACAGAGTTAAGAGGTGGGTGACCAGGTCACATTTAATAAATCTCCAACATTCTTGCCTCTCTATGCCTAGGGTTTTCTTCCTCTATAGTTTATCAAGGAAGTTGTAGCATCTCATCCATTTTTTATTGAACATTCACTGATTCTAGGTTTAAATCAACCAACCAAGCAATCTGTTAGAGACTAGGTCTGAAAGCAGCGAAAGGTATGGGGGGTCTTGAGGACAATCAGCTTTCCCCTGCAAGAAAATTACTCCAGTGGGTGTTGTTAATATTCTTTAGACTAGAGGAGGCTAATGACCTCAGACAGGAGAGGAAAGGCTCTCCTAGTGAGAAGGAATGTTGGTGGGATTTGGTGATTCAAGTTACACAGCTTCACCAATGTCTACCCAAACATCCTAAAACCAATAGAGTTCCACCTTATCTGGATCAATGCCCCAACTTTACCACAAGAGGCACAGCGAGGTTGTAAATGCGTCAGTGTTGTATTTGGTCACCTTAGTGTCTAAGACCTTAGTTATTAGAAACCTCAGCCATGCAGCTGTAAGAAATAAGGATTCTTGGGCCCGGCCCGGTGGCGCAAGCGGTTAAGTGCGCGCACTCTGCTGTGGCAGCCCAGGGTTCGCCAGTTCAGATCCCAGGCGCGCACCAATGCACCACTTGTCAAGCCATGCTGTGGCGGCATCCCATATAAAGTGGAGGAAGATGAGCATGGATGTTAACCCAGTCTTCTTCAGCAAAAAGAGGAGGATTGGCAGATGTTAGCTCAGGGCCGATCTTCCTCACATGCAAAAAAAAGAAATAAGGATTCTTTCACGGCAATTACAGAAGCTGTCTAGTTTTTCTATCTGTGCTTGAAGTTGTAAATTTAAATAACTAGGTTTTTTATATTTCATATTCTACAGTACAGTTATAAGTAGCTAATCCATTCCACAGTCCTGTGCTTTATTTCATCCATAATAATTCTATTAAAATGCTGCGTTGTTTCTCAAATTCTTAACTTTAATAACTTGCCTCTGATAACCACCTATGAAAGATTTTTAATGTAAGAGTTTTATACACACAAAAAGTACACAAATCATAAAGGACCATCTTGATGAATTTTTACAAAACGAACACACCTGTGTTATCAACATCCAGGTCAAGAAATAGGACATTATCAAAATACCAGAAGCCCCTCATACCCTGTTTTAGTCAATCTAAAGATAAAAACTATCTTGATTTTTAAATTTATAGATTAGTTTTACCTATTTTTAAACTCTCTATATAAGTTAAGTATGCACATTTAAAAATCACCTGATATTCCTATAATAGACCCTAGTTTGATTTGCTGATTTTTATTAATCATTTTTATACCTATGTTCATGAGAAAGATTGGTTTCTATTTTTCCAATATTTTATTGCCCCTCTGAAGTTTTGGCGTCAAGATTATACTGAAGTCATCAAATGAATAGGGAAATATTTCCCGTCTCTATCTAGCATCTGGAAAAAATTGGTTCAGACTAGTCTTATTTCTTTCTGAAATAACTGGAAAAATTCATTGGCAAAGCAATTTGATCCTGGAGCTTTCTCTGTGAGATTTTTGTTAACAGATTCACTTAATTTGAAAGATATAGAGTGTATTAGTTTCCTGTGGCTGCATAACAAATTATCACGAACTTGATAGCTTAAAACAATGGAAATTTATTCTTTCATGGTTGGGAGGCCAGAAAGTCCAAAATCAGTATGTCATCATGGCCACGTTTCTCCCAAAGACTCTAGTCGCCAATCCTTCCTTGCCTTTGGCATTGGATTTAGGGCTCGCTCGGATAATCCAGGATAATCTCATCTAGAGATCCTAAACTTAATTACATCTGTAAAGACCCTTTTCCCAAATAAGGTTATACTCACAGGTTTCCAGCGGATGTATGTTTTAAGGGGCCACCATTCAACCTACTGCATAGAGCTATTCAGATTTCCTATTTACTCTTATAATTTTACAGATTTGTCTCTATTTTTACAGTTTTAGTAGGTTGTGTTTTTCAAGAAAAATTCTGTTTTTTCCAAGAGTTCAAAATATATTGGTATAAAAACCTTTATTATTATCTTTTTAATGTTTGCAGTCTATACTGATGTTACTTTCTTATTCCTGTTATTGGTAATTTGTATTTCCTCTCTTTTTCTTCATTAATCTTGCTAGGGGCTTATCAATCATATCAGTTCTTCAAAGAACCAACTGTTGTCTTCATTGATTCTCTTTTCTGAACTTTGTTTCCTATTTCATTGATTTCTATTCTTAGCTATTATTTCCTTCTCTTGGTACTTCATTTTTCTTTTCTTTTTCTAACTTCATGAGATGAAGCATAAGTTTTGATATGGCATATATTAATCATCTTTGATTTAAGCCATTTTAAACTTGCATTGTGATTTCTTCTTGGATTATGTTACTTAGAAATACATTATTTAATATTTGAGATATTGGAGATTTTCTAGTTATCTCTGTTATTTATTTATAGCTTAATTCCATTATATTCAGAGAACATACTCTGAATGATTTCTCTTAGATAATTTCTCTTCTTAGAGAATTTATCTCTTTAGACAGAATAACTCTTCTATCTAAAAATATCCCTCTCATTTCTTTTAGTCCATGTTTACTGGTGACAAATTCTGTTTATGTTTGTCTGAAAATATTTTGATTTCACTTTTGTTATTAACAGATATTTGTTCTGGATATAGACTTCTAGATTGGAGGTTATTTTCTTTCAGTGTTTTAATGGTATTATTTCACTGTCTTCTAGCTTCCTTTTTTTTTTTGGAGTTCACTTTATTGTTGCTCCTTTGAAGATGATATAGATTTTTTCCTGGTTGCTTTTAAGAATTTTTTCTTTTGCTTGGTTTTCAGCAGTCTTATTATGATGTATCTAATGTTATTTTATTTATATTTATCCTGCTTGATTTATCCTATTTCCAGTTCACTGGGTTTCCTGAATCTGTGAGTTATTACATAAGTTTTGGAAAGTTATTGGTCATTATATATTCAAATATTACTTCTTCCCTGGCCTTTTCATTTCTTTCCTTTTGGAGCTTCAATTATATATATATATATATATATATATATATATATATATATATATATATATATATGTTAGATCTTTTCATCTTATCCCACACATCTCTACTATTCTTTTCTGTATTTTTCATTATTTTTTCTCTGTGTACTTCAATTCATATATTTTTAATTAAGCTTTCTTCCAGTTCACTAATCCTTCCTTCTACTGTGTCTAATTTGATACTAAATCCATCTAAAGATTTCTTAATTTAGACATTGTATTTTTCAGTTCTAGAATGTCCATTTGATTCTTTTGAATATCATATTTCCATTCCTTGGAAACTTTTATCTTTTCATCCATTTTATCCATATTTTCTTGAACATATTAATAATAGTTATTTTGAAGTCCTTTTCAGATAACTCCAATACTTGGATTATAATTGCAGAATTGCAGATATTTCAGATACTAGATTCACCCTTCTCTCTACCTAGTCTACCTACTGGTGGCTGATCCATCCCATAAAATAGAGATTGTGTAAGTCAAGGCTGGATTGCAGATACGATAGTAGTCAGTCCACATTTGGTGTGCTCCTGATCATTCTGAGTTATCAACACAGAGCCTGTTGGGTCCTAAACTTCAATCATTAGCTTGTAAGACTGTTGAAAGCTCTGCTCTGCTTTAGAGATGCTTTCTATTTTGACAATTGTCCTTAAGGGAGCAATTGTTGTTGAGTTTGAGGTCCCCCAGTCATCTTCTGGTTTCTCTGTCCATGTGCCATATATTAAGGTAGTAATGCTCAGCTTTAAACCCATTCTTATATATTCTGTTTCTAATGATGAGGACTCTCCAAATTTCTCTTTTGCCCACTGGTAACCTGTTAAATGCTTCCAATAGAACCAATAGGGGGTCTAATAGAGCCACTTGGAATCTAGGAAACCAAGTGCTATGAATGATTTTAGACATAAATCTAGAGGGCAATACTGGAGGAGGAGAAAAGACCTGTTTACTCCTTTTTGTTTAATGTGAGCTTCCTGTTTGCTTCTCATTCCTGTCAATGGCTCCCCAGGCTCACTTCTTATCACCAGCTGTGGCAGTTCATTCTGGTCACAGTCGGTGAATCCAGTTTGCAGTTTTTCCAACACTTGAAAGAACTAACCTCATTGTACCCCCTCAGAGATACCAGAACCAGCCAGTTGGGACTCTCTACTCAAAGGTTGGAGTTATAGCCCCATGGAAACCCTCCTTCAAACTCAGAGATTAGCACCAACTGAGCAGCACTCTTTTCTCAGGTCTGCATTTCAATGTCCTGTGGCCCCTCCTCTAAGCTTTTTAATTTGCTAATTCTAACCTCTTCTGTTCATTCTCCCCAAGCCTTGAGTGCAGCAGCTGTTTCTTGCTATTGTCATCTCTATCACATATTAGTGTTTTCTATTTTGCCTTTTCAGATCTTCAATACATAACATAAATATATATACTCTCTGTTAAAATAATTGGTATGGTTTCTGTTTCCTGAATCTACTATGAATAATATGGGATATTCATCTGTCTATAGACAACATGATTGTGGACTTAGAGAATCCTAAGGAATCCTACAGAACCTACAGAGAAAAGCTACTATAATCATTAAGTGAATTTAACAAGGTCACAGGATATGAAATCAAAATTAAAAATCATTTTACTTTTATATACTAGCAATGAAAAAATGAGAGAATAAGCAAAAAAAAAAGCATTTACAGCAGTCTCAAAAAACCTGAAATACTGAGGCATAAATTTAACAAACTATGTAAAAGTATATACACTGAAAATTAAAGAACATTGCTGGGAGAAATTAAAGACCTAAATAAATGAAGAGACATATCTTGGTGATTTTAAAATATGTCTACAAATCTTCTATACTTCTCTCTTCAGGAAGTGAGTTCTAATTCCTTTCCTCTTGAGTGTGGGCTATACTTGTCAGAATAAAGCCGTGAGGACACTCAAACCTTGGAAAAGTATATGAAGGAGGCTTTTGAAGGATTGGTAACGTTCTGCTTTTTTTTTACGTGGTTGGTGGGTAAGGATTGTTCAGTTTTTGAAAAATCAACACATTGTATACTTACAACGTGCACTTTTCTGTATGTACATTATACGTTCATAAAACGTTAAATATACAAATAAAAATTTACAGCAGATATCATATTTATAGGTGAACTTGGATATCTTGAAACAAGGATGCCCACTATCGCTGCTTCTATTTAACATTGTACTAGAAATCCTAGACAACACAGTTAGGCAAATAAATAAATAATAACTATTAGTATTGGAAAAGAAGAACTAAAGCTGTCATTATTTGCAAAAACATGGTTTCATATACAGAAAATGCAGAATAATCTCAGATAATACATTAGTATTAATAAATGTAGAATTTCTATATATCAACAGTTATATATCAAAAATGTTAAAATGACGCTGTTTATAATAATATCAAAATACCAAATACCTAGGAATAAGTCTAATAAAAATGTGTAAGACCACTACAAATAAAACTGCAAATATTATTAAGAAAAATTTTTTAAAGACCGTAATACATGGAGGAATTACACCATGTTTGGGGATTGGAATGTTCAATATTGTAAGGATATTGAGTTTCCTAAAGTTGATCTTTAGATTCAAAGCAATCTTAATCAAAATTTCAGCAGGTCAATGATGACTTAGATTTCTTGCTTTGAAAGTTAGCTACAAGCTATGGTATCCACTGGCATTAGAAAAGGTGGTCTGTATAGATTTTGACTGGTTATTGAGGACGTAGGTTTTCCTGTTGGACAGGAGGTCATGGCTTCTGAGCTTAGGTTTATATAATGCTACTCAGGCGGATGACTGGTCAGCTAATTCAACCAATTTAGCATAATTCATAATCAACGGCTAATAACTGCAAACAAATTAATTGAGCATGAACACATGCTAATTACTAAATTGGACAAATTAAATTCTAACAGAGATAAAATTAATTAATTTCTTAAAGTTTGAAATATAGGGGCTTCCACTGGCCTGGCTTTTATTTACTAGTGAATTATTTTTAGAATATACAAGATAATAATCATATTGTGAGTTTACGACAAAGGAGGGAGGATGAAAACTTTTGGATTTTCACTGCATTGTATGCAAAGAGACTTCTTGAAAATGACATCCTTGATGAAGATGAAAATGGTTGTTGGTCACTTTGAACATTATAATTATTAAAACGCTAGGATGATTTTCTTTGGTTTATTTTTATTTGTATTAACTATGATATCGTCAAAGAAAAATGCATTCCAATGCTCCCCACTTCAGCCCTCATCACTCTGAGATTCAGAAAAAGAAACAATCTTCCCCTTTCAAAGCAGTTCAAAAAGCAATGGTCTCCTCCTCCTCCCCCATCTCTGGAATATTGCTTTATTATTTCCTTTCTTCTGTTCTTCTCTATAGCTTTGCTTTCATCCTACAAACAGATTCTTTTCTCTTCCACCCAAAAACAAGCAAAAAGTTTTCTATGAAGCTTTATCCTCCTCTTCTACAGCTCTATTTCTCTGTTTTTCTCTTCAGTCAAGCTTCTTCAAAGAATAAGTTACCACGCACATTAATGTATCCTTTTTTTCTAAATGGTCCTTAACCTTGGAATCTCTCTTCTAACCCTATCATTCCACTTACTAATATCTTCCCAATTGTTTATATGAGAGACTGCATTCAGCAATTTGATTTCTCTATCCTCTTCAACATTCATTTCACCACTCTTCCTCCTTGAGATTCTTTCTTCGCTAGGTGTCTACTACTCCATCTGGCCTTTTCTCCCACCTCTTCTTTTCATCTTACTCTTCACTAATTCTTCCTTCTTCACTAATCAGTTAAATATAAGTATTCACCAAGATTTACCTTTAATACTTTTCTTTTCTCAATCTATATCTCTTCCTAGATGATCTCATTCATCCTCTTGCCTTTAATTTTTACCTATATCATGATATCTTCCCAAATTGTGTTTCTAACCTAGACCTTGCCTGAAAATCTAATTGCCACTAAAAATTTCCACCTAAATGTCCCATCAGCAGTCAAATTCAAATCTCCTAAACAACTCCTTATCCCTACCCCCAAACTATTTTACCCAATTTTCTTTAACTCCATCAGTAATTCAACATCCACCCAGTCACCCAAGTCTGAAATTCAAAGATATTTTTAATCTTGACTTTCTTCATCCCTGGCCATATCCAATTAAACATCAAGTCTTATCTATCCCACCTCTCAGGTGTCTCTTGAATGTAGCCTTTCCTGGTCGCTTTCATTACCACTATCTTAGTTCTGTGTCTTTCCATCTCTTACACAGACTTTTGTGTTCATTTCCTGACTTTTCTGTCTCCGCTCTTCTCCCTCTCCAGTATTTTCTTCATCTACTAGGTGAATTGTTTTATTAAAATGCAAATCTGACACTTCTCTGCTTTCAGCCCTACTAAATTGTTTACCCACTACCCTTGTCCAAGCTCGAGCTTCTTACATTGGCATTCAAGGAACTTGGTGATCTGGTCCACGAATGTCTCTCCAGCAACAATGAACTACCTCTTCCTCGACCTTGCTATGTTGCTTGTTCCTCTCTGCCTTTGTATATTCTGTTTCTTCTTCCTACTATGCTTTCCCCAATTTATTCATCTGATAGATTCCTATCTATACTTGTCAGAAGCCCTTCTCTGACAGAGTCAATCAGTAATTCCTTTGTTCTACCTGTTTACCGTCTCCATACTTCTACTGTTACAGCTACCACAGTGGCTAGTGATTGCTTCTTTGCATTCTGCCTCACACACTACACTATAAATTCCTTGAGGACAGGAGCCATGGCTCATGTATTTTCTACTATCCAGCACAGTGCCCGACACATGGTAGGTGCTCTAAAATATTTTTTGAATTGAATTAATTCTTTGTAGACCTCTAGCAAGAGCATGACTTTTCAAAAACAAACGCCAGATCAAATTGACTGATTAATTCAAGAAAACCTCATTGTCATGTGATGTGTGTCAACTGTGCTGGCTTCTGAGGATATGTAGTAAATGAGAAATCACAGTCCTTGCCCACATGGAGCATAGAATTCAGGAGTTATCACTGTCTTCCTCTCCACCCTGTTGAAAGCACAGCTTCCCGCTCTCCACGTTGCCCTGCTTTCTCTCCTCCCTGTTTCTTGTGGTTTGTTTGAATTTTGTGCTAATCTAAATTCCTCACGAACACCTTCCATCACCTGCTCACTGATCCATGACCTGTTCTTTTGACTGAATTGCATTTTAAAGGTCCCAGGCTTGACTTTGCTGGTCCTAATGCTGACTGCCGTGAAATGACCTCTATCCCAAGTGACTATCATTCCTGTTTTCCCAAAAAATACAATGTACCTACAGTGTTAACGCAAATAAGCCCCATGTCATATTAGTAAATATGGTAAATTCAAGACCAGTAGACCAGAAATAGCCTGCCTGTTGTTATCTTATGCGGTCATGTGCACCAAATTGGAATGTTTCTTTCCTCAAAGGTGGGAACTGAGTCAGAGGCCATCCGTGTGGCCCTTGCTCAGCAGTCCTGAGCGACCAATAATTAATTTAGGCTGAATGCGATTACTCCCTTGTTAACAATGGTTTTTCTGCCCTTTCCTAGGTTGGCTCTGGAGACACACTGTTGAGTGTGATGTATGACTCCTGGCCCAGAATGAAACCTGAGCCCTGTGAAAGGACAGACGGGGGAAGCTGCTCTGTGCTTTCTAGTGAATTTATGGGTTCAGCACTCTTACCTGAAGTGCAGCAGAAAGGTGTTCTCAAAGAGCACGAGTCCAGCCTGCAAAGAAGAAACAGAACAAGAGAAGCTTCACTTTCTTTGGCTTTTTGAATCCTATCACCTCAGTTTGCACTTTAAAACAATTTACATGCTTTAAGGGGAAGGGAGCAGTGTGTTTGTTGAAGAAAGGGAGGGGCTTAAGAGAGGGAGGTGATTTGTAATGAACTGAAAAAAATTTTTTTGTCTAAAGTTATAAAATCAAGCCAATTGAAAATATTTCAACATATAAAATTTTATTTCAAATGGTGAAAGGTCATTCAGCTACTCTGTTACCAAATCACTACATTTATATGTTGTTATGATTTTTTTGTATCTATTTTGTGTACGAGTTTTATGAAATGGGCAATGTCTTCTTCCTGAAGACAAACCTTGAGTGTTTCATTAGCATTCATTCCTTGCATTGTAAAGATATATAAAGGAAAGGAAAAGGGAAGAGGGAGGGAGGGAAGAAAGGACGGAAAAATAGAGAAGGGGTAGAGAGGAAGGAAGGAAGGAAGGGAGGGAGAGAGCACAGGAGGGAGAGAGGAAGGAAGGGAAGAAGGAAGAGAGGAGAGAGACAGGGAGGTAGGAAGGGAGGGAGGTAATTCTTACTGTACACCTATCATGTACCAAAGTTTGGCAAAATGGTCTTCACCTGCCCCCAACCCTCGAAACAAACTTAGGACCTTAGACAGCCAGGCCAATCCTTTCTTTCCTAAAGAATATTGGAGGCAGGCTCTCAGACTTCCAAATAGTCCACATAGGCTCACCCCCACTCTCATCTTTGCCCACATTTCTGTGGGGCACATCCCACAGAGATCTCAATAAAGTTAAAAAATGACTGACTAATACGAAGACCTCGTTTTCTTTTTTGTAAAGAATTATAAGAAACACAAGTTTTCATTAAACTACCATAAATTGATTAGAGGAATTCTAACATGGGGTTTGGAATTTCTCTACACAATATAACTGCTGAAAATTATTTCCTACCTAAAGTGAAACTGTTTTTAAACATGTGTTGGAGCTAAGGTCTTGCTCATGTTAACGCTCTCCATCAAGCCCAAGACCACAAGAGACACACCTGGAGTCACACAGGCAGAGATTATTGACTTGCTTGTTGCAGTGAGGGAGAACATCCACCATGGAGTTGGTAAGAGAGTGTTAGAAATTACTAGAGGATTTGGGCTTGTGTTAGGTGATTTGAGGGACGGTTTACAGAGGCAGGGCTTTGTCTGGATTACATATGTTAGGAAGTGGTGGTAATTCTATAACTGAGTGTCTTAATAAATCCTATGTAATAGGAGGGAAGACTAGAGAGGGAAAAACTATAATTGGTAAAGAAGTAGCAGTTACTCATACAGCCCCAAAAGGGGAACATTTGGTCATTTTTGCAGTTTGGAAATATTTATGCTTTTGTCTATGTTCAAACAAGATCAGGGAGTGCTCTCATTTTGTTTTGATCCACCATGGACACAGGGTGCCTTGGCTGATGCTGGCGTTTTCTGAAATTGCTTATGTTCAATAGGAGGAAGCCAAGCCCTGTCTGGGAATGCCAGGACTACTCCAGGATGTCAGGAACCACTTTTCTCTCCCTCACATGGAAGCCAGAATTCACTGAAGTAAAGGAAAAATGATAAAATTTTGGTTTATAAATTAGAAGTCAAGGTAAAGCGGCACATTTCTTTCTGCTGTCCCAAGGCATTTAAAGGGAATCTAGTTTTTAAAGTTCAAAGGATGTGGAAGAAACTAGAGAAGCTGGTTATCTTGAGACGTATCTAATAAAAAAGGCCAAAAATGTAATTATTATCTAGCTTTTTTAGGACATGCTGGGAATAATTCTGCACATTCACATTTGTTATATTATTACATTTTTCACCTGTGATGATATATTGATAAGTTAGCATATTTTGTTATTTTTTAAATAAAGTTATTGAAAAAAGTTGGGAGTCTATGTAAGTACTTTTGTGTAAATCTTGCATTCAAGAATAAGACATGAAATATATATATCTACTGAAAAATCAAGAAAATCTTACTGGGGCCGGCCCCATGGCATAGTGGTTAAGTTCGGCACATACTGCTTTGGCGACCCAGGTTCATGGGTTCAGATCCCAGGCACAGACATATACCATTCATCAGCCACGCTGAGGCAGTGACCCATACATGAAGTGGAGGAAGACTGGCACAGATGTTAGCTCAGGGCTAATCTTCCTCAAGCAAAAAAAGAGGAAGGTTGGCAACAGATGTTAGCTCAGGGCTAATCTTCCTCAACAACAACAAAAAAGAAAATCTTATTTAGTAAAAGGAATTTTAAATGGGATAGAGTTTGTTGTATCCCAGGATTTTGGACAGGTCTATCTAGTGAAATCTGGGTCAAAACATGAACACAAATTTGAGAACTTAGACAATCAAAGAGCACTTGTGAACAATTCAAAAAATCTAGTAACTAGAAAAATAGTTTTCCTTTGAACATATCCTCAAAAGTGCTTTACTTTTCAACTTCAATTTGCTGGTATAGTCTTGGCCTTAGTTTTGTAAAAGCAAAAAAAAATGTTTGAAAGGTAGTTAGAGACCAGAACAGCGATAAGACACAAACCATGAAAACAAAGCAAATTGAGAAGCCCAAGTGAATACTGTGAACACTCCTAGACTAAACTGATCAAGCGAATGCATTTGGAACATATTTGATATTACATTTTAAACTGACATGTTACCTCTTAAATGTTTAAATTTGGGTTTGAAGGAGTTCCTCAAAGATTCCTAGAATTACTTAAGGCTTCATGAATAGAGCAAATTGTTATTCCTGAGAATTTTGCTGAAGTGCTTGACAATGGACAGTTAGAAAATATTTCCAAAATCTTTCTAAATAACTTGATGTTAGAACTTGGCAGAGTACCTCATCACTGGGAAGCAAGAAATCACTGTTTCTTATATATTGAAATCTTCCTTCACATGACAATCATACAGTTCCTCTGTAGTAGATATATTCCTCTTCGGGCCCATTTCACTTCAAAAATGACCTCAAACACAAACAATTTACCATGTGCTGTTTCCACCAGAAGGCCAGAGACCTGCTAGAAAAGGCAGTTTGCCTGAGTAGGTTCAGGAGAAAGACTGACATTTAGTCTTCGAAACGAGATCGCGAAAGGGAGGCTGACCCAAGTTAAGTTGAGCCACTTTTGGCACAAATCCCTAGCATGTTCCTTTCCCAGGCCGGAGTTGAAAATAAATGGGACACTCTGGTAACCCTGGCATAAAATCTGTTTCCAAAATGTCTGCACACCATGCAAATACTGTTGGCAGGGAAGGTTGTGTGTGCATTTATGTGATGTTGGCATCTAAATAAAAAGAGTTGTATGGGTATGATACTGCATATCATCAGAATGACTTGACCTTCATTTTAAAGGAAACACTAAAGCCATAAAGTGAACTGCTGCAGATTTAGAAATGGGAACACACAGACATCTCTGTCATCCCGTATGGGAGAAAACACTGCAGTTTGTGGATCCAGTACCAATCTGACCCTCGATTGGCCAAATTTCCTCTGGAACCTTTCTTGGAGTCCAGGGATGATGGTTCCTAATCTTGTTGAGATTGTAGAACCTTCCCATATCTTCTCTAACCTACCACTATAGTTCCACGAGGGTGATGGGTAGGGAAGACCCTCAGGTGACAGAAAAGAAGTTCAGTTTCAAGAACCATTAATGATGCCTTTTGAAAATCTGTGGTCATTTGAAGCAGATAAAAATTATAGTTTTTATTTAACAAGCACTAACATTGTCCCAGTCACTCTTCTAAACACTTTATGAATATTGTCATTTACTATTCATAACAATTCTATATTTCCCCATTTTACATATGGGGAAACTGAGGCACCGAGCAGATAAGCATTTTTCCAATGTGACACAGCTCATAAATGTTGGAGTCAGAATTCAAATCCAGGGATTCTGGCTCCAGAGTCTGAGCTCTTAACCAGTGTGCTATACACATAGATTTGACCATCCATTCTGTATCAGGTGGCTGGGCTGCTCTGGAGGTACGGTGCACCAAGCAGAGCAGGTACTTGCTTACATTCTAGTTAAGTGAATAAATGAGTGACCTGTTGAGAAGGAAAAGTTATAACTTTTTAGGGATTGTTCCCAATCTTTGGCAAATATTTCAGCAGACCTCGTGTTGCTCCCTTTCTTGCAACATTTCTTTGTATTTCGGATAAAATCAAATACCAATTTGGATAAGTGATTCAGTGTTCCTGTAAAGATCTGGCTCTGGGTTTAAACAGCCAGATTTCATTACGAGGTGAGAAAAAACAGACTTGATGGAATGGAGAGGCATAGATAGAAGTAGGTAATTTGGAAGAGTATATTTCAAACAATTTTGGTAGCTGGAAAGAATGGGATGATGCAGATACATTGGAGACAGAAGTTTTAGACTAAGTTGGTCTGTGTTCTAGTTCCATGCATAGTAGGTTATTATACATGACTGGCATTTGACTGACGAGATTGTCCAAAAAACTTGGAACAAGGCTATCACTTGAGTTAATGGCTGACTCGCAGTGGAACTTGATAAAAGAACATTGATAAAAGAACTTAGTACCGTATATAATACACGGTATATGTATCATAAACAGAAGTTGGACATTTTTGTTATTATTTTTAAAATCCCAAGGTATGTAGGCTTAATAGAACTAATTTTTTAAAGTAAATGTTGAAAATTAGATTTCCATAATAAAAAATCAAAGTCCATTTTATTCACTTAATTAACTTCAAGGAAATTAAGTGAATAAAATCTGTTACATTTTATTTTTAAATTGTTCCTTTAAATACTTACTCTGAAAAGCAAAGTCCCAAGCATCCTAGGTAAACCAGATAATAACTTGAAAGTGCTGCCAGATGAAATTAAAGTTTTCTTCCATCTCATAGAATTTCTGTGTGAACCCCAGGGCAGAGATAGTGCTGTTTTGTGATCTGAAAATAAAGAGTAACATTGGTTGGAAAAATTTCCCCTCTCCTTTCAGTGTGGGTAATGGTGTGGGCAGTGGCAGCAGAACTAAGAGGAGAGGTCGTGGCTCAGGAGCCAACAGAAGAAGGTTCCAGAGCATCATGTACCTGAGTGCATAGAGTCTTCCTCCAGAAGATGGCAAATGGCCCCTCTAGTCCTTTCTCTAGGCAAGAAACAGACTTGATAATCCTTTGAAAGCAAATCTGATGATATCATCCCTCCATATCAATGTTTTCATCCCCATTTGGCTAATCTCAGAACCTTTAGGAAGACCTCTGGGGCCTGGTATGATCTGGCCCCTCTCTACCTTTCTCTTCATTGCTCACCATGTCATCCCTGCACTCTGCTCCAAGCCAGTCTGCAGATCTCTCAATTCCTTGATTCAACGGTGTTCTCTCTTGTCTCAGGATCTTCTCGCTATGGTCTTTGCCTTAAACACTCTTCTCCTACTTCTTTCATGGCTGACTTTCACCTCTGTGCATGACTCAAATTTATAATTCTAGCCCATATTTCTCCTCAAAATTATGACCCATACATACAGATTCTACATCAACTTCTGCACTTGAATGTTTTAAAATTATTTCAAACTCAGCAAGCCCAATACTCAAATCATAATCACTGGTCCTCTTCCAGTGCAGAGATCTTAGAGAAAGTTCTCCTTTCCACCTGGTTGTACAAGTCAGAAATTTAGGACTTATCTCATGCCTTCCTTCTCCCTCACTGCTTCCCCATATCTGATCTATCATCAATATGTATGACTTTATCCTCTAAATACTTCTTGAACCCGTTCCTTTCCATCCATCTAACCACCTCCAGTGTGGTCTAAGTCAGAACTTTACTGTGCATATGAATGAACCACCTGCGGAGCTTGGTAGAATGCAGATTATGATTCAGCAGGTCTGCAATTCTAATAGGCTCCTCGGTGATGCCCATGTTGTTGGTCTGCAAGCAACTTTTTTGAGTAAGGTGGCTCTAAGCCACCAGCAGTTCTTTCCTGGGTGACTGCCTATCATCCCAATAGGTACAAATAATCCCTCTATTCCATCACCCAGACTATAGCCAGTCATCTTCACCAAGTCCAGATCTTCAGAGACTTCCCAGTGCTATTGGGACGAAGACCAAGAGCCTCAACATGGCTTACAAAGCCTTCCGTCAGCAACCCCTCCCTACATCTCCAGCATCATCCTAATCCAAGCCTACTCTTGCTTTCTGCCCTCTGTCCATGTTAGCATACTTTTATTAAGTTTAACTATATGAAATGCCACCTTTGTAAGTTAAAAACAGTTGAATATCAGCAATTTCTCACTGTTCAACCTAATAGTTCTTGAATGAGCTGAGCTCATTCCCTGCATAAGACCTTTTTAAAAAGAAGACACGCTCTGTTCTTCCTCTCCACCCTATCATTTCCCATTCATCTTTCAGATCTAGCTGAATGGTCCCTTCCTCAAGGAAGGCTTCCAGACCTACCTACGAGGTACATATTACACCATGTGCTTCTTCTTCTTTACACTGTCACAATTTTGGATGATTATTTGATTATTATCTGTTTCCTTCACTCAAACACAAGTTCCAAGGGGTCAGGGACCATTTCTGTTTTGTTCATTGTTATAACCCTAGCCCCTGACTCAGCGTCAGCAGATAGTACGCACTTAAATGTTTGCTTAGTTAGTTACTTAGCTAAGGCAGAAGCAATGTAAGTATGGTCTACAGATCACCCCCTTGAACTCTAGGGTGGGCTTGGGAAGGAAGTAATGTTCCAGGGGAAACTGGTCAGGGGATCTAAGGAATTTGTTTCCTTCTGTAACCGTAGTCCTTTCGTAGAGGCTTCTCATGTCCAAGTTGGCTTATACCTGCTATAGTAAATTAATCCAAACTAAATACAGTGATCACCTAAGGAAAGCTAATCGTGGCCATTTTTGCATAATGCTTTACAATTGATAAAGCTCTTTCACACATATTATTTTGTTTGAACATCCTAACAATCCTGTTGCTATAAGTAGGATAAGCATTATTATCATCTCTCTTTCACACACAGGCAACTTGGAGTTGAGAAACTCATACAGCTGCAGAGCAGGTACTTTAACTCAGCCCTTCTACTGCCAAACCTGGGTTCTTTCCATGACCAATGTTCCCTGAAATCAGGGTGAGATGCACCTTCCTCCTGAGCCCTGCATTGTGAGGCGGGAGGTGGGGCAACGTTGCACTGACACTGGCAGAAGGCTGGAATTCGGTCATAAGAATTAAAAATCTGTTTAGGATTCTGTGGTTGATGGCTCATATATCACATAACTGTTTTATTTTTAGATCCTCTTAGACTTTCCCATATTCCAAACTGTTGAGCACAAAGATTTCTTAAACATGATAATGCTTGTACCAATTCACACATATTTTGTATAGCTCATATAATCCTTTTCCTTTTGTCTTGATATTTTGCATCATTCACATTGAAAATGATTGTTTCATAGAGAACTAATGATGGCCACTTTCCCAGACATTTTCCAAATGTTTTGCAGTCACTGATGGGTGGACCTGCTAATTTTGTGAGTCAGCTCAGGGTCACTAATGATGGGCTTAGAGACCACAAAGAGCCTCAGTGAGAGAACAGCATTCACCAACCCACATCAGAGCAGCAATGTGGACCTTCAGCCTTTAGATCAAGTAAAAGCTTTTGAATTTCCCCTACAAGATTTTGAACGACACTAAGAGACATTTGGGTTTTCTGATCCTATAAAATTTGAATAAGATGATCATTAAAATCCTCACTATATTCATGCCTACTCAAGATGCATTTCTCCAAATGAGAACCTCTTCCTAGCATAAAAACAAAAAACAACCAATCAAACTTCCTCCAACTGGTTCACGCAATATTAAAAGCCAATGTTGGGAAAGAGAGTCACTTTCACACTGGAGAAATTCTAGATCTTCAAAAAGTTGAATTAAGAAAGCAGACGTGTAATCTCTGGAGATGAAGGTGGATAAATGTCAGACTCTTGGGGTAAATTTTAAGAAGTGAGTACTTTATAAAGATAAATCAGTCACTTCAGGAAAACATGGTAACTCTGGGGGGAAGGCCAGAGGAATCCCCAGAGTCTACTTCCCTGTCATTACCTTTTTGCTCAAGGATTGTGGGACCTATGAGCCATAGCTCTCAACTGTCTTTTCAGTAGAGCCGATAGCCTGATAAAACCTTCCCCAGGAACATTCTCATCACTGTCCATCCATTCCACTCCTCTTCTCCTGAGGTATATCTTCTGTTCCAGAAACCTCTGGCTGCTCAGCTGAGCACAGGTAAGGAATGCCATCCAACTGAACCCAAAGGAATTGTCCAGAAGGAAAGTAGAAAATAGACTCTCTTTTTTCTAGAAATGTAGCTATTTTGAGCATTGAGAAGGCAATCTCTTTGGATAGCTAAATGAGATTTTTTACATCTCACTCTGGATATCTGTGACCAAGTAGATGCTGCCCAAACTTACAGTGTGGGCCTCAGCATGATTTCAATGACTTAGACATTCTTACTCCTGCTTTAAGACGTATGGGTCTTCGAAATTATAAGTACATTTCAATTTATAAGTTAGTTTCATCTAAGGGCTGTGTTTACACTCTCTGTCATAGGGGCTAAAGCCTGGATTACTAAGAAAGTCTCCAGTCAATTATAAAATCCACCCTATATGGTATTACCAGATTGCTCATCCCCAAATTTTGTATTCATCATGTAGGTCCCTACCCAAAAAGTTTTAATGGCTACACTTCACTTGCAGAATAAAATCCATACTCTTCCCTCTGGCATTTAAGTTTTCCCACCATCTGAGTCCATGCTGACTTTCCAACATGACGACTCAGCACTTCCCAACGCAAATTCTTTGCCTTCTAATAATCAGTCTATTTGCTGTTATCATTAATTTATTCATTCATTCAACAGACATTTATTAAGCTCCTACTAGGGTCCAGGCATTATTCCAGGCACTAGTGATTATATCTCTGAACAACATAGATGAAGTTCATTGACCTAAAGGAGTTCATACTCTAGTGAGAGAGGTAGACAGTAAAAAAGCAAATAAATATTTGATGGGGCAGGTGGTGATAAGGGCTATGAAGATAGATAAAGCACTGAGGGAGTTAGAAGCCTGGGAGGTATTTTACACAGGGCGGGGCTGTCATAGAAGTCCCTGATGAAGTGACACTTGAGCAGAAACCAGAGGGAAGCTAGGTTTGTGGGCCATGTGGACAAATAGGTGAAGAGCTTTACAGGTTGAGAGAACAGCACATGCTAAGGCCTTGCAGTAGGATGTGCTTGGCACATTCAAGGAGGCCAGTGGGACTGGGGTGGAGTAAACAAGAAGAAAGTGATAGGAGATGAACAAAGAAATAATGGGAAGGTGAGCTCAGATAGGACTGATTAAGCCATGGTAAGAACCTTGACTTTTCCAATGAGAAAAATGTAAAGCCATAAGAGAGTTTGAGCAAAAAAGGAACATCACTAATGTTCACTCTAACAGGAACACTCTGGTTCAATGTGAGAATAACCTATAAGAAGGTCAAGGGTATAGGTAAAGAGACCAATTATGAGGTTATTGCAATCATCCCAATGAGAAGGAATGACAGCCTGGCCCAGGATGGTGGCAGGAGGGGTAATGAGAAGTGGTCCAATTCTGGGTATAATTTTAAAGAGGAGTGGGAAGGACTGCTGAGGGTTAGATGCAGGCTAAGAGAGAAAAAGAGAAGTTAGGCATGACTAAGATTTTTGATGTGAGCAACCGAAAAAAACAGAATTCTCACTAAATGATTTGGGGAGCAGATTTTAGAGGTGGGGCTGGGAAATCAAAAGTGCAATTTGGGGCATATCTTGATTAGCTTTGACATGCTAGTAGACACACAAATAAAGATGTTGACTAGGCAATTGGATATCTAAGCCAGGAGAGTGCTCTGGGTTGGAGATAAAAACGAAGGAGTTATCAGTATACACGTGGTATTTAAATCAGTGGAACTTAGGGTGTGAGGGCATGTAAAGTAGAGAAGAGAAGAGGTCTGAAGATTGAGACCCTGGAGGTCAGGAAGAGACAGAGGAAGCAGCAAAGGAGATGGAGAAGAAGAAACCAGGGCTGTGAGAGGACAACCACCTGGATCACTTCCTCCCTGCCTTAGCTCGTGTCAATCTCTCCACCAGAAATGCCTAGGAATACCTCTTTAACCGCCTCCATTTATTCACATCATACCCATCCTTCATAGTCTGGCACTTAATTTTGTGTTCTCTGTGGCTTCTCTTGTCTTGAGTTTCATTCAACAATTTTACTCTTGTCTATGTTTTAGCTCTTTCTAGATGAATCATTTTTGATTAATGTCAATACACCTTCCATTCCCAATGCTGTCCTTCACTTTAATTTTGTCAGTTGGTTCCTCTCTGAGTGTGTCTAGGCAGGTCAATCTTTCCACCACTTCCCAGCCATCCCAGACCCCAAGTGTAAACACACACGAAAACCATTGATAGCACCAGCTTAACGACAGATGACAAAAGAAACTAGGGGTGTTTGGGGTCTCGAATCCAATTCTGAGGTGGCCCTAGCACCTGGAGATGTGGAATTTGTGTCATCATGATATGGCCCAAACTCAGTAACACATAGGATAAATCAAAACAAATCATTCCATGTATGTGTTCAGTAAGTTTTGGCACAAGGAAATAGAAATGTATGGAAAGCAATGCCTACCCTCAGAGAGTTCACTCTCTAAAACAAGCAAATAAAACAGGAAAAAGTGACACTTTAAATAACAAAAATTAAGAGTTGAGGAGAGCAATTTTAAAACTAGTTTTAGATTTCAAAACTAGAATGATTAGTTCTAAGATATTGTTTGTAAAAGGCATGGAGCTACCTATACTGTTCGTTAGTATCATTCACAATCGTGTTGTTAAAGGAGAACAGAACCTGACATCTTGTCTATCAAAATAAAAGAGAAGCCCTGAGCAGGCCTGGCCTAGCACAAGACCGACTCAGAGTCGGCAAGAGGCAAATGCATGTGGGATGCATTGACAACTGACTCTAAATGCCCCTCTGAAAATAAGGAGAGCGAAGATGCCCCTCAGCTGATCAAGCACAGCTCTCTGAAGGCAAGGGGCAGTCTGGAACTGGCAACATCTGCGGACCTGCTGACCTTCTCTCTCCAGAGATGGGCCATTGTTAACGTGGGGTTGAATTTGGGTTTGCACTAATAACCCAGAGAAAACTTAGACATTTGGTCTCTGGTACACGAAGTTAGTATACAATGATATGAGATGCTTTCCCCCAAGACTGGCATTTTTCAGGGAAGAAGGATTTTGAATCTCTGCTTGTGATAACTGCAAGTCATTTGACATGGACTAATCACAGCACACAGGTTCACAGAACAAGGAGATGAGTGATGTCCTTTTGTTAACCGATGGCCCTGGCACTGCCACATAATGAGGGGCCAATAGGAAGCAAGATGACAGGGACCAGTCTCATTCAGACCAGCCAGGGTGGACAGGTTCACAGTGATCTTATTTAAATGCTATAAAAAGAACATAAACTCAGCAATGATGGATGATCTAATGGAGCCTTTAAGTAGTGGGAGATGGGGCTTGTTTGTCTTAAAGCCAGGGACACAAATGCCCTTTTTTATCAACATTCAGTTTAAAGTTATCTAGATTTTTTTTGTTTTTAATATAAGTGCTGGTGAAGCAAGCACTTTTTTTCTTTTCAAGAAATAGTTTTAAAAAATCAAATAATGTTGCTCTGTGGAGTTAACGTTGTCTCATAATTAATCCAACTTTACTAAATCACAAACAAAGCAGGTAAAGACAAATTGAGAAATTAAAGCAAAATTTCCATTCACCAATGGTTGTGCAGGTTGCAACGCTCGTAAATAATCCTTTATATGAGAAAAATATGAGAGAGAATAAACTATATTTACCAACCAATATTCCTGCAAAACCAGATTTTAGACAATATTATTGAAACCTTAAAACTTACAACTATCTTCTAGGGTAAAAAACTTGTTTTTACATCTGTTGCTATAACCTTTATTACACAGAGTTGTAAACTGATTCTGAAAACCATCGAGGTTACATTTTATTTTATTTAGATGTATAAGATTGTTTACATCTCTTTTTTTAGTTTATTTGGTTCATTATATCATGGAAATATCTATTGTTTATTTTCAGAGGAGCATAGACCCCTTAGTGAATGGAAATTTAAATTTAAATAGAGTCATCAAATTCAGGATGCTTTTTAGTTAACGAAAACTGAAAACTCAGACTAGCTTTAAAAGTGTTATCATTCTAATTTTTTAGTCTTCCTTTCTCTTGTTCGTGAGCTCTAAACACCAGATAAATCAACTTGCTTACTGGTAACGCCTTATTTTGGTTTCTTTTCTTGAAATTTTTTATTTAAATGTCTTTTTCTTAAAAGAGCATGTCATCAGTCAAAATAATGCTATCACTTCTGAAAATATTTTCATTTTCTGACATGCACCGAGGTGCCATAAAGTAGTGTTGACAACTCCATCTTTAGCATTCCACAAATCTTATGGAGATATATCATCGGAAAACCACACAATCTATATCCGGGCTTTGACAAAACTGAAACATGGCCTGCCAGCCACAGATAAGGTTTTGAAATGTTAGTCACAGAAAAGGTGATAACAGAAACAAGGATCAAACGCATGTACACCTTCACCTTTGGACGCCTGCGGTTTTGAGCCATGCCACTTTGGTAAAAGATATTGCCATTTGGCCTCTTGGCAAAGTCAGTGTGATGCCACATGAAAACACACTGTGGACTTGGTGTTAGATGTGCTGCTGGGAGGGTGCTGGAATTAAGAGATGCTGTGAAACAATAACACAGCATCTCTAGCAAATTGGAGAACCAGGTAGTCAGCACTGGCGCAGTTTGCCACCGAGCTCGCAGGATCAAAGCAACATGCCATGGCTGGGCTGAAAACAGCAGCTCAAATGGAAACTATGAAATATTTCGGAGCAAGTGGAATCTTCATTCTTCTTCTCCTTGTTTTCTTTCTCCTCCTTCTTCTTTTTCTTTTAATCCTGAAGTGTTTTGGGATTTCAGGCTGTTCTCAACTTTATATGGAAAATTTCAATAGATAGGCGGGGACAAAAACTCATTACGCTGGACCTAGACATGAAATATTAAACCAAAGGATTTTTTTAAAGACTTTTTAAAAATATATCCAGAACGACCACAAATACTACCTTTAAGACAGAATTTATAATCATTTGCTTCTTAATGGTTCCTCCCCCATGCCATCCATTTTCAAACAAAGCTGGGTTTATGGCCATCATACGAGATTACATTCCCGCGCAGCTGCCGTATTTCTTCTATAATGATTTATTTAAAAGGGCTTCACCATGATAGCTCTCCAACTTTGTTCCTTCCTGTATATCACTGTTCAGGGTCAAAAGCTGGGAAAAGGGCTGGTCCCTAAGGCCTAACATATTTCACCAGTGGAGACTCTGGCTTTTCACTTCTCTTTCTCTCCTCATCACTTTATGCTTAAAGAAGAACAGATGTGGAAACGTTTAGAAAAAGACTAATTGAATTTCACATAACACAATTTAGCATTGTTTGAGGAAGTACCTAAATCAACAGCACATTTTCCAAAGTCCCAGCCTCGCCTAATTAGAACACCAAACGTGTGACTAATTGGCCACACTTCCACCAAAGGCTCTGCTACAGATGAGCTGTCGCCCACTCCCCTCGCCCCAGCTGAGGCTGGCGGTTTGGCTGCTAGGGAAGGCGGTTTCTCTAAATGAGCTGGGCCGAGCATAATGAGGAGAGGCAGTGATGGCGGAGAACAAACTCAGGCAAAGCAGGAGAGAGAAATTGGAATGCTTACTCGGTGGCAGCACCCAGAGAATTACCGGGAGATTATCAGGACATAAATTAAGAGATACGTGGGGCTCTGTAATTGGGACAGTTAATAGCCTGCTCTTTATCATTTTGGCTTCATGGTCTTAGAACTTGACATCTAATTAGAACATAATCTGATATCATCAGCGAAGGCTCCATTTAAGCCAGCCCTTTACCACTGGCGGATCTGTTTTTTGCATGCAACAGGAGGTTTTCTGTCTTCCTCATGTTATTTCCTAATGGTGTGCAGGAGAGTGTGTGGGAAAGAAAGGACATCATTAGAGCAAAGGGAGAGGATGATTCCGGGCTGGTTATATTGTAAAATGCTGAGCATTTTGCTTTAGGGAATCTGTCGTCCCCACTTGCTCCTCGCAGGCATAAAACCCAGTGACTTTAAAAGTCATTTAGTGCAACTTGCACATTTTATAGATGAGGATTCTGAGGCCAAGAGAGGTGAAGTAATTTGCCTAGGGCCACACATCTCTCTGGGGGCAGACTTAGGACTAGGAATCACATCTTCTGACATCCACCTCTAGGGCCATTTATACTTCCTCTTGTGTGAGCTGCTGTTGAAAGAGTAACATTAGTGCAAGGTTTCACCGGTACCTGCTGATTGCAGTACGTGCTCAATCCCAGTCATTTAAGCAACACAATAACCTATTAGGTTACAAATTTGCTACAGAAATTTATACAATATTCTAACTTGTTAGTGTAGATCCTGGCTTCTGGGAAATTGGCTTTGTAAAAATCTGAATATTTGCTCTAATTAAATCTTGTCATTTTCTGTATGATGAGAAATGGTGTTGACTTCATTCTTCTCTAACAGGAATTCTTCTGAAAGAACAGGCTGTTTCTCTTGATTCTTGTGTCTGTCAAATCTGTGTTTTACCCTCATTTAAAAAACGGAAAGCAATCTGGCTTTAAATTACAAAACGTATCTAGAAAAATCAGTGTTCCTTGAGATTCACTCATGATCGATGTGTGTTATGTTGGGGGAATATTTAAGCTTTCCCTTTGCCACCCAGATTGTGAATTTTAGACTTCTTTCTTCACAATTGGTTAATGAAAGCTCAGGGGATAAAAATTAATGCAGCATCTTCACAAGAAAATTATGATTATTAAAGAAGACATAAATATTTCTTTGATCATCTACTACTTAGAATAATCCTTGCTCCTTGTTTGTCCATGAATCAGGATAAACTAGAGTTGAATACACACATGTAGAAATATCTCCAACTTCCACGTGCCAATGAAAACAAAGCCATAAAACTCCTCTTTCTTAAGTTTTAATCAATGTTTTAGAAAACTGGAAATGAAGCTAATAGAAGAAACCAGGATCAGATGTTAGCAAAACATTTTATGCATTAACACTCATGAAAGTTCCTTATTGATAAATAGCTTAGGTCAGATAGAAAAATATTGTCCTAGAATTTTTTCTTTTCTTGATGAGACTGTGTAAAGAAGAGTGATAATGACACTGATGGGCCATTGAGGGACTGACCAGATAATAAAACCAGGTAAAGGTATACTGATTTTCTAATAATAAAATGAGATCGCCTGTGGAATAGTTTCATCTACTGTGTGACATGGCCAAATAGGTTAAAAAGTGAATCTATCATTTAGGAGGAATCAGCCCTGGGAAAGTTCCTTCAACTCCATTTGCTTCAGACTTTAAGCACAAATGAACAAATGGACTGTGGCATGATTGTGTGTCAGCATGGTGGGTTTTGGCCATTTCTCTTCTTCCCTCTGTGTTCACCACAGCCAAATGGACTGTTGGGTGGTCAGAATTTGTCATGAAGATAGACGGCCACTGGGAAACAGTGCTGATGGGTCTTCTGGGCTGTGATCCAACGCTTTGCTTCATATAAAGAAATGATCCGTGTCATCGTATGTAACATGGTGGCTATAAAGTTTCTTTCTGTCTTTCTTTCTTTTTTAATTATCTCATTGAGATAACATGAGAACACCTAAAAGTTAGGAAAGTATTTTAACCTCTTAAGAAGGAAGAACATTTAAATGCAGGCATTTACTGACATATTTTCCCATCAAACAGAAGCGATCAGTGACTGACTTCAACGTTGACAAAGTGGGTTGATTTTTAAATCATTTGGAGGCAATAAAGAAGCTATCCTTTACATTTAGCAAACAATCCAAAATTACAATTTAAAGAAATAAAGGAAGCCCTCCAAATTAATCACTGTAAAGTATACTCCTCAAATAATATCATATAAACTCTTTACATTTTGAATGAATTATCTGGTTTGTATACTGAGCTGATGTGGCACTAATAGACCAAACACGTAGATATAATAAAACACTTTTCTACAGAGAATAGGCCCACAGAGCACCAAATGGTCAGATGAAAATGGAGGAAAAATCTAAGTGTTCTATCCATAACATGTAGAACACCTGGACTTCTTTTTCTTTGAATCTGTTTTCTTCCCTCACTTTCCTTATCCCTCCCTATTCAATTTTGTGCCTTTTTTTGTAATTCCTCATTTCTTTCAAGGGATGTACCTCTGTTGGAGTAATGAGAAAAAGACATCTCCTAGCCATGCATTAATAGAAACACACATTTCCCCTTGTTTCCTTCTATTCAGGCTCATCAAAAATATATGTCTTCTGAAATTTTTGTATCAAAGCAAAGTATTTTTAATTAAAGCTCAGGTCCCCTCTGAACTATGAAGACTAGACCAGACCGAGGACTGCCACATCATTTTTCTCCTCATTATCACCTCGTTAAGATCCCAGAACAAGCCTCAGAGGCAGGGGGTTGCTTAACAAGGTGATAATGAGGAGAAAATGTCTCTAGCCTATTTGGGGCACAGCCCATGCCAGGCTGGATGATGGCAGACCAGGTTGGACTAGAGCAGAATGCACTTCAGTTACTAAAATGTTGTTCTCTGAATGGGTTGGGCTATTTTAAGGTATATTGTGTTTTCTTCCCATTGCCATTGGTAAGTTAAGATGGAAAAAAGTGAAGACTTGGGCCTAAAACTTTGGGGTAGAGACTGCAAGCTGCTTCCTAATGTTCATTCATCTGCTTATCCTTAGAAATATTAACGTTGATACATAGCTGGGCATCGCCATCCAGCTAAAAGACTATATTCCCTAGTCTTCCATGAATCTAGAAGCACCATGTGACTATGTTTTGGCCAATGATATTTAAATGGAAACATTTCTAGAACCTCTTAGAAGTTTCCAGAATAGAGGTCTTTTCTTTGCCTCTTTCCTCTTTTATGCTGGCTAGAACGTGAATATGATGAAGGTGCCTGGAGCTCAGGCAGCCATCTTGGACCAAGAGGTGATAAAGAATAAAGACAGAAGGAATCTGGGCCTTCATGACTGTGTGAGCACCGTACCAGCCTAGGCAGCCTCCCTCTGGATTCTTTTACCTGAGAGAGAAACAAACTTCTATCTTCTTTAAGCTAGTAGTTTTTGTTGTTGGTGTTATTGATCTAGGAGCTGAATCCAATATTACTACACATTAAAAAAAAGTTAACTTGGTGTTTTTGTGATGGTCTATTTAAATCTAATCCAAAGTGCCATCCTTTCATTCTTAATTCTTAGCTGTCCCTCAAACCAGAACACTGGGCAGCAGTGGTGTGCTACAGTCAGCTCATACCAGTTCACATGAGCCAATTTTTAAATATTCTGAATTTTGCAAGCCAGTTGTTAAAACACAGCCATCATTAAAATTTTAACTAAAGTTATAATTTAATAAATTATATTAAAACCAAAGGTAATAAATACCTGAAAATAACCGTTTCCTAATGGTTTTACTATTTTCTATGTTCTTGAGTATGTATTGTATCTATATGCTAGAAATACTATATAATGGGGTATTTCTTCCCAGCTCCCTGTTTAGTGACTTGACATGGGTGGCTTGAAACCAGACATAGTGGGAACATTTTTCACTATGGAATTTGGCAAATGCTACAAATCAGGGCTTGATGCTTGTTTTATTGGTTGTCTAGGCTTAAGAAAGTGATGGAGAAAATGTTAATAATATTTAAATTAAACTTAAAAGTGTGTTGCATCTAGTGCTAAAGCTAAAAGAGGTTTTAATTTAATGACTATTACTTGTATGAGGTGAGAGTAGTTTAATAGTGGGCCAACTGTCAGATTTAGTGAAAATAATTTTATTGGGTAAAGAGTTAGCAGATTGGGATGCAACTTCATTTGTCAAACCAGGGTTGGGTTGCAACTGTAGGTTGGCCACGGATCTAAGAGTTCTGCAAAAATTAATGAAAGCATTCTGTGAGAATCAATTGGCTATATGGGGTTTACAGGAAAGAATATTGCATATTTTATTATTTTTTTAAAACTACGTACTACACACACTTTATCAGTAAAATTTATAATAAACTTACGTACTCATATATGCACATATATTTTTTTCAGAGAGCCAGTTGTTAAAAATCTACCAGCACACCGCTGTCCAAGAACCATCTACTATCTTTCCACTTCCCTCACCCCACACATTCAACTGATTATTAAGTCCCCTAAATTTTAATTCAGAGATGTCACTTGAATCTTTATATTTCTACCCACCCCATGAATAATGCTGTAGGTTAGGTCTTCACCATCTCTCTGGCTGCCTCCACTTTTGTCACCTTCCAGTTCATGTTCTACACTATCGCCACAAGAGTCCTTTGACAAGGCAAGTGTTGTATTGCCATTTCTGTTAAAGTTATTCAGTGGCTCTCAGTAGCCTAGAAGATAACACCTCATCACTGCGTGTGGAAGCTGCTGGCTCATCCCTTCAGTCACTCTGAACTCCTTGCCATTCTCTTCCTTTATTCCACCCTCAAGCCTAGTACTCAGGGTTTGACACACAATATTGCAATCTTTTGTTTACAGGTGTCTCTTCATGTAATAATAAGGATAATAGTTTAGCTATCTTGTATCCCAAGCACTTAGTACAAGTGACTGGCACATGTTAGGGATTCAAGAAATAGTTGTTAATTAAATTTAAAAAAAATACACCCTATCTGCCAAACAGTTCTCCAAAGTACCATTACCATTTTACATTCCCTCCATCAACGTGTGAGGGTTCTAATTTCTCCATATGCCTCTCAACACTTGTTATTGCTTGTCCTTTTAATTATAGCCATCTCAGTGGTATAAAGTCATATCTCATTGTGGTTTTTGAATTGCATTTCCCTGATAGCTAATGATGTTGAGCATCTATTTATGTGCTTATTAGCCATTTGTATATCTTTGAAGAAAAGAAAGAAGTGCAACTTCATTCTTTTGCCTGGACAACATCATTTTGGGGGGATAATATTTTACATTGAATTGTCTTGATACCTTTTTAGAAAATCAATTGACCATAAAGGTAAGGGTTATTTGTTGACTCTCACATCTCTTCCATTGACGTATATGTATGTTCTTATGCCTGCACCACTCTGTCTTGATTACTGTGGCTTTTGAATTCGGAAGTCAGTCCTCCAACTAGTTATTTTCTTTCAAGATTGTTTTGACTATTCTGAGTCCCTTGCTTTTCCATATGAATTTTAGAATCATCTTATCAACTTATGCAAAAATCCAGTTGAGATTTTGATAGAGATTATGTGAATCTGTAGATCAATTTGGAGAGTATTGTCATCTTAACAATATTACATCTTCTGATCCATGAACATGGGATGTATTTCCATTTATTTGTTTTCTTTAATTTCTTCCAACAATGTTTTATAATTTTCAGTGCGAAAATCTTGCACTTCTTTTGTTAAATATATTCCGAGGTACGCTATTCTTTTTGACACTATTGTAAATGGAATTGTTTTCTTTTTTTTTTTTTTTTTTTTGTTTAAAGATTTTATTTATTCCCCCCAAAGCCCCAGTGGATAGTTGTGTGTCGTAGCTGCACATCCTTCTAGTTGCTGTATGTGGGACTCGGCCTCAGGATGAACGGAGAAGTGGTGCCTCGATGCGCACCCGGGATCCGAACCCGGGCCGCCAGCATCGCAGCGCGCGCACTTAACCACCAAGCCACAGGGCCGGCCCTGGAATTGTTTTCTTGATATCATTTTTGGATTGTTCATTGGTAGCATATAGAAGTACAATTAATTTTTCTATATTGTCTTGTATCCTGCAACCTTACTAAACTTGTTTATCACGGTTTTTTTTTTCAGCAGATTTCTTAAGATTTTCTATATACAAGATCATATCATCATGTCATCTGAGAGTAGAAATAGTTCTATGTCTTCCTTTCCAATCTAGATGCCTTTTATTCATTTTTTTTAATGTTTTGTTTATTGCAGTAATATTGGTTTATAACATTGTATAAATTTCAGGTGTACATCATTACACTTCTATTTCTGCATAGATTACATCATGTTCACCACCAAAATACTAATTACAACCCTTCACCACACACATGTGCTGAATTATCCCTTTCGCCCTCCTGCCTCCCCCCTTCCTCTCTGGTAACCACCAATCCAATCTCTGTCTCTACGTATTTGTTTATTGTTGTTATTGTCTACTACTTAATGAAGGAAATCATACGGTATTTGACCTTCTCCCTCTGACTTATTTCACTTTGTATAATACCCTCAATGTCCATCCATGTTGTCACAAATGGCTGGATTTCATGGTTTCTTATGGCTGAGTAGTATTCCATCGTGCATATATACCACATCTTCTTTATCCATTCGTCCCTTGATGGGCACTTAGGTTGCTTCCAAGTCTTGGCTATTGTGAATAATGCTGCAATGAACACAAGGGTGCATGTATCTTTACAAATTGGTGTTTTCAAGTTCTTTGGATAAATACCCAGCAGTGGAATAGCTGGATCATATGGTAGTTCTATCCTTGATTTTTTGAGGAATCTCCATACTGTTTTCCATAGTGACTGCACCAGTTTGCACTCCCACCAGCAGTGTATGAGAGTTCCCTTCTCTCCACATCCTCTCCAACACTTGTTGTTTCCTGTCTTGTTAATTATAGCCATTCTGACGGGCGTGAGGTGATATCTCATTATAGTTTTGATTTGCATTTCCCTGATAGTTAATGATTTTGAACATCTTTTCATGTGTCTGTTGGCCATCTGTATATCTTCTTTGGAGAAATGCCTGTTCAGGTCTTTTGCCCAGTTTTTAATTGGTTTGTTAGTTTTTTTGTTGTCGAGATGCATGTGTTCTTTATATATTTTGGAGATTAACCCCTTATCAGATGTATGGTTTGCAAATATCTTCTCCCAATTTTTAGGTTGTCTTTTCATTTTGTTGATGGTTTCCTTTGCTGTACAGAAGATTTTTAGTTTGATGTAGTCCCATTTGTTTATTTTTTCTATTGTTTCTCTTGCCAGGTCAGACATGGTGCTTGAAAATATGTTGCTAAGACCGATGTCGAAGAGCATACTGCCTATGTTTTCTTCTAGAAGTTTCATAGTTTCAGGTCTTACATTCAAGTCTTTAATCCACTTTGAGTTAATTTTTGTGTATGGTGTAAGGTAAGGGTCTACTTTCATTTTTTTGCATGTGGCTATCCAGTTTTCCCAACACCATTTGTTGAAGAGACTTTCTTTTCTCCATTGTATGATCTTGGCTCCTTTGTCAAAGATTAGCTGTCCATAGATGTGTGGGTTTATTTTTGGGTTTTGATTCTATTCCATTGATCTGTGTGTCTGTTTTTGTGCCAGTACCATGCTGTTTTGGTTACTATAGCTTTGTAGTATATTTTGAAATCAGAGAGTGTGATACCTCCAGCTTTGTTCTTTTTTCTCAGGATTCCTTTAACTATTCGGGGTCTTTTGTTGTTCCATATAAATTTTAGGATTCTTTGTTCTATTTCTGTGAAAAATGTTGTTGGAACTTTGATAGGGATTGCATTGAATCTATAGATGGCTTTAGGAGGTATGGACATCTTAACTATGTTAATTCTTCCAATCCAAGAGCACGGAATATCTTTCCATTTCTTTGTGTCTTCTTCAATTGCTTTCAGAAATGTTTTATAGTTTTTGGTGTACAGATCTTTCACCTCTTTGGTTAAGTTTATTCCTAGGTATTTTATTCTTTTTGTTGCAATTGTAAATGAGATTGTATTCTTAATTTCTCTTTCTGCTACTTCGTTGTTAGTGTATAGAAATGCAACTGATTTTTGTGTGTTGATTTTGTATCCTGCAACATTACCATATTCGATTATTAATTCTAAAAGATTTCTGGTGGATTCTTTAGGGTTTTCTATATATAAAATCATGTCATCTGCAAATAGTGAGAGTTTCACTACTTCCTTTCCAATTTGGATCCCTTTTATTTCTTTTTCTTGCCTGATTGCCCTGGCTAGGACTTCCAGTACTATGTTAAATAGGAGTGGTGACAGTGGGCATCCTTGTCTGGTTCCTGTTCTTGGAGGGATAGGTTTCAGTTTTTCACCATCAAGGATGATATTAGCTGTGGGTTTGTCATATATGGCCTTTATTATATTGAGGTACTTTCGTTCTATACCCACTTTATTCAGAGTTTTTATCATAAATGGATGCTGTATCTTGTCAAATGCTTTCTCTGCATCTGAGATGATCATGTGATTTTTATTCTTCATTTTATTATTGTGGTGTATTACATTGATTGATTTGCCAATGTTGAACCATCCCTGCATACCTGGAATAAATCCCACTTGATCAGGGTGTATAATCTTTTTAATGTATTGTTGTATGCAATTTGCTAGTATTTTGTTGAGGATTTTTGCATCGATGTTCATCAGAGATATTGGCCTGTAGTTTTCTTTTTTTATGTTGTCCTTGTCTGGTTTTGGTATCAGGGTAATGTCGGCTTCATAGAACGAGTTAGGGAGCTTCCCACCCTCCTCAATTTTTTGGAAGAGTTTGAGAAGGATAGGTATTAAGTCTTCTTTGAATGTTTGGTAGAATTCACCAGGGAACCTGTCTGGTCCTGGACTTTTATTTTTGGGGAGGTTTGTGATTACTGTTTCGATCTCCTTACTGGTGATTGGTCTATTCAAATTCTCTACTTCTTCTTGCTCCAGTTTTGGAAGGTTGTATGATTCTAAGAATTTATCCATTTCTTCCAGATTGTCGAATTGGTTGGCATATAGCTTTGCATAGTATTCTCTTATAATCTTTTGTATTTCTGAAGTGTCTGTTGTAATTTCTCCTCTTTCATTTCTGATTTTACTTACTTGTGCCTTCTCTCTTTTTTTCTTGGTGAGTCTAGCTCAAGGTTTGTCAATTTTGTTTATCTTTTCAAAGAACCACCTCTTGGTTTAATTAATTTTTTTGTATTGTTTTTTTAGTCTCTATTTCATTTATTTCTGCTCTGATTTTTATTATTTCCCTTCTTCTACTGATTTTGGGCTTTGTTTGTTCTTCTTTTTCCAGTTCCTTTAGGTGCATTGTTAGATTGTTTATTTGAGATTTTTCTTGTTTGTTGAGATAGGCCTGTATTGCTATAAACTTCCCTCTTAGAACCACTTTTGCTGTATCCCATAAATTCTGGCATGTCGTATTTTCATTTTCATTTGTCTCCAGGTATTTTTTTATTTCTTCTTTGATTTCTTCATTGACCCATTCGTTGTTCAGTAGCATTTTGTTTAATCTCCACGTATTTGTGGCTGTTCTGATTTTCTTCCTATAGTTGATTTCTAGTTTCATACCATTGTGGTCAGAAAAGATGCTTGCTATTATTTCAATCTTAAATTTATGTAGACTTGCTTTGTGGCCTAATATGTGGTTAATCCTGGAAATCCTGGAGAATGTTCCATGTGCGTTTGAAAAGAACATGTATTCTTCGGTTTTTGGATGGAATGCTCTGTATACACCTACTAGGTCCATCTGTTCTGGTGTGTCATTATGGCCAATGTTTCCTTATTGATCTTCTGTTTGGATGATCTATCCGTTGGTGTAAGTGGAGTGTTCAAGTCCCCCACTATTATTGTGTTACTGTCCATTTCTCTTTTTATGTCTGTTAATAATCGCTTTATATGTTTAGCTGCACCTACATTGGGTGCATAGATATTTACAAGTGTTATATCCTCTTGTTGGATTGTTCCCTTGATCATTATGTAATGCCCTTCTTTGTCTCTTTTTACAGTTTTTGTTTTAAAGTCTATTTTGTCTGATATGAGTACTGCTACCCCAGCTTTCTTTTCATTGCCATTTGCGTGAGTATCTTTTTCCATCCCTTCACTTTCAGTTTGTGAGTGTCTTTAGGTCTGAAGTGTGTCTCTTGTATGCAGCATATATATGGGTCTTGTATTTTTATCCAATCAGCCACCCTATGCCTTTTAATTGGAGCATTTAGTCCATTGACTTTTAAAGTAGCTATTGATAAGTATGTACTTACTGGCATTTTTGTCTTTTTTTTTCTCAGTAATTTAGTAGTCCTTCTCTGTTCCTTTCTCCTTCTATACAGAATTGATGGTCACTTTAGTTTGACCTCTGTCTAAAAGCTCTGCTCTTTAACTCCCCTCCTCCCTCATTTTATGTTTTTTGTATCATATCTAACCTCTTTTTTGTGCATTTGTATCCATTACCCTGTTATCATGGAAATAGATAATTTTTCCTATTTGTGGTCTTCTCTTGTCCCCTTAAATCAGTCCCTTTAACATTTCTTGTAACACTGGTTTCTTGGTGACAAACTCCTTTAATTTTTGCTTGTCTGGGAAATTTTTGATCTCTCCTTCCATTTTGAATGATAACCTTGCTGGGTAGAGTATTCTTGGTTGTAAGTTTTTTCCTTTTAGCACTTTAAATATGTCGTCCCACTCTCTTCTAGCCTGTAAGGTTTCTGCTGAGAAGTCAGCTGATAGCCTTATGGGGTTTCCGTTGTATGTTACTTGTCTTTCTCTTGAGGCTTTTAGGATTCTCTCTTTATCTTTAATTCTGGACATTTTGACTATGATGTGTCTTGGTGTGGACCTCTTTCAGTTTATCTTGTTTGGGGCTCTCTGTGCTTCCTGTACCTAGATGTCTGTTTCCTTCCTTAGGTTAGGGAAGTTTTCATCTATTATTTCTTGAAATAAATTCTCTGCCCCTTTGTCTCACTCTTCTCCTTCCGGGACACCTATAACATGGATGTTAGTGAGCTTGATGTTGTCCCAGAGGTCCCTTAGACTGTCCTCACTCTTTTTAATTCTTTTCTCTTTTACCTGTTCACCTTGGGTAATTTCTTCTAGTCTTTCGTCCAGCTCGCAGATCTGTTCTTCTGTATCCTCTACTCTGCTTTTGAGTCCCTCTAGTGAATTTTTCATTTCCAGTATTGTATTCTTCATTTCTGATTGGTTCTTTTTTATATCTTCCGTTTCTTTGTTGACATTCTCACTGAGTTCATCTATTCTTCTCCCCAGATCAGTGAGCATCCTTAACACTCTTAGTTTGAACTCTCTGTAGGGTAGGTTGCTCATTTCTGTTTCACTTAGTTCCATTTCTGGGGTTTTGTCCTTTTCCCTTACTTGGAATGTATTCCTTTGCCTCCTCATTTTGCCTCTTTCCCTGTGCTTGTGTCTATGTATTAGGTAGGTCAGCTACATCTCCTGCTCTTTGATAGATGACCTCATATAATTGATGCCTTAGGAGGCCTGCAGTGTGCTTCCCTCAGTTCTCAATGTTCCAGGGGTGACCCCTATGTGGGTTACGTGTGTCCTTCTGTTGTGGCCTGTTTGCTCTCCCTGTAGGCACCCAGGGAGGCTGAGTTATGCTCCTGGCCAGCTGTTGTAATGCTCAGCTGCTTGTAGTTGTTGTGGGCCCTTCAGTCTCTTTATCAGGTGTGGGGAGCCCCAGCATAGTCGGCTGTAAGTTCTAATACCACTTTTGTGTTGCAGTATTTCTTTTAAGTGAGTAGGCCCCCAGCGTGGCAGGTTGTTGGGCTCAGGGCCTTACAATGTCTATAAGCCTCCAGCCTTTAGGTCTTTTGTCAGCTCTCTGAGGATTGCAGCTGAGTGGGGCTGGCCTCAGGCATGGGAGCACCCAATTGTTTCAGGCTTTGGAAGGTGGGGCAAAGCCCCTATGTTGGTCTTTGAGAAGCACAAGTCTTCTGCAGCTAACAAACCCTGCCGCCCACAGGTCCACACACACAGTCAGCACAGTCCTGCACTGTATGCGTGCCCCAACCTCCTGAAGTGGACCCAGTCTCTCCAAGGCGGGAGCCCCACACTCTCCACCTACTCCTTGTGCACGCCCTGCCCCACTGAAGTGGGCTCAGTTGCCAGGCTGCAGAGAATCTAATCACCAATCTATGCAAGCCCACAATTTGCCTGAGCGGTTGTTGTTGGGTGGGGCCAGTCTCTAGGGTAGGCTGCCTACCCTGGCTAAACTGGATTAAATTGGTGCTCTAGTGGGTGGAGCAGACCTGGGCTAGCAGGCCCCAAGGAGAACTTGAATGGTGTCTGTGTCAGCAAGCCCACACCAGCCCACAACAATGGCTGCCGCCAATGTCCTAGTCCCTGGAGAGGTCTCACATCTCACTGAGATGCACTCAGGGCCTATCAGGTGAGTCTCTTTTCACCAAAGCACTGTGCACCTTTCTTTCTGGTGATTTTAGGTTGCTTTCTGAAATGGGTGAATTTGCTCATGGGCACTTTAAGAGCCGGTTTTAATTTCTTTGTGAACCAGCTTTTCTGGGGGTATTCCCCAATGTTTTTGTAGCATGCAAAGTCAGATATTATGCCACTCGTCTCGATTGTGCTGGGTCCACAAAATGCCCACAGCAGGGGCGCTCCTTGGCTCAGGGCCCCGCTCATCCAGTGAGGGCTGCGTACCTTTGGGAGGCTCCTGGGTGGCCGTGAGGTGCTGCGACTTGTGAAGGTGGCATTTTTCCTCTCCAGAAGGGAATTTCTGCCTCTTCCACATCAATTAGGATTGTTGTTTGTTACAGGAGTCCTCTTATCCAGTTTTCAGTGCTGTCTCAGTGGTAATTTTTCCACGAGTAGTTGTAAATTGGCTGTGTCCGCGGGAGGAGGTGAGTTCAGAGTCTGCCTATGCTGCCATCTTGACTTCTCTCCTCCTTTTATTTATTTTTCTTGCCTACTTTCCCGAGTTAAAACCTCTAGTACAAAGCTGAATAGAAGTGGTGAGAGCAGACATCCTTGTCTTGTTCCTCATCTAAGAGAAAAGCATTCAGTCTTCCACCATTAAGTATGATGTAAATGTGGGCATTTCTTAGATGCCCTTTTCCAGTTTGAGGACATTCCTTTCCATTTCTTGTTTGTTGAGTTGTTTGTTTGTTTATTTCTTTTTTTATCATGTTCGATTTTGTCAAATGCTTTTTCAGTATCAATTGAGATCATCTATGGTTTTGTCATTTGTTCTATTATATTGTATTACATTAATTGATTTTAATATGTTGAACCAATGTTGCATTCATGGGACATGTTACTGGAATCAGGATGCTAGTATTTTCTTGAAGGTTTTTGGATCTATATTCATAAGGGATATTTGTCTGTTGTGTTCTCTTCTTGTGATATCTTTGTCTGGTTTTGGGATTGGGGTAATACTAGCCTCACAGAATATATGGTGAAGTGTTTCCTCCTCTTTTATGTTTTGGAAAAGTTTGTGAAGGATTGTATTAATTTTTCCTTGAATGTTTTTTAGAATTCCCCACTGGAGCTGTCTATACCTGGGCTTTCCTTTCTTGAAAAGTTTAAATTACCTATTCAATTTCTCCACTTGCTATAGATCTACTCAGATTTCTATTTCTTTTTCAGTTAGTTTTAGTAATTTGTGTTTTTTTTTAAGAAGTTGTCAATTTCATCTAGGCTATCTAATTTATTGGCATACATTTATTCATAGTATCCCCGTGGTAATCCCTTTTATTTCTCTAAGGTTGGTGGTGATGTCATTTCTTTCATTCCTGATTTTAGTGGTTGATTCTTCTGTTTCCTTTGGTCAGTCTAGCTAAAGATAGGTCAATTTTGTTGATCTTTTAAAGAACCAACCTTTTATTTGCTTAATTTTTCTCTATTGTTTTTCTATTCTGTATTTCATTTGTTTCTGTTATGAATTTTGTTATTTCTTTCTTATGCTTGTTTTCGGTTTTTATTTTGTTGTGTCGTGTTTTTGCTGTTCTTTTCTGGTTTTATAAGGTAGTAGGTTAAGTTACTAATTTGAGACTTTCTTTTTACCTATGATTTTTCCTCTGAGCACTGCTGTAGCTGCATCCCATAAGTTTTCGTATGTTGTGTCTTTGTTTTAAGTCACCTCAAAGTATTTTCTGATTTCTCTTGTGATTCCTTCTTTGACCCATAGGTTGTTATGGAGCATGTTGTTCAATTTACATGTGTTTGTTAATTTATTTCTCTTACTGATTTCTAATTTCATTTCATTGTAGTTGGAGAACATACATAGTATCATTTCAATACTCTTAAATTTTTTGAGGCTTTTTTAGGGCCTAACATATGGGCTGTCCTGAAGAATGTTTCACACATACTTGATGGAGTGTTCTACAAATGTCTAGTGGGTCTCATCGGTTTATAGTGTTCAAGCCCTTTATTTCCTTGTTGATATTCTGCCTTGTTATTCTATCCATTATTGAAAGTGGGGTATTGAAGTTTCTAACTATTATTCAGAAGTTGTCCATTTATTCCTTAAACTCTGTCAGTTTTTGCCTCATGTATTTTGGGGGCTTGTTTTATTAGTGCATATAGTTTATCATTTTTATATTTTGCTTATGGATTGACCCTTTTATTATTATGAAACTTCATTCTATATGCCTAGTAACATTTTTTTGTTTTAAAAACTATTTTTTTTGATATTAGTATAGCCACTCCAGCTCATTTATCATTGTTGTTTGCATATTATATATTTTTTGTTTTTTAATTTTCATTTAAATAGAAGATATAACATATTATTATATATATTATTTTTATATATTTACAGTGTATATAAATTTAACCCATTTATATCTTTGAATCTAAAATGTAGATAGCTGGATATAGTCAGATCTTTTTCTTTCCAGCTTTATTGTGGTATAATTGACAGATAAAATTGTAAGATATTTAAAATGTACATGATAATTTGATATACATATACATTGTGAAAGGATTCTCTCCCTCGAGTTAATTAACATGTTCATCACCTCACATATTTACCTTTTTTTCCTTTTTTGGTGAGAACATTTATGTTCTACTTTCTTAGCTAATTTCAATTATATAATACAGCGTTATCAACTGTGGTTACTACATTATGCATTAGATCCTAAGAACTTACTCTTCTTAAAACTGAAAGTTTGTACCCTTTTATCAATCTCTACCTGTTTCCTCCACTCCCCGTTCCCTGAAAACCACTTTTCTACTCTCTGTTTCTATGAGTTCAACATTTCGTTTTTAGATACCATGTAAACATAATACCATGCAGTATTTGTCTTTCTCTGTCTGGCTTATTTCACTTAGCATAATGTCCTCAAGATTCATCCATGTTGTCACAATTAACAGGTTTTTCTTCTTTTTTAAGCCTGAATAACATTCCATTGTATATATAGGCCACATTTTTTTGATCCACTCATTCATCGATGGACACTTAGGTTGGCTATTGTGAATAACGAGGCAGTGAACCTGAAAGTACAGATACATGTTCAAGATGGTGATTTCAGGCCAGTCCCATGGCTTAGTGGTTAAGTGCACGCGCTCCGCTACTGGTGGCCCAGGTTCGGATCCCAGGCGCACACCGACGCACCGCTTCTCCAGCCATGCTGAGGCCGTGTCCCACATACAACAACTAGAAGGATGTACAACTATGACATACAACTATCCACTGGGGCTTTGGGGAAAAAAAGGAGGAGGATTGGCAATAGATGTTAGCTCAGAGCCGGTCTTCCTCAGCAAAAAGAGGAGGATTAGCATGGATGTTAGCTCAGGGCTGATCTCCCTCACAAAAAAATAAAAATAAAAATAAATAAATAAATAAATAAATAAATTCTTAAAAAAAAAAAAAGATAGTGATTTCATTTCCTTTGGATATTTACCCAGAAGTGGGATTACTGGACCATATGAGAGCTCTATTTTTAATTTCTTGAGGAATCTTCATACTGTTTTTCATAGTGGCTGTGCCAACTTACGTTCCCAGCAACAGTACACAAGGGTTCCCTTTTCTCCATGTCTTTGCCAGCATTTATTGTCTCTTGTCTATTTGATATTAGCCATCCTAAGAGTCATGAAGTGATAACTCATTGTGGTTTTGATTTGCATTTCCCTGATGATTAGTGATGTTCAGCACCTTTTCATGTACCTGTTGACAATTTGTCTTTCTTCTTTGGAAAAATATCTGTTCAGGTCTTTGCCCATTATTTAATTGGGGTATTTGGTTTTTGCTATTGAGTTATATGAGTTTCTTGTGTATTTTGGGTGTTAACTTTTTATTGGATAGGTGGTTTGCAAATATTTTCTCCCATTCCATAGGTTGCCTTTTCATTTTATCACTGATTTCCTTTGCAGTACAGAGCTTTTTGGTTTGTTGTAGTCCCACTTGTTGAATTTTGCTTTTGTTGCTTGTGTTTTGGTGTCAAATCCAAAAAATCATTGCCAAGAGCAATGTCAAAGAGATTACTGCCTATGTTTTCTTCTAAGGGTTTTACACATCTAAGTCTTGTGTTATGTCTTTAATCCATTTTGAGTTGATTTTTGTGTATGATCTAAAAATATGGGTCCAGTTTCATTCTTTTACATGCGAATATCCAGTTTTCTCAGCACTATTTATTAAAGAGACTGTCCTTTCCCCATTGTATATTGTTGACTCCTTTGTTGTAAATTAATTGACCATATATTCCTGGGTTTATTTCTGGGCTCTTGATTCTGTTCCACTGATCTGTGTCTGTTTTTATGCCAATATCATATTGTTTTGATTACTATAGCTTTATAATATAGTTTGAAATCAGGAAGTGTGATACTCTAGCTTTGTTCTTTTTCTTTTTTTGTGAGGAAGATCAGCCCTGTGTTAACATCTGCCAATCCTCCTTTTTTGCTGAGGAAGACTGGCCCTGGGCTAACATTCGTGCCCATCTTCCTCCACTTTATATGGGACACTGCAACAGCGTGGCTTGCCAAGCAGTGCATTTGTGCGGGCCCAGGATCCCAACCAGCGAAACCCGGGCTGCCGCAGCGGAGCGCACGCACTTAACCACTTGTGCCACCAGGCTGGCCCCTCTAGCTTTGTTCTTTCTCAAGATTGCTTTGACTATTCAGGGTCTTTTGTGGTTTCATACAAATTTTAGGATTGTTTTTTCTATTTCTGTGAAAAATGTCATCGGATTTTGATACAGATTGCATTGAAACTGTAGTTTGCTTTGGGTAGTTGGACATTTTAACAATATTAATTTATGGAAGATCTTTCCATTTGTTTGTGTCTTCTTCAATTTCTTTCGTCAGTGTCTTACAGTTTTCAGTGCATAGATCTTTCACCTTCCTGGTTAAATTTATTCCTAGGTATTTTATTCTTTTTGATGCTATTATAAAGGGGATTGTTTTCTTGATTTCTCTTTCTGAGAGTTCCTTGTTAGTGTATAGAAATGCAATTGATCTTTGTATATTGATTTTGTATCCTGCAACTTTACTGAATTCATTTATTAGTTCTAACAGTTTTTCTCTATATAATATCATGTCATCTGCAAATAGAGACAATTTTACTTCTTTATTTCCAGTTTTGATGCCTTTTATTTATTTTTCTTGCTCTGGGCAGGACTTCCAGTACTATGTTGAATAAAAGTGGCAAGAGTGGGCGTCAAGATAAAGGCATCCCCTTATCTTCTTCCTGATCTTAGGGGAAAAGCTTTCAGCTTTTCATCATTGAGTATGATGTTAGCAGTGGGCTTGTTGTATATGACCTTTATTATGTTGAGGTACATTCCTTCTATACCCACTTTGTTGAGAGTTTTTATCATGAATGGATGTTGAATTTTATCAAATACTTTTTATGCATCTATTGAGATGATCATATAATTTTTATCCTTTGTTTTGTCAATGTGGTGTATCATGTTGATTGATTTGTGGACGTTGAACCTTCCTTGTATCCTTGTAATAAATCCCACTTGATCATGGTATATGATCCTTTTAACGTATTGTTTAGTTTGGTTTGCTAATATTTTGTGGAGGATTTTTGCATCTGTGTTCATCAGCGATATTGGCCTGTAATTTTCTTTTTTTTGTGGTGTCCTTGTCTGGTTTTGTTATCAGGGTGATGCTGGCCTCATAATAAGAGTTTGAAAGTGTTCCTTCCTCTTCTATATTTTGGAAGAGCTTGAGAAGGATTGGTACTAATTTGCCTTTAAATGGTATAATTCACCAGTGAAGTCATCTGGTCCTGGACTTTTGTTTGATGGGACGTCTTTTTTTTTTTATTGAGGTAACATTGGTTTATAACATTATATAACTTTCAGGTGTATATCATTATATTTCGATTTCTGTGTAGATTACATCATGTTCACCACCCAAAGACTAATTACCGTCCATCACCATACACTTGTGACCAGTCACCCCTTTTGCTATCCTCCCTTCCCTCATCCCCTCTAGTAAACATCAATCCAATCTCTGTCTGTATGTGTTTGTTTGTTGTTGTTTTTATCCTTTATTTATGAGTGAGATCGTATGGTGTTTGACTTTCTCCCTCTGACTTATTTCACTTAGCATAATACCCTCAAGTTCCATCAGTGTTGTTGCAAATGGCAAGATTTCATCTTTTTTATGGCTGAATAGTATTTCATTGTGTATATATACCACATCTTTATCTGTTCATCCCTTGATGGGCACATAGGTTGCTTCCAAGTCTTGGCTATTGCGAATAATGCCACAATGAACATAGGGGCACATATATTTTTACATATTCATGTTTTCATGTTCTTTGGATAAGTGGTATAGCTTGGTATAGCAGCTGGTATAGCTGGATCGTATGGTATTTCTATTTTTAATTTTTTGAGGAATCTCCATATTGTTTTCCATAGTGGCTGTACCCGTTTGCACTCCCACCAGCAGTGTATGAGAGTTCCGTTTTCTCCACAACCTCTCCAACACTATTTCCTGTCTTGTTAATTATAGCCATTCTGATGGGCGTGAGGTTTTCAATTACTGATTTAATCTTACTAGTAATTGGTCTGTTCAGTTTTTCTATTTCTTCATGATTCAGTCATGGTACGTTGTTTGTTTATAAGAACCTGTTTCTCCTAGGTCCAATTTGTTGGCTTATAATTGTTCATAGTAGTCTCTGATGATCCTTTGTATTTCTGTGTATCTGTTGTAACATCTCCTCTTTCATTTCTAATTTTATTTGAGTCCTCTCTCTTTTTTCCCTTGTGACTCTAACTAAAGGTTTGTCAATTTTGTTTATCTTTTTAAAAAATAGTTCTTAATTTCATTGATCTATTTTCTTTGTAGTCTCTATTTCATTTATTTTAGCTCTTATCTTTGTTATTTCCTTCCTTCTGGTAACTTTAGGTGCCCGCCCTCCAAGGTCTCTGGAGAGGATTACAGTTGGCCCTTAGATATGTGTTTAGTTAGAAGCCTGTGCCTCAGGCTGCAGATATGAAGATGGGCTAATAGGCCTTTTTCACAAGAAGACTGGGTGCCTCAGTCTTCTGCCTCTTTGCTGTGCCCGGGGAGGGGCCGGGGGTGACAGCAGGTTAAGAACTCTTTCTCCATTTGTTACAGTCCTGTGGGACTTGCAAGTGTAAACCCCATTGGCCACTAGAGTCAGGCAATCTAGAGGTGTCCCATGGGCAGCAGCTACAAAATTTGGGGTGCCAGATGAGTGTACATGCTCGTTTCCAGGAGACACCAGCAACCTGGTTTGAGGCAGAGGGAAAGCACAAAGATAGCATCTGCCAGCCTCTGTCTTTAGAGAGTATTTCAGTAGGTCCCTTGATATGTGTTAAATTAGATGCCTGCCCCTTAGGCTGACACTTTAAGATAAGCAAATAAACATCTTTCACAGAAAGTCTGGGTCCTTTTCAATTGGCTGCTTCTGCACTAGCCCTCAGGTGGGTGAGTTCACGGGTGAGCCCTGTAAGAACTGTTTCTCAGTTCACTACGGCCTTGTGGGTCTCATTGGCACAAGTACCATTAGCTTTCAAAGCTAGATGTTTCGGGAGTTAGTCTCTCAGGTGCAGGTCTTAAAAGTTGGGGTGCTAGACGTGGGGTTCAAACCATTCACTCCTCAGGGAGAAGCTTGGGTTGTGAGTTTCCACCCAATTGTGGGTCACCATGCTGGGAGTGTGGTTTATGGTGAGAATGTGTCTCGGCCTCTCTTGCCCACTTTGATGTGGGTTTTTTCTCATCTACCCAATGTGTAGGATTCATTAAGCTAGTTTTGAGGGTTTTTTTTCCAGAGGAAATTGTTCTCTATGTAGCTGTAGATTCAGTGTGTCTGTGGGAAGAGGTGAGTTTAGGATCCTCCTACATCACCGTCTCGAACTGGAACCCTAATGTTATTTTTTAATAGGGTTGGATTTACATCTGCCACATTGGCTTTGATTTTCTATAAGTCTTAATCTTTTTTTCCATCTATTTCTCCTTTATTGCTTTCTTTTGTATTATGGGGATATTTTCAAGTGTAACATTTTGATTCCTTTAGTGATTTTTGGATTTTATTCCTTGAGTTATTTTCTAGTTCTTGCTCTAGGGCTTACAATATATAACTTAACTTATCAGAATGTGCTTCAGATTTCTACTGCCTTAGTTCCAGTGAAATATAGAAATTTTACCCCCATATAGCTACATTCCCTTCTTGCCCCACTTTTGTGCTGTTATTGTTATACCTACTATGTTTACATATGTTATAGGCTCAAGAATACATTGATATAATTATTATTTTATATAATCTTATGTCTTTTAAAGAAACTGAGAGAAACAAAGAACAAGTATATATTCACTAAGTTTGCTATGTTAACTTCTGTATTTACTCCTCCTGGTTCTCTTTGTTTCTTCCTGCGGATTGAAGTTACCATCTGGTGCCCTTCCCTTACTCCAAAACAGCTTTGTTTCCGTCTTCCTCCTTTGTGTTGTTATTGTCAAATATATTACACACCTATGTGTTACAGGACCAGCAATACAATTATATGCATATTGTTTTATGCAATTATGTTTTAAATAAGTTAACAGAAGAAGGAGAAGAAATATGCAACTATTCCATCTTTCACAATTACATAATTATTTTTGCTGGTACTTTTGGTTTTTTCATATGTATTCAAATTACTGTCCATTGTCATTTGCTTTCAAACCTGAAGAACCTCATTTGGTATTTCTTGTAAGGGAGATCTGCTAGCAATGAATTTTCAAAGTTTTGTTTGTCTTGGAAAATTTTAATTTCTTCTTTTTTTGAAGGTAGTTTCCTTGATGTAAGATTCTTAGTTGATATTTTTTTTCTTTCAGCATTTTGAATATGTCATTCCATTTCCTTCTGGTTTGCATTGTTTTTATTGACAAGTCAGCTGTTACTCTTACTGGGTTCTCTCACAGGTGATGCACCATTTTTTTCTTGCTTCTTTCAAGATGTTCTCTTTCTCTTTGAATTTAAACATTTTTACTATAATTTGTTTGGGTGTGAATCTGCTTTTATCCTGTTTGGATTTCACTAAGCTTCTTCATTGTGTAGATTAATGTTTTCCATCAAATTTGGGGTGTTTTCAGCCATTATTTTTTAAAATAATTATTCTGTCCCTTTCTCTTTCTTTTCTCTTTCTGGTACCCCATCACAGGTATCTTGGTGTATGTAATGGTATTCCATATTCTTCTGTTCTGTTCATTTTTATTCATTCTTTTTTTATCTCTGCTTCACTTTACATAATCTCTATTTACTTATCTTCAAGTTTGCTGATTGATTCTTTTACCAGCTCAAATATGCTTACCAGCTCAAATATGCTATCGAGTGTCACTAGCAAATTATTCATTTTGGTTATTGTACTTTTAATTTCCAGGTTTTTTTCATAATTTCTATCTTTCTTATTGTTATTCTTTATTTTATGAGACATTATAATCATACCTTCCTTCTGTTCCTTAATCATGGTTTCATTTAGTTCTTTAAACGTGTTGATAATAGCTGCTTTGAAACCTTTATCTGCTAGGTCCATTACCTGGGCCCCTTCAAAATTGGTCTCTATTGCCTGTTTTTATTTTCCCTGTATGAGTCATACTTTCTTGTATCTTTGCATGTCTCATAATTTTTGTTAAAAGCTGACATTTTAAATAATTTATTATAGCAAGTCTGGATACTGATCCTCCCCCTTCCCCACCAGAGTCATTGTTGTTTGCTCTGTCATTGCTATCGGCTAAATGTTTGTGTCCCTCCAAAATTCACATGTTGAAACCTAATCCCCAGTATGACAGTATTTGGAAGTGGGGCCTTTAGGAGATGATCAGGTCATGAGGACAAAGCTGTAATGAGAAGGATTAGTGTCCTTAAAAAAGAGACCCCAGAGAGCTCTTTAGCCCCTTCTCCATATGAGGACACAGTGAGATGTTAGCCATCTACTAACCAAGAAGTGATTTCTCAACAGACGCTGAATCTGCCGGCACATTGATCTTGGACTTCTCAGCCTCCAGAACTGTGAGAAATAAATTTCTGTTGTTTATAAACCACCTAGTTTATGGTATTTTTGTTATACCAGCTTGAACAGACTAAGACGGTCATTTTGGTTATTTGTTTAGTGACTTGTCTGAGCTAATTCTGTGATGTCTGTTTCTCCTACAGTGTGCAGCCTATTATTTCTATACTCATATATATATATTTTGCCTTAATTTTTATCTTACAGTTTGCTGACTTAGGGTTTTCCCCTGGGTTGGCATAAACCACATATTGGTCAAAAGTAATGCTTGAGCCCCTCAGCCAGGTAGATTTTTACCATATATTATTAAATGTGTGTGTGGCTTGGAGGCTTCTATTACAGTCCAGGGAGTTTACATTTTTACCCCCTGTACAATCAGAGATTAGTAGCCTTGTTTCTTCCATTCTTATCATTTCTGAGAGTAACTAACCTTGGTTATACACACAGTCTTCCAGATTGCCAGGGATGACTATGGTTTTTATTTTAATTCTGGCTTCTTAGTAGTTGCCCCTAGTCAGAGTAGTGTATTGTTCACTCAGTTTTGGGTTGGAAGTTGTGTTTAGGCCTCTTGTACCAGTGAGGCTTCTGCCCTGTGTGGATGGGTCTGTGTGAGGCTTGCATATGCTTTCAAATGTGCATCACTACCTGCTCTAATTGCTCCTGTGTGAGTGCAGCCTTGCAGATGCACACGGTCTTCCTGATCTTCATAGTTGACTGCGAACCCAGGAGAGTCCTTCTTGGCTGTCTCTTTCCCTAGTTCTTTCTATCAAGTTTCTAGCTGCACTGCCATTTTGCTTATATCAAGGAGCTACAAGTCTCATCTTAATTGCTCACCACCAAAATATCTGCTGTTTTTGACGATGCCCTTAGGCATGGAGTTCTCTAGGCTTTGCTTATTCCCTCACAGAGAACTGTAGAGCTCTGTCCTTATGGCCTTCTTTCCCCCTGAGCAGAACTCCTACACCATTGCACTGGAGCAGGTGGTGAAAATCTGCTTTTCTCAGAGTAACATCCCCACTTTACAAGTGGGCACTGGGTGGATAGCAGCCCCTGGTGTTCTCGGCTTGACCCTCCTTGGCATGGAGCCTCCACCCCGTGTGCAAACTGGGCTGGAGGCAATCGGGGCCCCAGGATTCTCTGCTTTCTGTGCATGAAGTAGAGTTTCTTCCCTACAAGTGAACACTGGATGAGAGAGAGGAGAGTCCATCATTTTGGCTCCACTCGCCTGGTATACAGCTTCTGCAACATGGGGCTGGGGTGCGAGATGAGAAACATCAGCAGCCTATCCTTTCCAGAGTGAAACCTAGTCCCAAACTGGAAGTGTAGGGGTGGAGAGGGAGCCGCCATGTTTTTGGCAACACCTGTCTGGCATAGAGTACCTGGGTAGAGCTTTAGGAACAAGGAACTTGGGGAGGGGTAAGGAAGTGGATCAAGTCTCCAAAGCCACAGACTCTAGCTATTCTTATTGAGAAATTTAGTAGACGAAGTAAGTCTTCAGGACAATTTTCAGAAATTTTAAATGATTATTTTTTTATTTTTGTAGTTATCTAAGGTATGTTTTGCTAGAGATAGGGTCCTCTGAGCTCTTTATTTTGCCATTTTAGAAGTCCCATCTAAATCATTGTTTTTTTAAGCCATTAAGTTTTGATGTAGGTTGTTATATAGCATTAGATAACTGAACCAGACTCCAAAGCCAGACATAGCTAGTTGGAAATCCCAGCACTACTACTAACTGAGTGACTGGATAAGTTTTCAGAACTAACTGAATTTCTGTTTCCCTGTCTATAAAATGAGATAATTCTTAACACCTAAGGTAATGGGGAATAATTGAGACAATGTTTATATAGTCCTTGGACAACACCTAGCACAAAGTAACTATTGGGTGAATAACAGTGTCAGTAGTATTAATAGTAGTGGTATATAAACTCAGAAGGAAGACAAATCTAGATAATTGACAATAAGTTAGTTGCTAGACTTGTAGACTTGTTCAGTGTGCTGTGATTCACAGAACTTAACCAGAGAGGTGGGAACTGGAGAAACAGACCTGAGACACAGAAAGGTTGTGATTGAATAAGATTAACACAGGAAATTTTTTCAGAGAGAGAAGAGAGTGGATGCCAAACTTTTGGAAACAACTTCAACCAGGGGGCAGGAATAAAGAGAGAAATCCTAAAATGAGAACAAAAGGAGTGCTCAGAGAATTTGTAGAGTCAAGAGAATACAGACACATTGAAGCCCAAGGAATAAAAAACATTGAGAAGGTACTTACAAGGGGAGAAAAGGATGATGAGAAAAAATCACTGGGGCCTTTTCAAGGAGCACTTTTCATAAAGGGGTGATGTTGGGAGCCAAATTGCTAAGAGTCAGTAGGAGCTATGGAAGCAGGGGTGGTGGAAAGGACAGAGAAGGAATAGCCATTTGAAACGGGGATTGAGGGATGATTCTCTTGTTTTGTGAAGGGTTTTATTTGCTTGTGTGTTTATTTGGTCCTTAAGATGAGAATGTGCTTTTATACAGAGAAAAATAAGAACAAGGAGAGATAGAAGAGGCAAAGCAGAGTGCTAAGTTATGGAGAAAGATCATAAAGTCAGCACAAAGGATGGGATTGTTGCCACAGGTGGAGGAGTTAATCTTCCATAGGGTTTTGAGGAGTAGGTGAATGATGTATATGAAAAAACTGCATTAATACATAGTTGTTTGGGGTAGAGAAGTTGAGGGACCACATATCACATAATCTTAGGCCTCTTTGAAAGTATGAGACAAAACCACCTGCAGAGAGAGTCAGGAAAGTGAGCATCCGATTTAATAAGGAAGCAGTGAGAGCTTAGAAAACTGTGTAAAGGAAATGTGGGAAATGTGATAAAGAGTCAAATGGAGAGTATTGGAGAGCACCCAGTTGAGGTTGGATATTATATACTTCCCTGCTCTATTCTCTTTTAATTTTCCCTGGCAATACTCAATATTGAGGAGAAGTGAAGACAGCAAAGAAAGTAGATAAGGCAAAGGAAGCACATAATTAACCCAGGCCTGGGTCAAGAAACTGGTATAGGAAGCAAGGGGAACAGGGAGTCAAGAATGAAGGTGGCAACATAACTGAAACGGCAACCTATGGGATTCTATCTGGATTTGGAGGCTGGTGAGGAAAAACACCATCCAGCCTTTTTAAATGATGCCTCAGAATACTCATTTATGATAATGGGTTGGCAAATTACTGCCCACAGGCCAAATCTCGTCTACCACCTGCTTTTGTAAATAAAGTTTTATTGGAACGTAGCCATGCTCATTCATTTACACGTTGTCCATGGCTCTTTTGCGCTACAAAGAAGAGTTGAGTAGCTGTGACAGAGACCATGTGGCCTGCAAAGCTTAAAATATTTACTATCTGGTCCCTTACAAAAGTTGTTTGCTGACTCCTGGTTTATGACGTGGAAAAATATACATGATATATTAGTAGGTAAAAAAAAAAGCAGGGCATAAAACAATATTTATAACATGATCCAGTTTTATGAAAAGAAAAAAATATATATCTATGCCTAGAAAAATCGCTAGGAAGTTATATACCTAAATGTGAACAATTGTTTCTCTGGGTGATGGGATTACCAAACAGACAGTTTCCTTCTCCTTCTCCTTCTCCTTCTCCTTCTCCTTCTCCTTCTCCTTCTCCTTCTCCTTCTCCTTCTCCTTCTCCTTCTCCTTCTCCTTCTCCTTCTCCTTCTCTGTAAACTCTGTGTTTTCTAGAATATGGGGAGGGTAATACCCTAAGGAAGGAAAATTTTGTTAAATGGTTACTTTAATTGATTAGATCAGGGGCAGGCCCTGTGGCTTAGTGATTAAGTGGTGCACTTTGCTACTGGCGGCCCGAGTTCGGATCCCGGGCATGCACCGATGCACTGTTTCTCCGGCCATGCTGAGGCCGTGTCCCACATACAGCAACTAGAAGGATGTGCAGCTATGACATACAACTATCTACTGGGGCTATGGGGAAAAAAAGGAGGAGGATTGGCAATAGACGTTAGCTCAGAGCTGGTCTTCCTCGGGAAAAAATAATAATAATAATAATTGATTAGATCAAAGTGCTAAAGCACACAATGCTGTAAGTCCCTCTAGAAAGGTCCAGAGAAGCTTGTCCTAAAGTTAAAATCTGTATATCATTGACTACATTACCCCAATCATGCATGTTTCAAAACTGTGACTTTGACAGCAACAGGTGATGGAAAACCTATACCCACTTTCGAAATGACAAATCAAGATACACATTGGCAATTTTACATGTAATACTAACTTAAGAGTATTCTAACAAGTGTGCCAACATCTTCAAATTATCTTCAGTAATGCTATGATTACCAAGAAGGAATTAGTATTCAAATAGAAAATCATGGGCATCTATCTCTAGGCAGAGTAATTTTAGAAGAGAAAGATGTGTATAAAGTAAGGTGAGTCAAATATCTCAGAAAAAAAGTAGAATGAGAAATCTAGATTGACTGCTTTCAACAAATGGCATTCCCTCAAGGACTCTCAGAGGTGTGGCTGCCTTTGATTGCTACCTCTTTCCCTGCTCCTGCCAAGCACCCTGTCAACACTCCCACAGGACTAGTCAAAAGCCCATCAGGTACCCTCAATTTTAGTTAGCGGGCATTTACCCGGTTCTATGTGTTTGTTTGTGGAGCGCCACTGTACTAGATGTTGAACAGAATTTGCAGACAATTTTAAAGGATGCCTAGTCTGTATTGGTGAGTATTTACAGATGACCGAATCCATAGTTGGGGACAAAGTAGGCCTAAGCACAGTTGAAGACTTTGAGGACAATCACCAATGGGAAGAGAAGAGATCAAAGACAAAGATGGGGGAGGTAAGGGAGAATGTCAGAAAAGTCCAGAAGCTGAGGGTGGGGTGGGGTGGGTTGAGGTGAAGAAGAGGCAGAAGAAGCAAAGATCAAGATAAGCTTTGGACAAACACGGCTAGGCCCACAGAGACTCTTCTCTTAACTCAAAGCTGTTTCATGTCACAAAGGGGACGTCTGGCAGCGGAGACTTCTAATAGTTGGATTTATTCCATTTCTCCCCAACCCCCCAGAAGCTGTTGATTTAGCGGTTTAGCAGTTTAGACAATAGTCTGACTAAAGAATATTTTTGACAATCTATACAATGTTTATTAAATCTACTTAACTACTTCTAAAAGTAATTATGGTGAGAGGAACTTCTGTGGTTTAAGATCTTGGCCCTAGCGCCCCCATTTGTATTATCTGGAGGAATTAAGAATGTTCTTTTGACTAAACTCATAGACACAGAGAGCAGATTGGTGGTTCCCTGAAGCCGGAGGTAGGAGGTCGGTGAAGTGGGTGAAGGGGGTCAAAAGGTACAAACTTCCAGTTACAAAATAAATAAGTCCCGGGATTGTAATGTACAGCATGGTGACTATAGCTAATAGTATTCTATTGTATATTTGAAAGTTGCTAAGAAAGTAGATCTTAGAAGTTCTCATCACGAGAAAAAAAATGTGTAACTGTGTGGTGATAGATGTTAACTAGACTTATTGTGGTGATCATTTTGCATATATACAAATATCAAATTATTATGCTGTAGTCTTGAAACTAATATAATATGTCAATTATACCTCAATTAAAAAATAAAACGAATGTGCACTTGGAAAAAAAGATAAATAACAAAGGAACAAACATTTGTGTCAGGGAAAATGGGACAGAAGAGGCCATTTACGGTGAATCGCCGTTATAGCAGCAGCCCGGCCATCAACAGAGATCTGGGAAGAAGAAATGGAACTCAGATAGATACTGAAACCAACTTCCTTGGGGACTTCCCTCTTCTATTCACAATGGCCAGGGCCTGTTGGACAGATGACAAATTACCAACTACCCTATATTAGGTGATTAAGTAGGGGGTGGAAAATGAACAAAACCAGATTTGCTTCCTGTTCAAGGTAAGGTGAAATCCAAAGATATTTCTAGCAAACAGATCCAAATTTCTGCCTAATAAAAAAGAGATACTTCTGCTCTAAAATGATCTGAACTTGACTCAGGTTTATTCATGAATTCATTCATTTACTCAGCAAACAGTTATCAGTTACTTTCTGTGAACCAGCACTGACCTAGATGCTGGGATACAGGGGTCAACAAAACAGCCAGGGTCTCTGCTTTCTTGCAGCTGGTGGGTCTAGAGGAGGGAGTTAAACAGGGAACATGTAACACAGGGTTTCCCGTTCTGATGCTGACCATTCCCTGACATGCTGTCGCAGGGCCGGCTTTAGACAGTTTTCCTCTGGAAAAGAAAAACATGTGGTTTGTCCAGCAAACACATTAGTGTCTAACTGCACATTAGGATGTCTGATTCAGCTGATGACGTGAGTGATCAAAAGGTGGCTGAGGGAAAGGAGAGCAAGTCCTGTCTCCCTCTGACTCAGAGGTCATTGACAACACGCTTCTGTCTGAAGGAATCAGACCCAATGCCTCTGTGCGGCTTCCAGGATTCTTCCTGGTTCTGCTGCCTGCCTACCTCACTAACCTCATTTCCCACCACCCATCACTTGTCTCCTGTGCCCCATGGCTGACCACACAGTGCTCCTGTATATATTCTTCTCTCTGCCTGGAATACAACCCCCTGATCTTGTTCATATGAAGAATTCATATGCGTAAATGAGGACTCTTTCTCAGTGCTACCACCGCTATGACTCTTTTCCTGACCTTTTTGCTCAGTTAATGATTGGCGCCTTTATGTGACAGTGGCCCTTTAATTATTTATCATTTTATATCACAATCATTCTTCCTCAGCAAGATGGAGAGCTCTTGAGAGAAGAGTATATAGTATTTACTTGTATTTCCCAAGGGCCTACACCAATGCTTAGAGCTTAATAGGCATTTAATAATTATTTACTGAATGAATAAATGGATGGGTGAATAAATGAAAAAAATGAAGTAATTCTGGGCAGAAAAGTATTGTAAATGGAGACAAGAAATTGGCAAATAATTCTGTGAGGATCAGTCAATGAATTAATCTTATTATATGTCTATACTGTGTTGAACATCAAGGAAACTTACAAAGGAAGCAAGGAAATGATCCCAGACCTCACGAAATGTTCAATCTACAGTATTTAAAGAGAAAAGATTAATTAAAAAAAAAAGTAAGTAACACAAATAAATGGAACATAAACTCACAAATCCAACCCAATTCCTACAGACAGACCTGCAGGCTGGAAAAGTAATTTTAAAGATGTTCAGCTCTTTTCATGAAGTAAATGAATCTTATGCAGAATTTTGAAAAGTCATTCCTGTTGAGTCAAGATGGGAGAGTATTTTAGAGGTAAAATAAATAGCGTCAGTAAAGGTAGGGGGAAAGGGAATAAGTCTGCGCTAGAGCTGGCCTGGTATTCTGCAATCCCTTTTTGGAATACCGACCTCTTAGTAAAGGATGATTCCAGGGGCTGCTACAGTGACTTCAATGGCTTCCAGGGTCGCTTTGTTTAGCCTTGGAATGAACTCAGCTAGCTGCAAAGTGTCTCAAGGGTGGTACTGGAATGAATCTCATTTGTTTCTAGAAGTCAATCAGAGTCCCAAGTCAAAGTTAAGTCATCCATGTGAGTCAAGCCAGAGCAGTGAGGCGGTGGAGTGCACAGTGGGGGCATGGACTCCATCCCCTTGTACCTGTTATACTCCACACCTTCATACTTATTAATAGCACAAGTGCTTAACCACCCCAATTTGGGACGGCCTTGGATGGAATGCCCTTTCCAAATCTGCAAAGATCTGGCAAAGTACGTGTTTACTCTTCTTGTTGTAGCTTAATAGATTGGTCAATGAAGACCTATTTATTTTTAAAGGAAATTAAAATTTCCCCACAAAAATTCCTCTTAGATGGCAAAGGAAACAAATATTGACTTAGTGCCCTCTATGTGCCAGGAATATTTGAGCTCCCAAACCATCCTGGAATGTAGTATCATTATACCCACTTTACAGGTGAGGAGACTGAGACTCAGAGAAGTGACTTTCTCAAAGGCACACATGCTAGGATTTGAATCTTGGAGGCCTGATTCCAAAACCCAGCCTCTTTCCGCTGAATTTCCATCACACCTGCTGTTTATAGGAAACACACATAGAGTTTTAAGATGTAGTAATCGTGGACTCCCCAAAACTAGGAAAAATCACTTTCTTTTTTACGGCACTAATATTTAATAAGGAGAAAGAACTTTTTTAAAGCTCTTTCTAGATATAAATATGTTCAAAAATAAATGCCTGAGGATTTAGAACCAGGCAAAGGAGCAAAATGCTCTAGTCTTCCACCTGGTGGAAGGTCAGGACAAAATGAAATGAAGAGAATCAACTCCATACAATTGTACAACAGAGCAATAGTGAGATTTGAGTGGTAAAGAGGGTTCCATCTGCCCTCAAATTTTTTTCACTCTTACCTGTTAAGCTATGTAGGTTCATATCAGTAAAAACTCCCTAGGGTAAGATACTCTTCCCAGGAAGTCTACGTTAAAGTGTACAGATTGTTTATCAGGATTATTTCAAATAGGATGCCAGACGTGTATTTGATTGGAGGTCGGAGAAGGTGAGAAATGGAAGTTCTGATGGGAAACCATAGTGCTGGGAGATGGCAGTCATGACACATCAAGGCCCTAGGCCCCTAGAGATAGGAAGCTGGTGACAAGCTTGAGGATAAAACCCAATGCAAAATTGTTATTTAATTCTGCCTAGGAATTCCATTTTGGTGGACACAAAGATTGTGGGAGCTACGGAAAGCAGATGTGTGTTAGGGTCAGAGCTCATCATAAGCAGAGAAGCCATCCTGTAAGGTGGTGAGCTCCCTGACACTAGAGATGCTCAGGGAGGTTGGATATACCCATGGAAGGGATGTTGTGGAAGCCAGACTAGATGGTCTTCAAAGTCCCTTACAATTATAAAATTCTGTGAGAAGTCTATGAATAGTTTTGCTAGGTTTCAGAGATTCTTTGGCACCATTTTCATGTCATTTAAATTTATTCATTCATTCAAAAAACATTGAGTTAACTATTAAATACATCCAATGTGCTAGACACTGTTAGAGAAGCTAAGTACACAACACCAAAGTTCTTAGTGACCCAGGTAAGAGGGTAAAACTAACAAGATGTTAGAATTTGCAGGAAAAATCATTATCTAAGAACGTAAAATTGTCATTGCCACTGATATTTCCCTATCCTGGTGTCAGACCACAGGGTTTCACATTCTGAGATATTCTGCTCTTGCTCTAGTAGATTGGCATGGTAAAGATTTTTGTTTTCAAAAACTATAAAACACTGTATCAAAATAAGTGCTAGTCTAAGTGTAATGGGAGAAAAATGTGTTTACCTGAGACTGGCTGTGGCCAAATGCAGCAGTAACCTTCCATCCTTTTTAGGGAAGAGGCGGCTGCAGTCCATGCCTGCCCACTGGCACCCTAGCTCTAAACAGGCAGGACTTGGGGCCTTGGTCATCTCTTCCATTTTGTCTGTTCCTCCGGGCCTAATATTTGCCAAATTAAACTCTGCAGTTATTCTTGCATAGAAAAATTTTTGGAAGTTTTGGTAAAAGTTATGCATGCTTATATATGTGTGACTACAGTATAGAATTGAAGCTAGCAGTTTTATTTTACATATAAAAACAACTACTTTTGAAATAAATATAAATATATATATATTCAATAGCTGAAAGAGCGGTAAACAATCTGAATTTTCTGTTTTATAAAATACAGATTGGGACTACTGACCCAATCTAACTCGATATATATACACACATACATATACATTTATATATACAGTATATGTTTTGAGAGTTCAGATTGAGTTGAGATTGAGATTGAGTTGAGATACCTTGAGTTGAGATTATCTGACCTTGAGTTGATCTATAACGTGGATAAAGAGGCATATATGATGCTAATTCTATGGATATTTCTTTGTGAATAAAATTCTGAAGGCTGTAGGTCCAGACTTACAGTAAACATTAGATGATATTAGCTCACAGTGGATATGTTAATCAGCATAGGCTAGGTTATTTGCTGCAGCAACAAATCCACTCTGAAACCTCAGTGACCTAACACAAAAGTTTTTTGGGGCAGTTTTCGCTTCACTCAGGCTCCATGTTCAATATAAGTTGGTGGGGAGCTCTGCTCTCTAGTCACTCTGAGACATCTAAGACATGATACAAGGGGTGATTTAGAAAGGTTGGGTAGGACTGAAAAAAAAAGAGAGAGAAATACCAGAATCAGAACAGCTAGCCCCAAAACACAGGCATTGGTTATGTCATTTAAAAAAGTTTATTTCAAATTTCAAATAGGTTCAGAATATTATCAAAGAGTAATTGATGGTGGGGATGATAATCAAAACACGTAGCAACGGGTATTGCATAAACACCCACCAGTGAGGTATGGCACAGGCACTATGAACACCTGGTCAGGCTCTGCCCCTCCTACCTGCTGGAGATCAGCCCTCCCTAAGGGGAGAACGAGCCTGCGAATGGAGGCTATGGCAAAGCAGCTAGAGACCAGTGCTAGCCGAACAAAATCAGCATCCCCTTGGATCAAATAAACGCTGGAACTGATGATTCATTTGTGTTCACTACAATTCAGTGAGAAGGGATTCCTATACTGTATTGAAGCATTGCCCCTACATGGCTGGATTTCTCCTTTCATTCCACCCACAGCCTCTCTCCTTCCCCTTCCCCTGTCCCAATGATTTGTTCCCCCTAATTGTGCATCCCCCTACTCTTTGTCGAGTGCTTTGATAAATGTGGACACCTCTTCTTTATTTTCTTCACATTCTGTGCCTCTCGTGAGTCATTTCTGAAGGCACTGAATCATTTTCATCATCGCTCAGCCTTCTCCTGTTTGAAGTCCTTGTCTGGATATATGCTTATTCATCACCCCTCTCTCTGCAACCCACATGTGTCCGGCACACTGTTTACATTGGGCCTTAATCTGTTGTTAGTGGCCGACTCCAGTGTCCCCCTTCTTCCTCAAGGGGCCCATCCCTGTTCCTCCCGCCTCTACAGCTCCCAGTGGGAGAGCATAAAGAGCAGGCGTTCTGGCCCTTAACCTTGGCGTATGGACTCTTGCCCAAATCTTCATTCCAGACCTTCCCTTTTTGCTTGTCCTTTATAGCAGCCTCTTCCTCAGCATTGTCTACACTGCCAAGGAGGCAGAAATGGGGTCTCCTCGAAGGTTGGCTTAGAGACCACCCTGGGATAACGCACTGTGACAAGAGCTCACGTGTTCTTGCTCTCCACCTGCCCTCTGACATACATTTCCCTCCTGCTACAAATGCCAGTGTTTTTTGTTTCATTTTATTTTGTTTTGTTTAAATACACTTCAAAGTGCAAATTCTCTAGTTCCCACTGGTCAATGGAATGCACCATTTTACAACCCCAAACGCTGGCATTTTGCATGAACACACTGATATTTAGTAATTGCTAATAGATCTTGACATTTCAACAGGCTACAATGGGTTATCCTCCATTCTCCTTTTTCCTTCCCCCAGCCAAGTTGCTCTGGGATTGATTTATGAAACTAGCTTGCTTTTTACTTATTTTATTCCTCATTATTCATATTTAATGTTACCCACACTTGACCTTGTGACTCTAATTCCTTAAACTGAATAATGTACACACATTGACTTTGTTCTTCCTGACAGGTCTTATCAGTTTTTATCTTCGCCATCCCTCTTGTAGCCTTTTAAAGATCTAGGGCTCTCGGAATCTCTCATCTGTTTACATTCTTCTTCATTATTTGGTATGAATGTTCTTCTCTCAGCCAGTATTCTCTGGGTTGTTATTTCCCCTCATTTCCTGATTTGTGTCTTTCTGTCACAGGGCCAGATCTCTCACTACCACATTTTAGAGGTCAACTATAGCTTCATTCGTGAAACTAACTCAGATGTTATAAAGAAAAACCGTTGTAACCAGGAATTCAGCAACTGTTCAGTTGGTTCCTGCAGGAGACTTTTTGTGTCTTTTAGAAACATCAGTTGTGAGTTGTAGCTAAAAGTCTATGTGTAATCAGAGCAGGAAGATTACTTGATAGTTAAAGCCTAGGATATAAATTTTGCCCCTGAGTAATTAATAGACCACAGATAAACGATAGAACACTTATATGACCATTATTTGTTCAGCAGTGTTCCACAGATAGAGTATGCCATACTTTGGGAATATTTTTCACAAAGATATGAACAGGCAATTAACCATAAATGCCCACCCACTGATCCAGGTATGTATGAGATTCCCTTTCTTAACTTCTTGTGAAGTGTTGTAAAGACAGTATCAGGAAATCAGTATAACACTGGGAGTTCTGCATATGTACTTTTAACGTAGCTGATTTGACCAGCTCAGTTATTTAGACTTTTTTTTTTTTTTGCTAAAGCCAAGTGTGGGCCACTAAGTTTCACATGATCCCGCTGGGGCTGGCAGAAGGGTTACAAGTGTCTCCCAGCTGCAAGTTATAAAGGGAATTAAGATGAACCACTATGTTGGTCCTAAACCAATCCATTACTGACTAGAAAAATTATGTTAAACTTTTGAGATATAGGCAGCGACTTAGGCCCATGCTTTTGAGGTAAAAGGATATCTATATTATTCCTATAATAATCACTATTTTTATCATGAAATGTCACATATTAGGTTCAGTGCAGACCACTCAAAGTCATTTAGTTCTTATTGTAGCTTAAAATTTTGTTAATACTAGTATGTGGAGTGATCTTATTGTGTCTCTACTGGCTGGTAAAACACCACTGCAATACAAAAAAACAATTAGAATCATCTAGGAAGTAGTAATACATGCAGAAAAAGGAGTTATGGATTGATATGAGGACCCATCCATGCTTTTTGGTATCAAACAGCTGTCATGTATGATAGACAACAATATTGCTTTCTGTCCCAGAGTCTGTAAAAAACATTCTTATCACAAAAGCCAGGACAACATCAGCAAGCAATCTCTACTTGTACGGTCCTCAGTTTTTCTTCTTTCATCTATTTGTCCCCCTAACAATAAAAGATAAAGAATAAATAAATGACACAAAATTTTCAATGTGTACTAAAAATTATCTTTTATTTTTAAACTATTAACTACATTCTGCTGCAAGTCACGATGATTGACCAGAGCCATTTGCATGGTGGAGCAGGTCAACTCTTTCAAGTTACAAATATCCATTAGCTATCCACAGCAGACCTCCAACACCTAGGTAGGATGTGATCAACTGTTTAGCTAGGGTTAAGGTAAGTTGCTGCAAAAAATAAACTCCAAATGGAATGGCTCAAACACTAGAGAATTTCATCTCTTTTCCACATTACAATTCATGGACTAGATAGGTAAGTGCCTCTTTTTCCCAGGATCATCCAGTGACTCCGGTTCCTTCTATGTTGTTACCTTGCAAATTCCTAGGATTTTACCCTTGCCCATATGGTTGACATAGTGTCACTACTTCAAACCCAGCCTGTGGGAAGGGGAAAAGAGAAATGTGGAGGGCAAGCAGCTTTCTTCCTAAGGACATGACCCTGAAGTTACATACAGCGCTTGTGCTCCCATTTAAATGGCAAGAACACAGTTACCTGGTCACACCTGGCTATAAGGGAGACCTGGAAAGGAGTTCTCTGGCTGGGTGGCCATGAGCCCCACTAGAACCAGAAGACTGGCATTCTCTATCTAAAGGGATGAAGAGGATAATGGAACCTGGGGACAATTAGTGGTCTCTGCTACATTTGTTACTGGGAGAATAATATCATTGTATATGTAAATGTTCAGAGAAATGCAAGTGTGTGTGTGTGTGAGACATGAGTGTGTGTTCTCACATACTCTGAGATTTTCCACACATCCACTAATAGCAAGTATTTCCTCAATACATTTAATAAAGGAGAAATGGAACATAGGAGGGGATTTAAGGTGATATATTTAAGGTCATCAAGTAACTATAGAAAAATGTCTTGCTATCCCAAATCCTATTCCACTTAGTAAGTCAGACCTCCTGCTTGTCTATTACTCATTAGAATAGACGAAAATCCTAGTCTTGGAATTTTCCTTATGTCTTTCCACCTCACCTCCTCTAGCCTCCAGCTCAAATTAAGTTAAAGTTGTTGAAATACTCTTTGAATCAACTTTTTTCTGTTTTTGTTTTATTTTTCTGTTTACTTTTATCTTTATTCTGTTTATGTTTCTGTTATTTATTATTCTGTTCCTATTTTATTGAAAATTAGGGTTGTACATTTCACTGATTTTAGTAAACAAAACAGACAAAAGCAATGAAGTTTCAGGGTTTACCACCATTGATTGGAACCTGCTTTAAAAGTTATTTTTTATTTAATCTTTTTCATCACTCTGTGAAAAAGGTATCCTCCTCTAGATGAGGGAATTGAGACTTAGCACATTAAGTCACTTCCTAAAGTCGCCTGGCTAGTGCGCCTTACCTTACAGCCTAGGCTCTGAATCTAAACATTGTGCCTCTACAGGAGCAGTAAGTCCATTATTCAAGTAATTGAGATATAAAGCTAAATTCTACTCACATGGATGTAACAATGCAACCTGGGAAATGCACAATCTCCAATTCTCAGAGTGGCCTGGCTTCAATACCTTTGAAATCACAGTATTTTGAAAAAGATGTCAAAATAGACATGTGCATTTCTCAGCTTTTGTTTACTCTTCAAAAATCATGCCACCCTTCAGTGCAATAGTAAAATTAGTGCATTAGAACATTCATTTTTAATGGTTTCATACAAATGGAAGTGCTTTTGATCCTTTCTCTACTGCCAAATGCAGAGGCACCATCCAGCCTGTTTTCTGACTGGAAAATGACTATAAAAATACAGCCCTCCATCTCTCAGCTGTGATAGATAAGAAGTACTGAAACAGCATTAATAATTAATGGGCAGACAAGATGAAACTCCAGTTGCTCAGACTGCTGTCTCCACATAATCTGTATTTTATACAAAAGGAGAAAGAACCCAATGGAATTTCAGCTGTGACCGGATAAAAACTGCCAGCAAATGTGATAAGGAAAGTCTAATGTGTATATTAATCATGTTTATAGCTCCTCATTTGTTGATATATTAGCCTAAACTCCCTTTAAAAATACATTTTTGATCACCAGTAGATTCATTTAGTGCAACCAAAGCTCAAATAGGGTCCAATTAAAGTTTCCAATTTTTATTAATCAAAAATAATTAATCTATCCCATAAATCATGGAACAAATGGGTTAAGAATTTTAGTGCAAGATGAGAAGCATTAAGAAAAAAAATCTAGAAAAGTTTGATGCATGATGTAAATATGCCATTGTATGTTTATAGCTTGAGTTAACATTTGGCACTTTTATTATCCAAATTGTTTTTCTAGATGTAGTGAATGTATAATATGACTCAAAGCGAGACACAGTTTACCCTTGAATGGTGTAGACTTCAAACGTGATGCATTTCTGTTTTCTCTGGATAAGTTATAACAAAATGTATTACAGAGTTGAGGTGGAGAATAGAGTGTTTCTAGAAGTATCTATATTTTTGTAGTTAAAAAGCCTAAGAAAGTAAGGCCCAGTTTAAGCTAGAAGATAAGGAGTTGCTATGTACAACTTGGTAAATTTTTTGACATTGAAAAAAATAGAGAAACTAAAACTTAGGGGAAATTAGTTCAATTATACATGTTCAATAATCCTTGAAATTTACACTTAGCTATAGTCATATCCCAAATTTGTCACAAACATCAAGACTGAATGGTGGATGATGGATGAGAGAGGGCAGGGGAAGATATATTAAATCTAGGAATGTGTCATTTAACCACATTATCAAGGATGTTAAAGAGGCAGAAAACTTTCCCAGGTGCACCCAGACATATGCTCACTGTATAAAATGGTTCATTATAGATGCATTTAAACATTGAATCTCACAATTTAGCTATTAGTCTAAACATTTTGTGGCAGTCATGCTAGTGAATGAAAGTCCAAAAGTCTTGGGACTAAAAGAAATTAGAATAAGCCCTAGAGAAGGCAAGCTGCAGAAAGTGTAGGGAAAAAACAAGTCGTAAAATAGAAGACGACAAAAGTTACTAGGATAATAACCTTTAAATGCCATAGGTTTTGTTTGCTGAGAGAAATATAATTATATTAGTGACTACATTAACTTATACAATCAGGGCATAGTATAGAAGCAATTTTGTGAGTTCATCTCTTATAAAGGTCAAATAAAGTTACATAGATGAAAATAACTGTCCAGCCACCAATTCATCCCCAGCCATGGTTATGTGTTAAAACTCAGGCCACTGGACTCCACCAGGTGCAGGAGAGATGAAGAGATGAAAGGGGACCCGAGTTTAAGTCAATTCATCACCACTATTGGAAAAATAATTCACAGCTCTTTCTACCAGTGGCCAATCAGCATCTTCACTATTCCCATAAAAAAGATAGCACATTATTAGTGAATTGAGCAAAATTTTATACGCTGATATGTTTTTGGAACCTTAGCTTCCAGGTCATCTAAAGCTTGGCTATTCTGAATAAGGCACAAGATGTAGAGACACATGACCTCGGTAGGCAAACACTCTACCCTTTATGAATTTGTTTATTCACTTGTAATATGGGAATAATAATACCTGATCTGCTTGGAATTAAGTGAGGGTTTTTTTTAATGAAAAAATGTGTGAAAAGGAGCCTGTGGAACTATAAAAACCACACAGATGTGAGGTGTAATTAGTAAGCTATAGGGTTTCTCACCTTTCTATAAGGATTCCTAAGAATCGAGGATTAAAGCTGGGACCCTGGGTATCCAAACCTAGTTCATTTCCTCTAAAAATTCTACCATTAGCCTGCAACCAGCATTTCCCCAAAGAAGTCCTGAAGAATACTAGTGCCATGGAAAATTAGCAAGTGTTATTCCAAAAAAGAGTCCTGGGGTGAAACCTGTTTGGGAAACACTTGTGTTAAGTTAAACAGTTTTCTTTTCTGCAGGACTTCTCAGAACCTTTAATACTCATACTGGGAACCTCTAAGAGGAGGGATATTGGAAGGAATTTTCTCAAACTTATTTGACCGTTGAAATTGCTTAATACAAATCATCTCTTGGGATTGTTATCCTGCAGAAATTGCTTTGAAAAACATTGATGAAACCTTTTATAATCTTTCAGAATGTATGCACTGAAGACACACTGGCTTCTAATCCTCTTGAGGCTCACAGTGCTACTATTGAGACCAATGTTTCTCAAAATGTGGTCACTTGAGAAGCTTGTTTACAATGCAGATTCCAGAGCCTCACCTCAGACTTCAGGCAGCATCACAGGAATCTGCATTTTTACAAGCTCCTTAGGTCATTCTGAACCAAGTGACCCCAGACCACGGTCTGAGAACTGCGGCTGCTCCAGGAGTGTGCTATGGTGGCCTTGCGGTTTTAACGGCTCATTAGCATGAGTTGTGTCTCATCCGTGACAGGTCTGTGTTTGGTGAGCCTCAAACAGGCAAGTTCATCCTTGAAAATCTCTAGGTAGATCGATTCCTTCAGTACCCAGGAGTGCCCACTTCTCCTGATGGACCAGCAGTCTGTAAGGATCACTGTATGATGCACATAACTCTCTTCTGATGTAATATTCTGCCTTTCTGTTAAAAAAGAAAAGGCACACTTCAGTGAATAAGAGCACAAGTATTTCCCTACATGAATTCTTTAAAAATCCAAATTTGTATGTCTGGGAAAGGAGAAATGTAACATCTGCTTTGCTAGCACGGCTATTATAAATAGAAAAGGAGAGAAAAACTGGACACCTTTCTTGGACCTGGAACATAACAGAGTGAAATAATACTGTCTAAAAACGGCCAAGGTGCCTACATGGCATTATAAACATAGTCAGCCCTGGATACGGACACGTTTTGAAATTAATCTGGAAAGTGAGTCTTAGGCTATTTTCTCTGTAAATCCTACCGATCCTGCCGCCCACATTAAAGAGCAGAAATGCTGCCTGTTAGTAGGAATGCAAGGAGGAGAGGGCACATTTATTAAGCTCTGTAGCACAAAAAATTTTTGTGCATGACCCCTTTATATATTTGCCAAAATACTGTGGGGTTGTTGTGTATCTATGAGTGCCCAAATGAGAAAAAATGTGTCCTTATTCAGCTGGCTCTGGGCAGCGTTTGTCACCAGCTCTCTGGTCCATCAAATTGCAACATTTTAGTTTACTTTCTCATCCCATTTAGGAGTCATAGAAGAGAGCCTGGGTTCTGGAGTCAGCCTGCTTGAGTCTGCATCTGAGCTCTGCCACTGACTTAGGTTCTTACATTCTCTAAGCTTCAGGGTTTCCACCTGACACATGAGACAGTAACAGTGCTCACTTCTCAGAACAGCTGTGTGGATCAGATGAGGAAATGCACAGACCCCAGCACACACTAAGCGCTCAGAAGTGCTCGTTGTTGGTTCTCAGTCCCTACAGGGCAGGGGTCATGCTTTACAGCTCTTCTCTATCCTTCACTGAGCCTAGAAAAGGGCTTCACGTGTAGAAGGGAACCATTGAGCGACATTAGGAAGTTGAAAGAAGGAACATGTTGAATTAAACTCAGGATGTTTTTAAAATGTCTGGATGTTTTCTTTGGACATTAAGAGTATTGTGAGACAATTCTGAGAAGAGTGAAATACATGATGACATGGTTTTGTCTCAAACCCTCCTTCTCCATCCTGGACCCAGGAATCACAGTGGGCCTCCCAGGCCTGTGGGTTCTGCCCCTCCCTTGGCATCATGCCTTGCTTGTGAGCTCCTTTGAAGATGTTTTTCAAAATGATCATTTGGATAAGAATGTAGCTGATCTTCATAGAAAGCTTAGAGGTGAAACACCCTATCAAAGAATAATGATTTATTTGTGGGATTACCATACTTTTGTCTGCACTTTGGTCTTTAAGAAAGGATCTTTTTGGTGCTACCCAAATAGCAAGACGATGAAGTACTTCATCAGCTGAAAGCAAAATTGCTACTATGAAAAATGCGGTGTGTGCTGACGAATATCACTTACATGCTGGTGTGTGGTGGAGAGGCTGCTAGACGGCGTGCCAGGGAAAGCTGCACTCGCTGATTGCACTTTTAACCCAATGATAAGCGGGACACTAAAAACCCGGTAAAATAAGACCTACAAATATTTAAGCTATCATTTCACTCCTACATTTGATGATGGAAAGTTTTATCTTAGAGTCTGGATAACGGTGAAATGAGTTGCTTATATCTACACATTAGGATTTGGATAAAGCATAACTAGTATTTTTCCTTGTACCGGGTGCAGCAGGAATAGGGATGTGGTGGCGGGGAGGGACTAAAACTGGCTCTTTCAGAGTTAGTGGAACATGCAGCAGTGGCATTCCCTCCCCCACCCAGACACTGCCATGTGAGCTGTTCTTAATCCTGTTGGACCAGAATACACATGTTTTTACTCAAAATTAAATGTAACCCATTGGGTTGAGACCCATTACTAGGTCACAAAATCAATTTCGTGGTAGGAACAAGTATCAAAAAATAAGATAGGATAGGATGGGATGGGATGGGATGGAATGGAATGGAATGGAACAGAATAGATCAAAATGCAAAACATAGTAAGGGTGAGATTTGTTTTGTGAAGTTTTGTTTTAGTATGTAAGTGTGCATGTGTGTATAGCAGGTCAAGATGTAAACTGTATTTCTGACTTTGAGTTTCAGTTTAAAAAATTCTGAAAATCACTGGCTAAGAAGCAATTTTCCTGTGTCCCTTTGTATTATAGGTTACCAAGCAGCAGGGAGAGAGATTTCCACTATATCTCTCAGGTTGCTGGTCATTGCCTACACCTTCTCTGTGCACTTTCCTGGGTTGCCCACCCAGTAGCTAATGCAGCTAACAGCTAATATTTACTGACCAGTGATCAGTTGTCAGGCAGTGTGCTAAGTGTTTCATATGTATTTTACTCCTTAAAACAGCCCTACCAATTAGAGGCTATTTTATAATTATTCCAGATGTGTAGTTGAGGAAACTGAGACCCTGAGAGGTTAAATCATTTGTTCAAGTTTACACAGCTAGAAAGGGGGAGATCTAGGCTTTGAACGCAGGCAGTTTGGCTTCAGAGGGTCCACACGACAATTATTAGGAGTCTAAATCCCAAGGGCCCAGCCCCTCTCTCACTTTATTGCCAACACTATTCCCTCCCTGCCCTGAATCCCGGACATCAAAGCCAGCACCTCCCACCTCCTGATGCAGTATCTCTGACTATCCCAAGTTAACACATCATTTATTGGTTTGAACCATATGAAATCACTAATATTTGCCTACATTTGAACTACAAAACTGGCAGTTTCACATGGTTCGATCGAATAGGCCTTCCTCTGTGCAAATGGGTAGTGAAGGACGAATAATATATTCTCTCCAACCTTAATGCATTTATAATCTAGGGACTGAGGAAAATGGACACTTAGAAGTTTTCCTATTTCAATTTCATTTCTTTTTAGTTGCATTTTCACAGGGACATGTTTGCTGGAAAACTTTATATAGCAGGATGGTAGAACGTTAGAGCTGGGAAGGGCTTTATTGGCTTCAAATTGAACCCTCTTTTTATGTGTGAGGAAACTAAGACCTAATGAGATTAAGTGACTAATGCCAACAGCAATTCCTGGCAGAGCTAAGACTAGAATTCAGTCTGTATGCTTTTTACTTCCAGTCTTGAAGACTCTTGACTACAACAAAATAATCACATATAGATTAAAAAGTCTGATATTATTAAAAAGACAAAAAATAACAAAGACGCGAAATAACAAGTGTTGGGGAGGATGTGGAGAAAAGAGAACCCTCAGACAGTGCTGGTGGGAATATAAACTGGTGCAGCCACAATGGAAAACAGCATGGACATTTCTCAAAAAATTAAAAATAGAAATACTGTATGATGCAGCTATTCCACTTCTGGATATTTACCCAAAGAACATGAAAACACTAATTCAAAAAGATCTGTGCACCCCTATGTTCATTGCAGCATTATTCACAATAGCCAAGACTTGGAAGCAACCTAAGTGCTCATGAGCGGATGAATAGATAAAGAAGATGTGGTATATATATATACAATCAAATACTACTCAACCATAAAAAAAGACAAAATCGTGCCATTTGCAACAACATGGATGGACCTTTAGGGTATTATGCTAAGTGAAATAAGTCAGACAGAGAAAGACAAATACCGTATGATTTCACTCATATGTGGAAGATAAAAAAAACAAATACGTAGATAAGAAGAACAGACTGGTGGTTACCAGAAGGGAAGGGGGTGGGGGAGGGTAAAAGGGGTAAAAGAGGCATATATGCATGGAGATGGATAAAAATTAGATTATTGGTGGTGAACGTCATGCACATTACATAGAAACTGAAATATAATAATGTACACCTGAAATTTACACAACGTTATAAGACAATATAACCTCAATAAAATAATTTTCAAAAAATTAAAAAATCTGAGGGTGTGTGAATCCTGCAAATACTGTGCCCCTCACCCTGCCCTTTGGTTGCTAAGACGCTCAGAGGCAAATTTAAAGCCCACCATTAGTAGTTACAGTTCAAACTTCACTTTGCCTTTGTCTTTATTTATTAAAAAAAATTTTTTTTTGCCCTATGTCTTTATCTTTTTAAATTTTGTTGTGTTGTGTGATTTGGGGAGCTGCTTCAACTTTTTTTTTTTTTTCTGAATGAGAGATGGTTACATTGAAACCGCACTCCAGTAATATAAAAGGATTCAATCCTGTCCATTTGAATGGTGAAATGGGCTGTGAGAGGCAAGTAGGTTGCTGGATGAAGCCAGTAAAGAGAGGCAATGGGGGAAGGAGCCAGGAGATGGAGGCGTGGTTAAGAAGCCATGACAGGTCTTCCATGAAGGAGCAGTGTGCCGGACAAGGGCAAGCAACAGGGATGCTGCAATAGAGGCACTGCTGCTGCTCGTGCCTCCTGGAGTAGAAAGCAGAGCTGGTCTGATTTGCTACAACATGGCCTCAGAGATGCTTCCTCCCGCCACTCCGCCACACGCACCCCTTATCACAGCACACTGGGCCACTGCACAGTCCCCACTTATTGTGGGTCTCAGCCTCCAGTTTTTGTTTGCGCCATTGCCACTTGCTCAACTTTAAATACGTTCATCTTTCAAGGAATACATCTTTCATTGTGAAATCTTCCTGACCACTGAATCCCCAAATAATCTCCTTTATCTTAATTTCCATGCTAAATTTAGTTATCAAAATGCTCATATTTTAAAACCATATTTCAGATTGTAAGCATCATAAGGGATGTATTGTGCGTGTGTGTGACCCCAATACACGCATCAATACTTGATACATTGGAGATGACTACAATGTACCTTAAATAAAAAGAGACAATGGAATTTGATGGGTCCTTTATTCCTACATATCATATTCAGAAATAAAAAGATAAAAAAAATGAGAAGTTTATCCCACCCTTTGTTGCTCTAATTTCTGATTCCCCATGACCATGAGGAAAGTCCTTATACTGACAAACATATCTCAAAACCCTTTCGAATGTTTGTTGGAGCTTCAATGAGCAATAGGTGCTCTTTGCTTTTATCTTTTACAAGAAGTTTAATTTTATGTAATTTGAGCTGAGTCTAGTTAATTCTAATAAAATCCATTTAAAAATCATAGGCATTTCAAACTATTGGAATGCTCTTGTCCATTTCTTCATGATCTTTTTATTCCGTCACTGACATGGAAAGGGCGGTAATACTTCAAGGAACGTGCTACCATACCATACTGCTTATTCTGTCATCGGAAGATTGTGAAATGAAAGCAAGATGGCTCCCAGAAGTTTCCTTTGATAGCTGTTACTTCAGTGACCCAGAGCTATGTAACTTTTCAAGTGATAACTCCCTAATTAGTTGGAGCTTTAGTATCCTCTGCCTACATCTTGTGCTCAGTCCAAATGTTCACTTATCTAAACCAAAGTGCTACATGACGTCTTTGTTGTTTTAGGAACGCAGTTACCATTCCCAGGCTGCCCCCACACTATCTCAGATATGTGTTATATGACACATCTTCAAATTCAGAGAGGGGTGTAGGGGAAAAAAGGTCTTACTAGTTTTAATTTTTCGCTAACAATTTAAAATAACCAGTTCTTGAAATGGATTTTTACTTTACATGCTGCTGGGTTTCAGCTTGTGTATATAGACCTAAGGCATGCAATTCTTATGCACGTACAGTGCAGTGAGAAATCTAAAAGGAGTCTTTCAGCAGCAACAATATGAATATGAATAGTAGTTCCCACATGGAAAAATACAAGCATTTTGCCTCTTATCTTACTGTTGTGAAAGAAAAAAGACATTTTGGAAAGGGAGACAAAATGTCATACAGAAAAAAGCCTGTGATTGATAAAGTACCACACTGTCCTTTCTGATAAAAATTATTGAGGGAGATTAACAGCTCCTTCCAGTAAATTAGAAGGAACTAAAGGCATCCAAAAGCCAGCAATGGGAGAGATATACATATATATATATATGCCATATATATATATATATATGGTATATATGGTGTATATATATATATGATATAAATATGCCATATATATATGGTATATATGGTATATATATATGATATAAATTTCCTATTGGTTCTGTTTCTCTGGAGAACTCTGACTAATATAGGCCCATACCCAGGGAAAAAAAGCAGTCCATAGAAACTGCTCCTGAGGAAGCCCAGATGTTGAATTTACTAGGCAAAGACTTTGAATCAGCTAATTAAAATATGTTCAAAGAACCAAAGGAAACCATGTCCAAAGAATAAAATGAAAAATTGAAAACAATGTCTCACCAAATAGAGAATATCAATAAAGAAATAAAAATTATTTTAAAAAAATAGAAACTGTAGAGTTGAAAAGTACAAAAGTTCAAATGAAAAATTCAATAGAGGAACCCAACAACACATTTGAGTTGGCAGGAGAAAAAAATCAGTGAATTTGGAAATAGGCCAATTAAGATTATACGGTTTTAGGGGCCGGCCCGGTGGCGCAAGCGGTTAAGTGCGCTCGCTCCGCTGCGGCGGCCCGGGGTTCGCTGGTTCGGATCCCGGGCATGCACCGACGCACTGCTTGGCAAGCCATGCTGTGGCGGCGTCCCATATAAAGTGGAGGAAGATGGGCACGGATGTTAGCCCAGGGCCGTCTTCCTCAGCAAAAAAAGAGGAGGATTGGAGGATGTTAGCACAGGGCTGATCTCCTCACAAAAAAAAAATAAAAGGAAAAAAAAAAAAAGATTGTGCGGTTTTAGGAACAGAAAGAAAAAAAGAATGAAAAAAAAAATGAACAGAGCCTCAGAGACTTGTGGAACATCCTCAAGTATACCAACATACAAATAATGGGGTCCCAGAAGAAGAAGTGAGAAAGGGGAAAAAAGAATATTTGAAGAAATAGTGGCCAAAACGAATCCCAAATATGATGAAAACCATTAATCCACACATCCAAGAAGCTCAACAGGCTCCACGTGGGATGGTCTCAAAGACATACAAACCTAGACGCTTCATAATCAATCTGTGGAAAGAAAGACAAAGAGAGAATCTTGAAAGCAAGAAGAGAACAACAACTCATCATGTACAAATGACTCTCAATAAAATTAATAGCTGACTTTTCATCAGAAACCATGAAGGCCATAAGGCAGTGGGATGACATATTCAAAGTGCTGTCAAATAAGAAATCTATATCCAACAAAAATATCCTTCAAAAATAAAGGTGAAACTATTGCACACCCAGATAAACTGAAACTGAGAGAGTGTTGCTAGCAGACCTCCCTACAAGAAACGTTCGAGTCCTTCAGTTTGAAATAAAAGGACCCTAGACAGTAACTTGAATCTGTGTGAAGAAATCAGAAGTGAGAAAAGTAACTACATAGATAAATATAAAAGACAGTATAGGGGCCAGCCTGGTGGCATAGTGGTTAAGTTCACCCACTCCACTTTGGCGGCCCGGGGTTCGCAGGTTTGAATCCCAGGCACAGACCAATGCACCACACGTCAAGCCATGCTGCATCTCACATACAAAATAGAGGAAGATGGGCACAGATGTTAGCTCAGGGCCAATCTTCCTCACCAAAAAAAAAAAAAAAAAAAGACAGTATAAATTAATTTATTTTTTGTTTTTAACTCTTTTTTTGTAATCCTATCTGATTTAAAAGACAACGTTAAAAAGCATTAATTATCAATCTGTGTTGATGGGCATATAATGTGTAAAGATGAAATTTGTATACAACTATAGTGCTAATGAGTAGAACAGGAATGAAGCTATATGGAAGTGAAGCTTTTGTATACTATTGAGATTAGGTTGATATTAATCTGAACTAGAGTGTTTACATTTAGATATAAATTATAATCCCCAGGGCAGCCAATAAGATAATAACTCAAAAAATACAGTGAAAGAAAGAACAAGAAAATTAACATGTACTCCAGAAAATATGTTTAACAAAAGAGAAAGCAGTAATGAAAAAATAGAGGAACAAAAAAGACATGGAAAAATAGAAAGCTAATAAGAAAATAGCAGATGTAAATCCTACCTTATCACTAATTACATTATGTAAATGGATTAAATACTCTAATCAAAAGGCAAAGATTTGTAGAATAGAATTTAAAAATTCCATGATCCAACTAAGACACAAATAGATTGAAAGTAAAACGATGGGAAAAGATACACCATGTAAACAGTAACCAAAAGAGAGCTATAATAGCTATGTTAATATCAGGAAACAAAATTGTCACTAGAGACATAGAAGGACATTTTGCAACAATAAAAGGATCAGTTCATCATGAGACATATAATTATAAACATATGTGCACCTAACAACAGAACCCTAAAATACATGAAGTTGAAATGTGGTGGAGTTGAAGAGAGAGCTGGACAATTCATCACTAATAGTGGAGACATCAATACCTTTACTTCAATAATGGATAGAATAAATAGGCAGAATAGGGACAGGTAATAGAAGACTTAAACAACACTATAAACCAACTAGACCTAACAGCCATCCACACAACAGAAGAATACATATTTTTCTCGAGTAAAATGGAAAGATTTTCCAGGAGATACCATCTATGTTAGGCTATAAAACAAGCCTCAATAAACTTACAGGATTAATATCATACGAAGTATTTTCTACTCTCACTTGGAATGAAATTAGAAATTAATAACAGAAGAAAATTTGGAAAATTCATAAATATGAATTTCTTTACAACCTGGGAGTAGGCAAAGATTTCTTAGGCAGGACACAGAAAAAACTCCAACCTTTCAAAAAACTGGTAATATAGATTTCAGCAAAATGTAAAATTTTACTTATCAAAAGATACAATAAAGGAAACAAATAGACAAGCCACAGATTGGGAGAACATACTTGCTAAAGATATATTTAACAAAGGACTTGTATCCAGAATATAAAAAGATTTGTACAACTCAATTGCAGAGTTTCTCAGCCTTATTTTAATTACAGCTTTCCTTAAAGAGGCTTTTTAGATATCTTTTTCCCTAATCATCCCCCCCATTAAATTTTAATACTACAAATATACTGTATATACTTTTACGTACTGTGGACCTTTATATGGCTACAAACCATTGTAATACTTAAGATTTTTTCACACGCACCGCCCACAAGAGCCAATTTTCACCCATTTGGGAGTGATAGTGCTACCATTGAGAATCCATGCTCAATCTAAAAAAAAATGTAAATGGGAAAACAATTTGAACAGTCATTTAGCAAAGAAAATATATGAATGGCCAATAAACACATGGAAAAGTGCTCCAATCCTTAATCGTCAGGGAAATGCAAATCAAAACCACAATGGGCTATTGATACACAGCAACCGGAGTGAGTGAAAAACTGGCATCAAAATTGTGAGGACATGCAGCAACCCGCACTCTCATACATTACTGCTGGGATACAACCTCTTTGGCAAAAGGTCTGGCAATTTTCTTGTGAAATTAAACATATACCTGCCTGTGATTGAACAGTTCTAATTCTAGGTTTTTACCCAAGAGAAATAAAAACGTATGTCTACACAAAGACATACAGAAGAATGTTCATTGCAGGCTTTATTCATAACAGTATAAAACTGGAAACAACCCATCCACAACTTGTTCCCCTGTCCATCAACAGGAAAACGGATAAACAAATTGTATCATATTCATTCAATGGAATAACACAAATACGAAAACAGGGAAAGTGATAAACTTTCTGATAAACTACTGATTCATGCAAAAACATGGATAAATCTCAAAAAAATTATGCTAGGTGAAAGAAGTCTTACACAAACTAGTTCTTACTGTATTATTCCATTTATGTGAAGTTCTAGAATAGATAAAAGTAATCTATGGTGGACAAAATCAGAACATCAGTTGCCTCTGGAGGTGGAAGTGGGGGGCAAGATTGACCAGAAAGGAGTTTGAAGGCACTTTGTGGGTAATGGAAATATTCCATATCTTGATAAGGGTTTGGACTATTATACAGGTGTATGCATCTGCCAGAAGCCATCAAATGGTATATTTAATATTTAGGTGTTTCAATGTAAGTGAATTTTACCTTTAAAAATAATTTGTGTACATCTAAAACTAATACAATGTTATATGTCAATTACATGTCAATTTTTTAAAAAGGCCTGTAAAGCTGTATTTAACTCTTATTAATAATGTGCATGCTGAAATGTTTAGAGGTGAAAGGTACTGATGTTTTCAACTCACTTTGAAATTCATCAAAAAGTCATATAGTTTGATGGTTAGATATATGCTCAGATGGATAGATACACAATAAAGCAAATATGGCAAAATGTTAGTAATTATAGAACCTAGGCCATGAAAATAAAGATATTCACTATAAAATTCTTTCAAATTTTCTATGTGTTTAATTTTTCACAACAAAATGTTGAGAAATGACTGTATTTAATTAAATTCATGGAGATCAAGGTCACTCCTGAAGCCAGCATATTCTTAGAAGAAAACTGGCCTGGTCAAGGGAAGCATGAAATAAGGAAATGCTGTTCAAAGAAAGTTGTGTAGTCTTGAGCACATTGTGTAACCTCGCTTTACCTCATTTTACTAGTCTATAAAATAAGTACAATAAATCCCTACCTTGCAAGATAGTGATAAGGATTGGAGATACTTGGTCTTCAGAGGGTAATGAAAACGTAGCATCTAATTTATTGTTACCTGCTATATGTCATGCTTAACTTAACCTCTTAGCCTCTTTGTTGTTACCACATGTTGTAACCACACTTAATCTCCAAAGGTTGTTAGGATATTTAAATAAATTAATATATGTAAAGTGCTAAATACAGAGCCTAGGAAAATAGATGTAAATAAAAAATAGGTTGAACTACATGAAAAGGGTGGATCTGGTGGAGGTGTTTTTGTCAAAACTAGTTGAATATTGGCAATTTCATATGGTTCAATCTAACAGCAATGTGTAAATATAGATATAAAATATATAAAGATGAGGCATAGACATATAAATATTCCCAAGAAAATCAACATGGAATTGACATCGAACATTCTAGCACAATTTTGGTGCCTGAGCAAGAGTTTCTCTTATATAACTTTGTCAAGCCACCAGCTATTATTAGGGTAACCAACTATTACCTCTTATTAGGGTAACAAAGCTATTTCCAGAACAGGTATCCAAGCAGGCATTTCCTCTGCTTTAGATGCTGCCCAGTAATTCAGTCTTACAAGTATATCCTAGAAAATTACAGCGAAATCTACTTTCCAGCTGAACAGCCTTTTTTCATACCTAGACATGTCTTCACTACTAGAGGGTGACAAGAAGACCTGCTACAGTTTGGTATTGGTCAAATGCTGCTACTTTTTAACTATCGGCCCACTGGTACTGCTCTGAACCACAGAATCTGTTCAGTTCATTTTATTTTAACTAGAAGTATGTAACACGGAAGTACAGGAGGCAGTATAACGTGGCGCTTGGGCAGGAGTATCACTGCTTATCCAGGACAAAGGCAGGGTAAGAAATCTATAAACTGCTTTTATAGTTACATTCAGAGTATCCGCAATAACCCCAAGCAGGAGGCAAGAAATGGTATGGTGGCATAGAAGGATCCTTGTAGTTACACCTTTTCCAGGCGAACCCCCTCGAGCAGCATGTGGAGCCTCCACATTGTAACCTAATCTAGAGGTGTGTTAAGCATTAACACAGCAAGGCTTAATCTGCAGGGGGGACTCCCCCACACTGTAGGCTGAACCCTAGGGAAATTGCTTATGAGCTCCAGCTGGAAAACACATATGGGAGATGAACAGGTTTATCTTTGCAAACTCTGTTTACAAACAAGGTGCATTTGTTCTCCACACAGTTTGTCTTTGCCACGGGCACTTGAGGAATCCAGTTTCAACTTTAGAACTACAACTTTGGATCACCCCCCAAATCATGTATAGTTTCTTGCCAGAGTTTTTCCTTTTAAGGTAATTCCGTTGTTCCACAGTAGGGGAATTGGGTGCATTCATTCACTCCAAAATGTATTCCAAGGTTTATTGGATGGGCCCTATGGTCCAGGAAAATGTACCAAGGACACACAAAATTTAGACATCCCTACCCCCTAAAGTCATCTGAAAATACATAGAAAACAATAATGTTGGCACAAAACAGATAATGCCGTGAAAGGGGGATTATTAGCAATAATATCAGAAGAGTGATGTATGGGACAATTAGAAAGTCTTAATGAACACAGTAGCTTGTGAGCTGGGCTTGAAAAGATGAACACAGTTTCAACCAAGAAGAATCAGAATCCAGCGAATGTTGATGGAACAAACAGTAAAGGCTTTGAAAGACACAATGTAGAGCAAGTGTGAGGGTGGAACTAGTCCTTCAATTTGACTAAACCACAGGGTGCAAATAGAGTGTGAGGGAGACATGTCAAGAAAGGTAGGCTGGGACCAAATCAGATGGGTCTTAAAATGACACGCTACAGAGGTTATAACAGCAACCACTGGGGTACAAGAATGAGCAAAATGGACACAATTCCCTGCCCTCATGGTGCTTCCATTCTGGTTGGGGGGAGGCAGGTGTCTTAGCAAAGCCAACAGAGATGAGGGGCATACATAACAGTGGTTGGCGCCTACTGTCTGGCAGGAGCAGTGTTAGGCATTTCCTGTATGGTATGCCAAATCGTTGCAAGAATGTTTTAACTGCAGGATCCAAATAAGGAAATAAAGGCTCAGGGAGGCTGGTGACTTACCCAACAGCATGCTGGTGCCTGGACCAGATTCCAAATTCAGGGCTCTCTGGCACCAAAGCCCATGTCATTCTGCTCCAGGATGAACGAGAGAGAGGACAGCAGAGGAGAGGAGAGAAGAGATCGGAGGCTGAGCGAGCAGTTAGATTTCTGCAAGAATCCAGGAGTACATTGAAGACTTGAACTAAGGTGAACTCGGGTGAAACAGAAAAGGAAGGGTGGCTGTGGCTGATGTGGTGGAGGTAGATTGCTAAGATTTAGTGACTAATTGAATTTGGGATAGGAAAGAGTCAGAAATGAACCGATGAGAGTGATTCTGGGAAAACGGAAGAAGAGAAATGCATGAATAGAATCACGAAAGAAATGGAAAATTTTTAAAGATTTGGAGATTGAGGCAGGTTCAACAAGTTCGTTCAAACAATATTTATTATTCATTTGCTTATTTAACAAATATGGAGCAGGCCAAGTGCCAGGCACTGGTCGGGCACTAGGGATCTAATCCAAACCAGATGCTGTTCTAGCGAGCTTCTGGTCTGGTGAGGGAGAGAAGCACTAAAACTATAAGCACACTCGAGAGTGCACAATGACAAACAGAGACAAGGCAGGACAGAGGGATTTCCAAACCTTCCGGCACATTGCATTCCCCTGATACCTATGTCCTGCCTCCCCAGTGTTTGTGATTTAAATGATCTGGGGTGTTGCCTGAGCTTTGGAAGGTTCAGAAGCTCCCCAGGTGATTCTAACATGCAGACAAGTTTGGGAACTGCTGTAGAGCTGAAGTTGTCAAACTGCGGCCCTCAAGTCAAATCTGGCCCACTGCCTGCTTTTGTAAAGTTGTCTTGAGACACAGCTTGCCTACTCATTTGTATATTGTCATTCACATTCACACTACAGCAGCAGACTTGAGTAGTTGGGAACAAGACCACGTGATTTGCAAGGTTGAAAATATTTATTTACAGAAAAAGTTTGCTGACTCCTGCTCTAAAAGAAAAGAACAAGGTTTCAGAGAGCATATAACAAAGCAACATGATCTAGCATCATGGAGGGGCTGGGGATGCCGTTGCAGAGGCTTCTTCGGTATTTAAGTTTGTGTAGGAAAGTTGCATAGGAAAAGAGGAAGGGAAGAGCCATGCGGACAGGGAGAGCAGCAGGAGCAGAAGCCCCCTCCAATATTCACGGCCACGTAATGATCACCCCCAAAATGTAGCGCTGGAAACAACAATCATTTTGGGATGACCTTGCACAGTTCCAGGGGCTGACTGGGCTCAGCGAGGCATCGGGTCTCTCACGGGGTGGAGTCAGGAAGTAGCTGGGGCTGCAGTCATCCTGAAGGCTTCTTCACCCATTGTCTGGAGGGTGATGCTAGCTGTCAGCGGGGTCCTCAGCTTGGCCGTAGACTGAGACATCTACCTACAAGAGACTCTGTGTAAGCTCTGTTCTCTCACTACCCAGGGACTGGATTTGAGCATCCCAGGAGAACCAGGTGGAAGCCGTATTGCTCTTTATAACCTTCCTTTGTACATCACACAGCATCACTTCTGCTATAACCAAAGGCCCACCCAGATTCACGGGTGAGGGGGACACAGACCTCCTGTCTTCATGGGAGGATCTTCAGTGTCACATTCTAAGAAGTGCGTGTGGGTTGGGATATATTGTAATGGCCAGCTTTGGAAAATACAATCTGCTTCAAGCAGGAGGGAGTGTGGGCTGCTTCGGTATCTCAAAGAAGGAGCAAGTGGGAGAGATGAGGCCGGAGAGGTGGTGAGTCCTGATCAGGACTTTTAATCCATGTTAAGAATTGTTATCTTTATCGTAAGCCATAAGAGCTTCATGGATCTTAGAAAGAACAATGCTAGTATTCAATATACTGGAGCGTCTAGAAGCACAAACTCTGGAGACAGACTATTTGGGTTCAAATCCCTGCTCTATTATTTGCTTGCTGTGTGATGTTGGGAAAGTTATTTAACCTTGATTTCCTCATCTTTAAAATGAGGGAAATTGTTATTTTCTTCAATACATAACTCATACTGTGTGTGGGAAGATGAAATGATTTAGTACAAGTAAGCGCTTAGAACAGTGCCTGGCCCAGAGTAAAGACTATAAAATTGTTTAATATTATAACTCATTCCTTGTAGGTAGTTAGTGTCCCATGTCTTTGTCTTAAAGTGGAATCCTAGCTTTCAGGGTAAACTTGGTGCCTTTCCTGCACACTCTACTCCGGGGCTGTGGGCAACTGGACCCTACGTTTCCTCCATCCTAGATTTTTAATACTGGTGCCAATGACCTGACCAGCAGCCCTGTGTTGCCATCACAGCTCCTGCCTTAGAACCCAGTGTGGCTCCTGCAAGGGGAGTCCTGGTGGCCGACTTTGATGTTCAGCATTACCAAGTGGGCTGTGCAGATGAGGTTCCCCTCCTTCCCTGGCCCCCCGCACCTTCACCAGCTGGTTATCCATAAAGTAAAGCCCTTTCTCTAACCAGGTTCCTTGGTCAGGCCTCTTCCTCTTGGCGTGTGCAGTGAGGTAGGACTCCTTGCCCAAAATCTCTTTTCTGCCTGGCTAACTCCTTCTTATGTGTCAAGATTAAGCTCTAACAGAACTTCTTTTAAGACCCCTTTTCTAACTGTACCCTGTACCCCCCAATAGTACACCACTTGCATTTCTGTCAAAACCAGGGCCTGTTACATAATTTGTGGGGCCCAGAGGAAGATGAAAAGGAGGATTGCCTTGCTCAAAAATTATCAAGAATTTCAAAGCAACAACAGCAGAGCGTTAAACCAAGTGTGGGGCCCTTCTAAGTTCAGGGTGCTGCATGACTGCCCAGGTAGCAGGCCCGTGAAGCTGGCCCTGGTCAAACACTTATCGGGCTACCCTCTAATTGTCTGCACCGCGATGGGTTCTCCACTAAACTGTCAGACACTTGAGGGCAAGAACAGCATCTCTGTATCACTGCTACTTGTGTGCGTGTGTATATGGATATATATATACACACACAAAATACATATATAGACAATAAATCCTGAAAAAATACGTTACTACACTAACTGATAACTAACACTAAAAATACACTAACTAAGGGGCTGGCCTGGTAGCATAGTGGTTAAGTTTGTGCACTCCATTTTGGCAGCCCAGTGTTCACAGGTTCAGATCTTGGGCAGGGACCTACGCACTGCTCATCAAGCCATGCTGTGGCTGCGTCCCACACACAAAATAGAAGAAGATTGGCGTGGATGTTAGCTCAGGGCCAATCTTCCTCAGCAGAAAAAAAAACCACTAATAACAAAGAAGATTGGAAAAGGGGATAAAAGAGACAGCTCTTTTGAATCTCCTGTGAACCCTGATAACGAATAAATAAGAACAGGAACTTTGGAATCAAACATGGTGGGGCTAACCGACTTAGACCTCTTGAGACCTTGGGCAAGTTCTGAACACTCGCCAGTCCACAGTCACCTCGTCTGTAAAATGGACAAACCCAGAGCCTGCCTCTCAGAGCTGCTGTGGGGAATAAACGAGATCACACATGTTCAGATAGGGCTTGCATATAGAAATTCGCTCATTAACAATAATCATCATTACTGAACAGGAGCAGTTAAACTTAAAATGGTGCTTTCTGCTTTTCAAAGTACTCTCACGTTTACCATCTTGTTTGATTTCAAATCCACTATTGTTATTTTAAAGGTGGGGAAGAGAAAATAGGCTTTCATTTATCTATCCAGAAGACAGGGGTAGAATAAATCGGAGTTAAATCTCTTTACACTAATCAAAATTCTTTCAATTGCACCAGGGGTGTTATTGCTGTCAATGAAATGAATCTATAAAAAATTTTCTGCACTTAGGGTACTTTTCATTATATAACTGAAATTTTATTCTTCTTCTGACCACAGTGCATTATAAATAGCTTTCATATGATTTCATATACTTGGAATTAAGGAACCAGTTGAGGTGATTTTGATCTTAGAAACTGCTACTGGCTCTTTAAGTGCAGTGAGGCAATCACTGAGACGTTCATCCCTTAATTTGGTGCCACTTAAAGGTTCACTCCTTTTGCTGATGACGGGTATGAAATACAGGTCCACAAATAGTTGTCAGAGAGAAGGAGTAGCTTCAACCCAGAGATAAAGGCTTCCCGGGATCTGCCTCCCCAGATCAGTGGGATGTTCCCTAAATCGGCCCGTCCTGACTGCTCGCTGACTGATAAGGCACCCCTGAGTTTCTAGGGAAGTTGAAATATTTAAAAAGTGTATAAAAGCTCTCATGTTTGAGTGATGGTGAGTGGACAGGGAGAAAGAGAAACTTTCAGAGATAGTTGTTATATAGAATGTAGAACTTTTTTTCCTTGAAAAGTTAAGGTCCTGGAAAAAGAGATGAAGTAAACGGCCTCAAAGAGATTTTTTTTTTTAATCTCAGACTCAAAATACTGTCCAGCCCAAACACTGTGCAGCCTAAGTCTATTTTGAATCATTCATTGAACTGAATTCAGAGAGCACAAACCTTAGAAAAGCATGACTCAATGGGAATTGTGTATATAAATTATTTTATGGAGGTGTAGGATAAAGGGTGTTTTTGTGTTGAAAGGAGCATCGGCTTAGGCATTTTTCAGACATTCGGCATCTTGCCCCAGCTCTCCCTTCTCCAGCCCTCTATCTTCAAAGCTTCAGTTTTGTCACCTGTCAAGTGGGAACAGTAGGACACTGTCCCTCTCAAGGATACTGGGAAGGATCTAAAGAGTTAATATTTGTGAATGCAAATGTTACTATAGAAAGAATTTTATTTGAACGCAAATGATTTTACAAACACCTCAATCTTATTCACGTACTGGTCCAGAAAATACAGGAAAAATATTTTAAAACACTTATTTACTGATCCTCCAGAATTAACAAATATTATCATTTTATTATATTTTCCTCAACTCATTTACTTTTTAAAATAGGAAAAACGTTATATGTACAGTTCAAATCTTATTTATGCCCTTCTCCAGCATCATCACATCCCTCTCCAGAAGGAACCAGTATCATGAATTTGATGATCTCTATCCAGTCCTCAATTTATAATACTACCACATCTTTCTTAAAATGTATAAAAATGGTGTAATACTCAATTATTCTGCAGCCTTCTTCCTTTTTTTTTAATTTTAATAATTATTTTATTTAACCCAATATATCTAATATATTATTTCATCAGGTGCTCGATATAAAAAACGATTAATGAGATATTTTACTGTTGTTCCATACTAACTCTTAGGAATCCAGTGTATTTTTTTTTTTTAATTTTTTGTTTATTGCAGTAACATTGGTTTATAACATTGTATAAATTTCAGGTGTACATCATTGTACTTCTATTTCTGCATAGATTACATCATGTTCACCACCAAAATACTAATTACAACCCATCACCACACACATGTACCGAATTATCCCTTTCACCCTCCTCCCTCCCCCCTTCCCCTCTGGTAACCACCAATCCAATCTCTGTCCCTATGTGTTTGTTTATTGTTGGTATTATCTACTACTTAATGAAGGAAAACATATGGTATTTGACCTTCTCCCTCTGACTTATTTCACTTTGCATTATACCCTCAATGTCCATCCCTGTTGTCACAAATGGCTGGATTTCATCGTTTCTTATGGCTGAGTAGTATTCCATTGTGTATATATACCACATCTTCTTTATCCATTCGTCCCTTGATGGGCACTTAGGTTGCTTCCAAGTCTTGGCTATTGTGAATAACGCTGCAATGAACACAGGGCTGCATGTACCTTTGCAAATTGGTGTTTTCAAGTTCTTTGGATAAATACCCAACAGTGGAATAGCTAATATCATCCTCAATGGTGAAAAACTGAAAGCTATCCCTCTAAGAACAGGAACCAGACAAGGATGCCCACTGTCACCACTCCTACTTAACATAGTATTGGAAGTCCTAGCCAGAGCAATCAGGCAAGAGAAAGAAATAAAAGGGATCCAAATTGGAAAGGAAGAAGTGAAACTGTCACTATTTGCAGATGACATGATTTTATATATAGAAAACCCTAAAGAATCCACCAGAAAACTTTTAGAAGTAATAAACGAATATGGTAAAGTTGCAGGATACAAAATCAACATACAAAAATCAGTTGCATTTCTGTACACTAACAACGAAGTAGCAGAAAGAGAAATTAAAAATACCATCCCATTTACAATTGCAACAAAAAGAATAAAATACCTAGGAATAAACTTAACCAAAGAGGTGAAAGATCTGTACACCGAAAACTATAAAACATTTCTGAAAGCAATTGAAGAAGACACAAAGAAATGGAAAGATATTCCGTGCTCTTGGATTGGAAGAATTAACATAGCTAAGATGTCCATACTTCCTAAAGCCATCTATAGATTCAATGCAATCCCTATCAAAGTTCCAACAACATTTTTCACAGAAATAGAACAAAGAATCCTAAAATTTATATGGAACAACAAAAGACCCCGAATAGCTAAAGGAATCCTGAGAAAAAAGAACCAAGTTGGAGGCATCACACTCCCTGATTTCAAAATATACTACAAAGCTATAGTAACCAAAACAGCATGGTACTGGCACAAAAACAGACACACAGATCAATGGAATAGAATCGAAAGCCCAGAAATAAACCCACACATCTATGGACAGCTAATCTTTGACAAAGGAGCCAAGAACATACAATGGGGAAAAGAAAGTCTCTTCAACAAATGGTGTTGGGAAAACTGGATAGCCACATGCAAAAAAATGAAAGTAGACCCTTACCTTACACCATACACAAAAATTAACTCCAAATGGATTAAAGACTTGAATGTAAGACCTGAAACTATGAAACTTCTAGAAGAAAACATAGGCAGTACGCTCTTTGACATCGGTCTTAGCAACATCTTTTCAAACACCATGTCTGACCGGGCAAGAGAAACAATAGAAAAAATAAACAAATGGGACTACATCAAACTAAAAAGCTTCTGCACAGCAAAGGAAACCATCAACACAACGAAAAGACAACCTAACAATCGGGAGAAGTTATTTGCAAACCATACCATACTTCTGATAAGGGCTTAATCTCCAAAATATATAAAGAACTCATGCATCTCAACAACAAAACAACTAACAACCCAATTAAAAAATGGGCAAAAGACCTGAACAGACATTTCTCCAAAGAAGATATACAGATGGCCAACAGACGCATGAAAAGATGTTGAAAATCACTATCAGGGAAATGCAAATCAAAACTACAATGAGATATCACCTCACGCCCGTCAGAATGGCTATAATTAACAAGACAGGAAACAACCTGTGTTGGAGAGGATGTGGAGAGAAGGAAACTCTCATACACTGCTGGTGGGAGTGCAAACTGGTGCAGCCACTATGGAAAACAGTATGGAGATTCCTCAAAAAATCAAGGATAGAACTACCATATGATCCTGCAGCCTTCTTCTTTTTTGCAAAACATTATTATTGTAAGAGCAATATCATACTTAGACAATTATACCTGCTATGTGTAATATTTCATCCTATGTATTTTGTCCACATTTATTTTATTCATTCTACTATGATGAACATTTAAGACGTTTCATTTCCTTTCAAATAATGAACATCAGGTACAAGTACCAGAGACAAGGACATATTCCTAAATGTCTTCATTTGCAGAACATATTCCCTATTATTTACATTACAGACCTATAATTCACATGTGGTGGTAAATTTTCATATGGCTTCTGTAACAGTTTTCCACAAACTCCTAAAGATGACTTTAGTGAATTGGTAAAACAATTTCTCAGCGGATTGTAATCCTGCAGGAAACATGTGTGCTCTGGTCCCTGACACATCAACATATTATCCTTTTCTCATTCCTGTCAACATCTTCTACAGATGCCCAGAAGCTTCCTTCACTGTAGCCCCCAGTTCATGTCCAGCACCTCTCTCCATTCTGTGCCTTCACATCATTCTTTGTGGCTCTAACATCTTGTTGAAGATCCTCATAACTCTTTTATTTCCTTGACTCTAGCAGCCTTTATTTTCCTTCTATTTCATTCACTCAACAGTGTAGCTATGCCTGGGATCTAGAATTAACTTATCTTGCTAACATCTCAAGCTCTGAAATACACATCTGCAACCAGAGTCTATTGTCCTCTTACATATTCTTTCCTTCAGTCTCAACCATTGTGCTAGTCACATGACTTCCAATTCCTTTATCCCAAGTGCCCTCTGACTTCATGTGTCCCCCACCAACCGGGACCCCACTGGTAATCTTTCTACAATTCTCTAGCAATCCCCTAGATTCACACATCCCCTTGACATTTATAATATTCTCATTACCATCCTGGTTAAAGTCCACTTCTCTTCTACATCCACTTTTTCTGGTAGGGTAAAAAAATCACATTTTCTAATCTTGAGTTCATTCCTAAACCAAGCATTCTTTTTTGAGAGGGTGCAGCAGATGGGTAGGTGGGCAGAGCAATAGGGGAGACCTCACTGCTGCTGACCAAGCCTTTTATTCTTCTCTGCTAGGATCCATTTGAATTTCTCCGTTGCAGCTGCCATAACTGTTTTCCTTCTTTTCAGTCTCCAGACTTTTCCATTTGACCTTTAACAGGTGTCCTCACCTCCTACCAACATAAGCTAGATCACCTAATCCAGTAGTTCTAAACCTTGGCTGCTATGGGATCATTTTGGAGGCTTTAAAAATGCTGTTGCCTGGGTTCCACTTTTAGAGAATCTCATTTAATTGGCATGAGTGTGGCCTGGCTGTTGGGAATTTTTAAACCTCTCCAGGTGGATTCTAACTGCAGTCAAATTTGAGAACCATTGATTGATCTGATCAGTTTTCCTCTCCTCTAAATTTATTGTAGTCTTAATGAATCACGAATCCTCTATTCTTCCTTCTTTTCAAGGTTATATCCTCACTGTGACCTTGAGCCTATCCTTTCACTTCATGAGAAGGGATTACCTATATCCTTGGTTAATCAATCATTCCGTCTCTCTTTCTCTCTTTCGCTCTTTTTTTCTGTCTCTCACTCGCACACACACACATACACACACACACACAGAATTTCTATGATCCTCTCCTTGGTCTACAAGTTCAATAATAGATGGTTCCTGTCCTCAAGGAGCTTGACCATCGAACATAATGGTGCCATCAGTCTTCCTCATTCAAGGGCAAAACTTTGGAGCCATATTCTATTCTAGTCCATCTCCCATGCCCCTTACACTTACTTATTTAGTTATTAAATCCTATTAATTGCCATTAATCAATTATACAACAATTAATTGCCATTAATCAATTATATAACAATTAATTAATTGTAATTTATCCTATTAAATCCTATTAATGCTCGAGATAGATCTTGTATGTTCTCCCTCCATCCTGTAAATGTTATTCTTCAACATCTAATTATGTACTATCCACAGAATCTCTAGGCATCCTATTTGTATGAAGAGGATGTTAGCACCTCTATGCTTGCTTCCACTCCTCCTTCAGACATCCGTTCTCATATTCTTCTCAACTTCTGACATATGTATTTTTACTGTTGCATTCTCAAGGTAAATAGCCTTTATATTGAGCTCTATACTTACAGTTAAGTCCTCTATATTTGCATATAACTTGATTCTAAAAGACAAAAATAAATCAGTGCATTTATATTTTTAGAAATATGCAACTATTATTAATTACCCTAGCAAGTAATATATTATGAACATATTTTCTTTCCAATAACTTATTTTTGTTTTCCCTAGAGTTTCTAGTGTCTTTTTCTCCCCATTGCTTTTATTACATACCTTTATTGTATCCTTACATTTTTCTGAAGTCTCAAGCACGTTCTCTAAATTTAGACTTTACCTTACTTTTCCTCCAGAGACTTCTATTGTCCTGTCCTCTTACTAACTAACTGCCTTCTAGTGTAAACTTTCTGAGTTCTGCAAGGCTTTATTCTGGCTTGACGATTATCTGAGAGTTTGGCTGGGCTAGCTGTCAGGATTGAAAATAGCTTTTCCTCAAAACTTTAAAGGCATTGCTTCTAGCATTCACTGCTGGTTATGAGAACTCTGATACCAGCTTGATTCTCATCCTTTGTAAGGTAGCCTGGTTGAGTTTCTCCCTTAAGCTATGGGAAGTTTCTTTCACTATTTCTCCTTTCTGTCAATTCTCTACTGAAAATACTATTCTTCAAATGTTGGACCTCATAATTATTCTTTTGTATCAGCATTTTCTCCCATGTTTTTCACCTAATTCCTGTCAAGTCTTCTCTAGCCTCCTCAAAATTCCATCCCCCATATAACTAATCTCTCTTCCCTGTTTTGTTTTTTCCTAACCATTCATCTCTTTCTAATTTACTGTACCAGCAAAATTTAAAAATATATATCCATTCTATTTTTTTCTTCCACTCTTAGAGCACACTGTGCAGGCCCCTTATCGACTGTCAACCTTTGACCAAAAAAGAAATGGTGTCTGCCATCCCTACCCCTCCAGCCACAAACACACCTCCAATATACAATATCGGAGGCATTGACAAAGATAGTTGACCTGCAATAAATCTCCCACTTGGAAAAGCGAGGAAAAACCTGGAATATATACAGTGGTCACTGGTCCACAGCGGTGATAAATCCTGCTGGGGAGAAGTTATGAAGCAGTGGCAATTTTTGATAACAACAAGGTCAGTAATGACCCAAAGAGTATGATAGGGTAGAGACAAGATCACTAGAAGAGAGGAGTTCAAGGAACTGGGAGACCCCAGTACTGGAAGGACCATGCCCCCCCCCGGGTAATGCTGTGAAAAACACTAGCCAGAAAATCTTTTAAAGGAAGCTGCTTTCATTGTCCAGGTTAACCAGTAGCCCAAGTACATGTGGCGAGGCACAACATTCAGAATGAACGTGAGCGTGTGTCCCCATTTGATAGAAAAAAAGTATTCCTCGAGGGAAAAATGCTCATGGGTTCTCACGGGTATATTTACTCTTTTCTATTATGGTTTCTGTTGCATTACAAGATTATCTAGCATTCCCTGCCTTTAGACTTTAAGCTCTTTGAGGCAGAGACATACCATATTCACGCCTTCTTCATTTTGGTATTCCCAAGCCTTGTACAACAGTAGGTGTCTAATAAACATGTGCTGGGAACTAAAATAAAAATACGTGGGAAAGGGATATTTCTAGCAATCCTCACATCACCATTTTAAGAAACTTAGATCAAGATAATCTACCATAAGATCAAGAGGATTTTAGAGAGACAAAATCAGAGAGAGGTCTTCCTCTAGTAATGAATATGAGAAATGGAGAGATCTCCAGATTTATATTAATTTGTAAACATACTTTCTTTGTGTTTAGAACGGTTCTGGATCTTTCAAATAAGTGAATCCATTTGTCACAATAACCAGTGACCTTGTTTTGAAATATCATGTGATCTCAACATGTCTTACTCTTGCTTCCATATGAGAAGCATTTGAAATGCTTTAATGCCAAATGGTTTTTATTTGCTGTCTCTATGTGGGGCACATCCTTTAGAATCATAACTTTGCTAGTGTGAATGCTGCTGCATTCAGCAGTGTCCTGTTCAACCTGTGGAAATGCTGCAGAAGTTAGGGCTCCACTCTGTTACCTGTATCCGGAACCCAGGCCATCACACACTGGGCTCCTCTTCTTTCAGAACATTCTTGCTCTGCCCACCCAGATGCTGCTGGTCGTTGCTGACTCTGCCCCATTCATTTTGTGATGATTCCTGGCTTCTCTATGACTGTACAATGGTCTCTATAAAGCAGAAAGAAAGAGTTGGCCATGCTCAGTTTTAAAAAAAATCACTCTAGATAATCTATATCTTTGTATTTTCATGACCTGAGTTATACGGTTTGACTGCCAATTACCCTCTTCACACTCTAAAATATCAATCTAGCCTAAAAGTCAGATGATCGTCTCATAATATTCTTCAAGACATCTGCAGGAGGAAGTTTTCCATCTTTCCTATTCTGTAGCCAAGTATGAGCCACTTGTCTAGGGTTACATGGGAATCGCTGAGCTTCACTTGACAAGGTAGTTGGACCATAGTGGTTATCTAATTCACTCCCTTAGTTTAGCACATGAAGACCCAAGAAAGACAATGGACTTGTCCTCCATCATATAACTGATGAGTACTGGAGTTGGGACCTTGTCATGCTACTTCTTCAAGCAAACTCGAAATATTAATGTTCATTTCTCTATGTGAGGCCCCTTGAAACAGGATGAGGGTTCCTAATTATTGAAATGGTCTTACCATAATTCATTACTAACGCCTACAGCCCAAGTCTTGAAACTCATCTGCAGCTATCTAACCTGCAACATGCTTTCCAGGCCCCTCTCTGTGAGGGGGAACTGGGGGAGGGCACTGCACAAATAAACAGAACAACACTGGCAGCCTTTGGAGCTCTGCCTCAAGCTAAGCACTGCCAGGAGTGAAAGTCATTAAAGGCCCTTTGCAAAGGTTGTTAAGAAATGTGTAAACAGCCATATAAACAACACCAGGTCAGGTCATGGAAGGAGACTGGCAACTGGGGAGGCCCGAGGAGAGCCTGCCAAAGTGTGAAATTCCCAGCAGGGAGAAGACATTTGGAAAAACAACTCCATCAAGTTTTATCAACACAAATCATTTCCTAAGTGGTATATTTTATTTAGAGTATGTGTGGCCTAAATTTAACAAGGGAAGCTTTTATCAATCGTAGTTTTTATCGCTTCCAGATATCTCAGTTTCTGAATTACTGGCAACGTTTACGGTGTGCTCATTTTTCTGGGCTTTCCTGTCTAAACACACCACAGTGATGCTCTCGGTGTGGAGAGCAGAGATGCCCTACACACACGCTTCCTGTTGGCCGTGCTGTGTGGGTCAGGCCCTGCACATGCTGAACTGTAAACAAACTTGGGCCTGGTGTTCTAATTTTAAGCCTTAGAGGAAACAGACATATTAATAATCGCAGTGGTAGAGAAACACCCACAAATAGGCTATGTTATGAAGTTGCAGTTTCTCTGCCATGGTAAAGGCTTCGGCATTTTCTTTTTGAGGGGGTTGTTGCTGGAAGAAAGTGATTTCACTCGTGACTTCCTTCACCTTCTCAGGTATAGCATCAATGGCCACAACATTCAAGGGAGCTATGTGGAATGCAGAAAAGTGGTTTCTCCATGTCTGTGACTTTGTCCACATGTGGAGAACAGTTACTTGAAGATGAGAGGGAAGTCTTATGGTACAGATACTGCCAGGAGCCTAAATTCTTCTGTTTTCTCATCCAGATTCTTTCCTCCTTGAGCTATTCAAGAAACTTTCCATTTGGCTTAGCTTCTATTCTCCTGCCAATGTTTTCTTCCTCTTCCTCCTTTGTTCACCAACAAAGCCCATCTCCTCAGCCTGGCTGTCCAGGTTTTGTCCTAACTGAGGGGGAGTGACTCTCTGAGGACACTCATGGGGACTCTCAGAGCCACAGAAATACACAGAAGTCTCTTCCGTATAAAAAGTAAAACCTTTTTAAATATACACAAATTATATTAAATTTCTGTGTCTCCTGAAAATGGTTGGGGAAATTTGCACCAAATTTAGAGGGAGTGTTTGAACTACTCTAATGAAAAATATAGACTGTGTACCCTTTGAGGAAGTGCCCTGTGGATATACCTCAAAGAGACATGCTGTCACTGTCCAGGACAGCTGAGAACAGAGTTCATTAAGAGGCCAGGCTATTATGGATGCCCTCAAAAGAGAAATAAATCATGGTCAGGTCTTCACCATGAAGCCCTGACTGAAAGTCACAATGGCAGATTTTCAGAAAAGAAGATATTACTTTGTAATCAAGCTGCTTCTCACAAGTGCAACTCTATGTAGCATTCACCAGGGGTATAGATTACACATTCATTTGTTTAGCAGTGGCTTGATATTCTCCTGAGTAATGCAGGGAGGGGCCCATGTTTTACAAGTATAACCCTAATGGTACACCATATTTTCCTTCTCTTCCCACTCTGCACAGACTTCTTTTCCAGAAACACATATTAAGTGTCAGTAAAATGCTCTATGTATTATTTTCTCCACAGAAAATTTAGTTATTTCTTCCTTTGTGCTTCCATTCTTAATCATATAATGGTAGAATAGTCTATTCCAATTAATGATAACAACTAACATTCGCTGAGCTAAGCTTAATATTTGTCAGGCAGTGTCAAGCACTTACTTACATTTCACTACTTGTAAAATGTCTCATTTAATCTGTTTAAAATACACCAGTCAGTGCTTTTTATCATATTCACAGAGTTGTGCAACCATCATTCCTATCTAATTTTAGAACATTTTCATCACCCTAAAAAGACACCCTGTACCTGTTAGCAGTTAGCACGCCCTCACTCACATGTCCAGTGCCAGGCAACTACTTATCATGTTTGCATCTTTGTGGATTTGCCATTCTGGACATGTCATACAAATGGAATCACACAATATGTGGCCTTTTGTGTCTGGCTTCTTTCACCTACTATAATGTTCCTAAGGTTCATCCATGTTGTAGCATGTATCAGTACTTTCTTAGGGCTGAATAGTATTCTATTGTATGGATACGACACACCCATCAATCAATTGAAGGACATAGCCACATCTTGGCTATTTAGAATAATGCTGCTCTGAACATCCGTGTACAAGTTTTTGTGTGGAGATGTTTTTTTTCTCTTGGGTATATATCTAGGAGTGGAATGTTGAGTCATATAACACTGTTTAAGTTTTTGAGAAATTGCTAAGCTTCTTTCCAAAGATGCTGTACGATTTTACAATTCCCCAGCAATATATGAGTGTTCCAATTTCTCTGTGCCATCTCCAATACTTGTTATTGTCTACTTGATTATAGCCATTCTAATTTGTGTGAAGTGATATTGAGATAGGTAGCTAGGCAGACATGAGGGGGGTTTGTAGTTGGAAACCTTGCGGCATCAGTGAAGGGTCTTGCTGGCATCCTACAAGATGCAGATAAAGGGGACCTGGGACCCGCCTGGCACTGCCACCGGAGTCTGAGACCTTCAACCACGAGGATAAAAGTAACAAGTGCACAAAACAAAGCCTTCTGCTCCCCACCTCTAGAGGACATTGACCTTTCTTTAATTTACATACGAATTCCATATGCATTAGCCGATGACTGCCATGACAGTTCCAGAGATTCCCCTAAAAGGTCAAGAACTCCCCCTCCTGACCTGTGGGTGGAGGAAAAACCATTATTGGTGGATAACTAGATAATGCTAATTCCCTTCTACACAGCCCAAATAAAAATAAAACTAACGCAAAACACGGGTCAGATGCGTTCTCTGGCACTGCCTGCTCCACACTTGGGGCGTATCTGACCTTTCCTCTAATAAACCTTTGCTTTCTTGCTGTTGCTGTTGTGTTGGTGTCTGAATTCCTCTCTTATGCTGACCAAGCACCTGGGCCATTGGACTTTTCAGTCCGGTGACAATATCACACTGTGATTTTGATTTGCATTTCCCTAATGACTAAAGATGTTGAGCATCTTTTCATGTGATTATTGACCATTTGTGTATTTTTTTTGAGAAATGTCTATTCAGATCTTTTCCTTATATTTTAATTAAGTAATTTGTCTTTTTATTGCTGAGTTATAGGAGTTGTTTATATATTTTAGGCACAAGTCTTTTATCAGATATATGTTTTGCAAATATTTTCTCTCATTCCATGGGTTGTCTTTTCAGTGTCCGGATGGTATCGTTAGCAGTACAAATGTTTATTAATTTTGATAAACTACAATTTATCTACTTTTTCTTTTATTGCTCATGTTTTTGATGTCTAAGAAACCATAGCCTAATATAATATCAGAAATATTTTACTCCTATGTTTTCTTCTAAAAGTTTTATAGTTTTAGCTCTTACACATTAGAGCTACTTCTATTTTTGGTTAAAATAGGTCCATTTTAGATTAATTTTTGTGTGTAGTGTGAGGTAGGAGTCCAACTTCTTTCTTTTGCATGTGGATATCCAGTTGTCTCAGCACTATTTGTTAAAAACACTATTCTTTCCCCCATTGGATTGTCTTGTCACCATGGTTGAAAATCAATTGACCATAAATGTAAGTGTTTATTTTTAGACTCTCCATTCTGTTCCTTTCATCTGTCTATCCTCATCCCAGCACCACATTGTCTTAATTACTGTATGTTTTTATCTCTAGAAGTGTGTCTCTTCCAACATTGTTCTTCATTTTCAAGATTGTTTTGGCTATTCTGGGGCCCTTGCCTTTCTATTTGAATTTTAGGATCAGCTTGTTGATTTCTGCATAAAGTCAGCTGGGATTTTGATAGGGATTAACCTGAATCTGTAGATGTTTGGTGAATATTGTCATCTTAACAATATTGTCTTCTGATCTATGAATATGGAATGTCTTTCCATTTACTTAGATGTTCTTTGATTTCTTTAACAATACTTTCTAGTTTTCAGTGTATAAGTCTTACACTTCTTTTAAGTTTATTTCTAAGTATTTTATTCTTTTTGATGCTCTTATAAATGGAATTGTTTTCTTAATTTCATTTTCAGATTGCTCATTGTTAGTGTATTGAAATGCATTAATAGTCTTTTGTATATTGATCTTGTATCCTCTAGAATTATTGATCTCATTTATTAACTCAGAGTTTTGTGTGTGTGGATTTTTTAGAATTTTCTATAAACAAGGTCATGTCATCTGTGAATACAACATAGCTTTACTTCTTCATTTCCAATATTGATACCTTTTATTTATTTTTCTTGCCTAACTACCCTGGCTAAAACCTCCAGTACAATACTGAATGGAAGTGGCAAAAGTGAACATTCTGGTCTTGTTCCTTAAAGGGAAAGCTTTGTTCTTTCACCATTAAGTATGATGTTAATGTGAGTTCTTGTTAGAAGCCCCTTATCAGAATGAAGTTCTCTTCTGTTCCTCGTTTGTCAAGAGTATTTATTTTGAAATGGTATTGGAATTTGTAAATGCCTTTTTTTGCAACTATTGAGATGACCGTGCGGGTTTTGTATTTTATTTTATTAATATGATGTATTACATCAATTCATTTTCAAATGTTAAACAAACTTTATATTCCTGGGATAAATTATACCCTCTTAGGTGTATAATCCTCTTCATATGTTATTGGATTTGGTTTGATAGTATTATGTCGAAGATTTTTGCATCTTACATTCATAAGGAATATTGGCCCTTAGTTGGTTTTCTTATTATGTCTTTGTCTTATTTTGGCTTCAGGGTAATAGTGACTTCATACAATGTGTTGAGAGTGTTCTCTCCCCTCTATTTTTTGGAAGAGTTATGAAGGGTTGGTAGTAATTCTTAAATGTTTGGTAGAATTAATCAGTGAAGCTATTCTCTTTGTAGGAAGTATCATGAACTCTAATTCAATTTCTTAGCTTGTTATATGTCTTCCCATTTTCCATTTTTCCCTGAATTAGTTTTAGCAATGTATGTTTTTCAGAAATGTGTCCATTTTATCTATATTATCTAATTTGTTGTTATACAATTGCTCCTAGTATTCTGTTATCATTCTTATTTTTCTAAGGCGGATATCAATATTCTCTCTTTCAGTTCTGATTTTAGTAATGTGAACCTTCTCTCTTTTTTTATCTTAAGCTAAAGCTTAATCAATTTTGTTGATATTTTCAAAGAACCAACCAACTTTTGGTTTCATTAATTTTCTGTTGTTTTTTTATTCTTTATTTTGTTTATTTCTGCCTAATTTTTATTATTTCCTTCCTTCTGCTTGGTTTGCATATGGTTTGCTGTTCTTTTTCTAATTTCTTAAGGTGAAGGTTAAGTTGTAAATTGAAGTCTTTCTTCTTTTTTTAGTACAGGCATTTATAGCTGTATATTTCTCTCTAAGCACTATTTTAGCTGCATCCTGTATGTTTTGGTATGTTGCATTTTCATTTTCATCATCTCAAAGTATTTGCTAAATTCTCTTGTGATTTCTTCTTTGACTCATTTGTTATTTCGGTGTGATTTGTTTAATTTCCACATATTTGTGAATTTCTAAATTTGCTTCTATTACTGATTTCTACTTTCATTCCATGTGGTCAAAGAACATACTTTGTGTGATTTCAATTCTTTTAGATTTATTAAGACTTATTTTATGGCATAACATATGGTCTGTCCTGAGGAATGTCCCATGTGCACTTGGGTAGAGTGCTGTTGGGTAGAGTATTTTATAAATAGCTGCTATGTCTGGTTGATTTATACTGCTGTTCAAGTCTTCTATTTCCTTGTTGAACTTTTGTCTAGACGTTTTATCTATTGTTAAAAGTGAGGTGTTGAAGTCTCCAACTTTTATTGCTGAATTTCTATTTCTCCCTTAAACTCTTTCAGTTTTTGCTTTATGAATTTTGGAGCTCTACTTTTTGGTGCATATATGTTAATTATTTTATCTTCTTGAAGGATTGTCCTTTTTATCATTATAAAGTGTCCTTTTTCTCTGTAGTAAATATTTTTGTCTTAAAGTCTATTTTTTCTCTATTAATCTAGATGCAGCTGTCTTTTGGTTACTGTTTCCGTGGTATATATTTTTTATCCTTTTACTTTCAACCTATCTGTGTCTTTGGACCTAGGGCAAATCTCTTATAGACAGCAGATAGTTAGGTCATATTTTTTATTTATTCTGTCAATCTCTGCCTTTTGATTGGAATGTTAATCTACATTTAATGTAATTAATGATAAGGTGCAACCTACATCTGCCATAAGCAATTTGTTTTCCACATATGTTTTATGTCATTTTTGTTTCTGTATTTCACCGTTACTACCTTCTTTGCCTTAAATAGATATTTTCTAGTTTACCATTTCTATTCCCTTGTCATTATTTTACTATATTTTTTAGTAATTGCCCTAGTGATTAACATTTTATAACATTCTAGTTCAGACTAATAACAACTTAATTTCAATAACATTTTAAAACTTTGCTTCTAAATAGCTCCATTGCCTTCCTCCTCCCTGGTGCTATTATATTTATACAAATGATATCTTTATACATTATATGCCCATCAACACAGATTTATAATTACTGCTTTTTGCAGTTGTCTTTTAAATCAAGTAGGAGAAAAATCAAAGTTACAAACAAAAAATATGTTTATGCTGTTATTTACATTTGCCTAGATAGTTATTTTCACTCATGCTCTTTATTTCTTTTTGTGAATTCAATTCTATTGTCCTTTCAGATCAGCTTGAAGGACTCCTTTTGGTATTTCTTGTCAGGCAGGTCTGTTAGCTGTGGTTTTTTATTAGTTTTTGTTTATCTTGGAGTCTTAATTTCACTTTTATTTTTGAAAACTAGCTTTGCTGGATGTAGAGCTCTGGGTTGCAATCTTTTCCTTTCAACAGTTTGAATATGTCTTCCCACTGCATTCTGGCCACCATTGTTCCTGATAAGAAATCACTTGTAAATCTTATTGAAGATCTCATGTACATGATGAGTTATTTCTCTCTTGCTCTTTTCAAGAATCTCTCTGTCTTTATCTTTTGACAGTTTGATTATGATGTGTCAAGGAGTGCATTTCCTTGAATTTATCCTTTTGAAGTTTGCTGAGTTTCTTGGATGTGTGAATTAACATCCGTAATCAGATTTGGGGTATTTTCAGCCATTATTTCTTCAAATATTCTCTCTGCCCTTTATCTCACTCCTTTCTTCCTGGAACTCCCATTATGTGTTTGGTATGCTTGCCAGTGTCTCATAGGATGGTATTCTATACCTCACCATAGGCTCCGTTCATTTTTCTTCATTCTTTCTTCTTTTTCTTCCTCAGACTTGATAATCTCAATTGACCTATCTTCAAGTTCATTGATTCTTTCTCCTGCCAGTTTAAGTCTGATTTTAATCCCCTCAATTGAATTTTTTATCGGAGTTATTGTTCTTTTCAACTCCACAATTTCTATTTGATTTGTTTTTATTTCTTTGTTTATTGGTCTTCTCTATTTGGTGCAACATTTTTCTCTTATTTTCCTTTTATTCTTTTGACATAATTTCCTTTAATTCTTGAACATATTTAAGATACTTGATTTAAAATCTTTGTCAAGTCCAACTTTTGGACTTCCTCAGAAACAGTTTCTATTGACTGCTTTATTTTCCATTATTTACCACTCTTTCTTGTTTTCTTGCATTTGCAAATTTTTTTGAAAACTGGACATTTTAAATAATATATGGCAACTCTGGAAATCAGATACGCACCCTCCCAGGATTTGTTGTTGTTGCTGTTTGTTTATCTAGTGGATTTCCTGAAGTACTTCTGTAAGTCTGTCTTCTTTTTCATGTGTGGCCATTGAAGTCTCCACTCAGTTAGGTTAGTGGTCAGCTAACAATTGACAGAGATTTCCTTAAATACCTGGAATCAGTAAGTCTTCTGGCCTTTGCCAAGGGTCTCTGTGTGTGTTTTGGAGCACACATTCAACACTCAGGAAGGCAGTTTGCAATTCTGCCTTGGCGTTTACCTCCTGTTTGTATGGCACCTTACAGCAACCAGAAGTGAGAGCTTAAGATATTCTAGATCTTCCCTAGGCGTGTACAAGCTCTACATATGCACATGGCCTTCCAGATTCCCAGGAATAGCCAGACTTGTTCAAGCCCCCTATGGACATCTCATTCTCTGACTTTTCTTTATAAGTTTTTTGATCAGATTCTTGTTTGCTCTAACTATTATTACTGCCTCAGGTAGCTGCAATGTTAGGCAATTGTTGCTGATTATTTTTGACAAATATTGCCAGGGAAAAGGCTATTCACATGGAATGAGGGAAAGCCATTTGAGTGGGAGTTTCCAGGGAACTAGCAGACAAGTCAAATAGTGACAATTCTCTGAGACTGATGCTTTTTGGGCACTGCAAACATGTTCTATTCCCTCCAGTGGCTGCTAGACTGCTGTTTTTCACAGCTACCATGGTTGTGAGACTGTTTTTTCAAGGCTTTCACAGAGTTGAGGAGAGGGTGATGGGATTTGGTCAAACATCAAAAAGTCAGCTGTTTTTACTTTGATTCAGATTTTTTTTTAATAAATCCTTCTTGGTTAATTTCAAGAGTTCTGAAAGAGTTAATTTTGACAACTTTTGTCATTTTTTGTCAGTGTTTTCCTTGCTTTTATAATGGAGAAGCTCTTTGGAGGGCCTAATACCACCATTCCCAATGATGTCACTTTCTTATTAGTTTGTAATATAATATTACTGAACTAAAATTATTGCTCAGAAAAATCCTGAACATGTCCACACTACCCAAAGCAATCTCCAGATTCAGCACAACCCTTATCAAAATTCCAATGGCATTTTTCACAGAAATACAACAAACAATCCTAAAATTTGTATGGAACCACAAAAGACCCCCAATAGCCAAAGCAATCTTGAGAAAGAAGAACAAAGCTGGAGGCATCACATTCCTTGGTTTCAAACTATATTACAAAGCTATGGTATTCAAAACAGTATGGTATTGGTATAAAAACAGACACACAGATCAATGGAATAGAATAGAGAGCCCAAAAATAAACTCATGCATTTATGGTCAATTCATTTATGACAAAGGAGCCAAGAATAAACAATGGGGAAAGGACAGTCTCTTCAATAAATGGTATTGGGAAAACTGGACAGCCACATGCAAAAGAATGAAATTGGACCACTATCTTACACTATATGCAAAAATTAACTCAAAATGAATTAAAGACTTGAACATAAGACCCAAAACGATATAGCTCCTAGAAGAAAACATAGGTGGTAAGCTCCTTGACATAGGTGTTGGCAATGATTTTTGGATTTGACACCAACAGCAAAGGCAACAAAAGCAAAAATCAACAAGTGGTACTACAGAAAACTAAAAAGCTTCTGCACAGCAAAGGAAACCATCAACAAAATGAAAAAGAAACCTACCGAGTGGGAGAAAATATTTGCAAATCATATATCTGATAAGGGATTAATATCCAAAATATAGAAAAAACTCATAAGCAGAATAGCAAAAAAGAAATAATCCAATTAAAAAATGAGCAGAGGATCTGAATAGACATTTTTCCAAAGAAGACATACAAATGGCCAACAGGTACATGAAAAGATTTTCATCACTAATCATCAGGGAAATGAAAATCAAAACCACAGTGAGATATCACCTCACACCTGTTAGAATGGCTATTATCAAAAAGACAAGAAATAAGAAGTGCTGGCGAGGATGTGGAGAAAAGGGAACCCTTGTGTGCTATTGGTGGGAATGTAAATTGATGCAGCCATTATGGAAAACAGTATGGAGATTACTCAAAAAATCAAAAATAGAACCACCATATGATCCAGCAATTCAACTTTTAGGTATTTATCTGAAGAAAACGAAAACACTAACTCAAAAAAATATATGCACCCCTAAGTTCATTGCAGCATTATTTACAATAGCCAAGATACGAAATCAACCGGTGTCTATTGATAAAGGAATGGATAAAGAAAATGTAGTGTATATATATATATATATATATATACACAATGGAATAAAATTCAGCCACAAAAAGAAGGAAATCTTGCCCTTTGCTACAGCATGGATGGAATTTGAGGGAAATATGCTAAATGAAATAAGTCAGACAGAGAAAGATAAATGCTGTATGATCTCACTTATATGCAGAATCTAAAAAAAACAAAAAACAAAAAACATAGGAGCTCACAGAGAACAGATTGGTGGTTGCCAGAGGTGGTGAGTTGGGGATGGGCAAAATAGGATAGGAGGGTCGAAAGGTACAGTTATAAAACAAATAAATCCTGGGATAGTAAGGTACAGCATGGTGACTATAGTTAATAATACTGTATTGCATATATGAAAGTTGCTAAGAGAGTAGATCTTCAAAGTTCTCACCACAAGAATAAAAATTTTTGTAACTATGAATGGTGATGGATGTTAACTAGACTTACTATGGTGATCATTTCCCAATATATTCAAATATTGAATCATTATGTTGTACACCTGAAACTAATATAATGTTATATGTCCACTTACACTTTAATAAAAACAAAGAAAAATCCTGACCACGAAGCTTTTAAATTATTTGCTAACGATTAAATAATTTGCATAATCATTCAATGTAACTGTGTTATTCTCCTTTTCTGCCAAGTAGTTCTTTGCCTTTTTTTCCCTACAGAATGTAGGTTTTCTTTTTCCCTCCAGGCTTCCACGTGCATCCAAGAGTGATAAGAACAATGACAACAGTAAAAATTTATTACTTTTGCTTTATGCCAATCACTGTCCAAGACATTTCACAAATACTAACTCATAAGATCTCATGATATAGGTGTTACTATTATCCCTGTCGCAGACGTAAAAAACCTAGGCACAGGAAAGTTAAATAATGCGTTCAAGGTCACACAGCTAGTAATCGGCAGAGCTGGAACGTGAACTGAAGCAGCCTTAGCTCTTAGCTCTTCAGCAGGACACTATACTGAAGACAAATTACCCAGGCTAAAGGGTGACATTTAGATTTTTTAAATACAATGCTATTAACTTCTGTTATTTTTAGAGCTACAACAACTTCGACTGAACAAAAGGAAACATATACTTTTTTGCTGTCTTCCACATTCCAGACCTATAAAAATGTGCACTGTGGAAAATGGAACGAAGGAGCAACATCAGCCTCCTGCTGTTATCTAAGATGTGATGTGTTACGTAATCTAGTAGTAAGCATATGCCATATACATTTGTTTAAAAACAATAAGAAGTCAAAGGTATAGATACAAACTTTGGCATTCAAATCTTGACTCTATTCCAAGTCTTGTCACTTTATAAAGATGTGTAGTGCCAGACCCATTCTGAAGCTGTGTGTAAAATTCTACATGCAGCAGTGAGATTAATATTTTTTAAAGAGTGATTTTATAGAAAGTTGGCACCAGAAAATAAGGTTCTTTTTCATTATTTTGACATATAAAAGTTTATTGAGGTCACAACGTATTCTCTTTCGTAAAAAAATCATTAGCACATGGTGAAAAACAATTTATTGGCAAAGTCACAGTAGCACTTTTTCAGTGTAAATTTCTCACAGCCCATCCAAAATGTATTTGAGAAGACTTCTAAATACAGCTAGCTGATGAACAGATTAACATGAATAAAGTTCTTCATGCCAGTCTTTATGTTTCAACTTCTCAAATAACATCACTAATCATTTAGCCGCATAGGGCTTGCTTTATTTTTTGAATTCCCCTATACATGCTTTGCAATCAACACTTTCCTTTCAAAGGCCTTGTTCTACCCTCTTTATTAAAACACCCTCTGTGTGATGGCTCACTGAGGGTTTTTCTACCTCCCAAACCTTTTCTCTTTAGAAGAAGGTACACTGTACTTTTTTTCCATCAATACTAACAACATAACGGAGGTGTTGATGTTTTTCAAACACTAAAATTGAGCGAGTCTTGAAATAACTGACCTACAGTTGATTTTGGCCAACTAAATAATTTACAGCTTACCTCTCTGGCTTGGTGTTAACTCACTGTAAACCTCAAGGATCTTTTGGGTAGAGAGGCAACCTGAAAAAATATTTGCACTTATAGGTTAAGTAAAAATTTGTACTGCCAGAGTCCCTCCCTTTGAGGAAACCTAGAAATTTCACCAACATAAACGGTATTTATTTGTAAGAATTATAGTAAATTATACTCGAAAAGGACTTAATCATTTAGCTCAAGCTCTATTGCCAAATGAGGAAACTGAGGCCCAGGGCGGTAATTAACTTGCCCAAGTTTACACAATTCGGTCTTGAAATATGGCTGCACCCGGCTGGCTTCCTAGGACAGCTTTAGGAGCCTTGGAGGCAACACTCCTCTGTTTCTATCATCCCAAGGCCAGGTACCCCAGGTAACTAGAGGCAACTAGAGACCACATCTATAGCCCAAAACCTACTGAAATTATCCAAACTAACCCATCCTAAACTGTTCACTCTGCCCTGCCTTTCCTTTCCCAGGGAAACCTCAATAAAGGCCATGGCCTAAGCTCTCCCCTCACTCTTGTCTTCTAACTCCTGCCCACCCTGGGGCTGTTCCATGTGGCCCTGCACGGCGTGCCATGTCTCCTGTCTCTAGGATCTGTGAGTAAAGCAAACTCTGGTTTTTCCTGAGCCTCTCCTCTGTCTCCTCTTGTGGCCACACCTGCCTGACCATCTCATAAAAGAATACAAAACACAGTCCCTATTTCTTAAAGACAGCAGTTGCTAGACTCAGTGGTTACATATCTTCCTTTCCCCACTCACTTCTCCTTCCCCCAAGGGTCAGAAGGATAACACCACGCTCATGCTTCCTGCTTTTGCGACCTGGGTCACAGCTGTCACTACAGACTAGAAGTGAGAATGGAGTTTGTCTATTGGTAGAAGGTGGAGCTACTCACCAGTAGGACTGATGGTCTCATGGTAACTGAGAGTGAGCAGTGAAGATGTCCTGGCTGGAGTCAGAAGTGGTGAAGTCCATGTAAGGGAACTGCAGAGCTGTCCCCTTCAGCAGTCAATGCCCTCATCCCCCCAGAACCTCCTCCCACGCACACCGGGATCTGTCACTCAATGCCACTTGAAGGGAAGCTAGCACGTGCCTCTTGCCTGTGCCAACAGGAAGACAGTGAACGCTGCCACTGAGACACAGCTCTCTACCAATCTCTTCTCCTCACGGCTGCTGATGGGTTTCCTTCAACAGAAAATAGTTAGTACATGTAGCCCTGAGGAGGTCAGCAGAGTTATTGTTCTGTGGGGAATGGATATCTTTTTGTGATCCCTAACGGGAAAGAGCTTCTTGCCTGCAGCATGCTGTGGATGTAGAAGCAAAAGTATGAAACTTGTAGACAGACAGACTTGTTCATGTCCAGCCGTGTGACCTTTATCAATTATTTAGCCTCTCTGGGCCTCAATTCGCTCATCTGCAAAAGAGAGAAAATAATAACCTATTGTGAAGAATTACTGTGTGGATTAAATGAAATGTTATATAGTTATATGAAACGTTATATGGAATGTTAATTATGAATATAGCCTGGTACATAATAGGCCATTAACATATGAATAGTCTGTTCCCTTCCCACTGGTCTCACAGAGCACAGAGTTCCTTCCCATCCGTGGGGGAGTGTGGGGGGAGTGGGGAGAGGAAGAGAGCCAGGGGTTACTTCCTCCAAGGACAGCTCCTTCCTATGACTTAAGGACATTGTCATTCCCTCTTGCTTTGGCAGCCTGAGAGTAAATTGAAAATACTAAATCTCCTCCATCCCAATATGAGCCAAGGAGATGAACCTTGGGAAATTAAAGAATGCTATACTTTACCATTATAGGAACTACAGTAGTAGGAATGACAGTAGACTTAGCACATAAACGCTGGGGTATAATCAAATCCCTGTTCCATAAGAACACCAAAAATGACTCATTTCATGAATTTGTGCCAAATATACATCATGAGATAGGTGTTTATTTACCAGCGTATCTCCAAGTTACAGAAGGGCACGAAGTTTCCCCACATAGCAAGAGAATCAGCTTCTCTTCCTCTTCCTGTAAAATCTTGAACTATCTTATTATAAAACTATTTACACATTATTTAAGATTTTTTATAAACTATTTATCCTTATTTTAATTTTAAAAAAGCAAAAATAATACAACAGTAACTAAAAACAATTTCATTACATAACTATTTTTCAGAGCCTATTCTCTATATTATATCCTTATACATAATTTAGATTTTACACGTCCCCAGCTGCTATTCACCTACTATTTGGTCATAGCTGTCATATTAAAAAGTTAATTCCTCTCATGGGTAAATTTGGTTTTAAGGGTATTTATCTCAAGCTTCTTCACGGAGATCACTCCCCAGTTCAGAACTTCTCTGTTGTTATTTTTTGCCTTTAGTCTTTTCAGGTCAGAATCTAGGTTGATTTTTATTGCCTTAAACCTGCCTAGCTCATTGTGGGCCACTGAGACTGGAAAGGACCAGGTTACATTCCCCCAAAAAACTGAGGCCAGCACCCTGACCAAGAGCAGCCAGAGGCGGCCGGCCCTGCAGGGGGAGGGCAGAGCACAGCCGCGCTGCAGGCAGTGGACGGGAGGCAGCTTTAGCCTGAAAGATGTCAGTCTTCCCTGGCAATGGCATCCACGACCTGCCATTGGCCATAGCACACTGAGTCAGATGAATGATGAGAGCTGATGACTAAACCCTGCAGGACCAGGCTTAGCCCGGCAGCCTCGCCCCAGCAGATGCTGGGGAGAAGAAACAACAATGCAGTGCAGTAGACACTTGCTCTCAGCCTCCTCTGATGCTAACGTGCTCCAGTGCGTCTGTCAGGAAAATGGACCAGACAGGGCGTTGCCCACACTCTGAATCACAAAGACCATATTATAGAGGGTTTATGAGGAGTCTATGAAAGTAGACTAATTTTTCAAAGCTTTACAAACTTTAACAGTGGAAATGTCAGTTTGTTAATTGGTTTTTTGTTGTTATTCTTGGTTGTTGTTGTTTTTAATCCTGAAAATATGACGGGATCCTGAAAAAGGTGTCTCTGTTTTGAACAAATGCCGGGTACAGGTTTTCTGAATCCCTGCATTGTTAGTGATTCACTTCATTTTCTATATTCCAGCTGTGAACTACACTAAAGCAGCAACCATAGTCAGTAAAAACTTGATGGCAAATCCTGAACATTGTTTTACTTTCATGGCAAAGAGAAGATAGCTGTGAAACTACCATCAGATCCCATCACACAAGTGATTTTGAGAGAAAACTATTTATCCAAACATGTTTTTAATTTCCTTGTATTTAGCCATTTTTAAGTTTTCAAAATTTTCATTTGCTTGATATTTATTTCTATTTATAGTTCTTAAACGTTCTTTATTAATAATCAATCCAGTAGACAAGAAAATTTCAAACTTTCACAGTTTTCCAGATTCAATGAAAGTCCTCTGAAGCTGGGGTTAAAGGAGATAGATGATTCTATGTTAACAAACATCAGTCGGAAAGCCCCATCTGGACTTTCTGGGGGGATGGAGGTGTAAAATGCTCGGTTCCTTCACTTGAGGGGATTACTATCTAGTGGTGACAACAAGGAAAGACATAAATAATGCTAATTTAAAGCTGATTATGGAAAAAACCACAAGAGACATTTTGCTATCATGTATACAAAATGGTATTGGATTCAAAGGAGATCAGAGAGCTAAAAGTTTCTGCCATTCTGATAGCTCTGACTCCACTACCTCCGGAGTCTCCTAAGATGTTAGAAAATTTCGGAATTAATGAGGATGTCAGAGATACATTGACCTGCTCCAAATTGCTTGTCTAACTCAGAAGGTCTTGTAGATCCCAAGTGACACCAGACAACTGGGTTATACATGTCTGCTGATCAATTTCACCAACCTCTGATAGATTGCAAACATAACTGGGAAAAGCTGGTATAGGGCAGGATGCTGGGAAAACACTGCCATCATGACCTCTAAGTACCAGAACAGAGGCTGGTGTACACACACAGTAAATGGAAAACCAAGGAAATTACTTGTGTGATCCAGACCAAAATGACAACCTGTCTAAACTCTTTGAATACATTAGAGATATCTGACTTATCTGGTTGGTTGGTAAGGTTGTATCAAGCCAAGGGATAATCCATGTGTCTGCAATAATAAAGGAGGAAAGCATAATAGTACTACACGTGTGTTCTTTTGTTCATGCAATATATAGTTGTAGAGTACCTATCATGTGGTGGGACGCTAGTAAAGGTTTAACAACCAGCTAGGTGGAGGTGGAAGGGAGCCCTGATTTGTAGCAATTGCTCATTTCTGTGGGGTGAATCCTAATACCAATGGTCAATTTCAAGCTGCCAACATGAAGTCATCAAACACAGTTGGGATGAGACACTGAGTAGCACACCATTATACAGTATTTCCACCTACAGATACAACGGACATAAGTAGCCTCAAGACCATAGATAATAAAATATAGTAAAATAATCAGGAAATGATGACTTTTCAGTATTTGTTACCATTGTCATAAATATAATTTACTTAATTTTTAATAATGGCTGATCATTAAACAGCCAGCTTCCAAGATTCCTGAGAATTTAAGAACCATTTCTCATGAGCCAATATGAGTAGGCTCCACCATACCACTGCTGTTGGGTGCCAGGCACTGTGCTACACGCTGGTGACGTATTGGAGAGAGACCTACTTCCTGTCCGTATGGAGATTACAGTCCAGTGAGGCAGACAGATTAAAGATGAATGGTATTTAATTTACAACAGCAATGGATGTTATAAGAAATAACAGGAAGCTCAGCTTTTTGTTGAGGGATAAGGATGAGGAAGGGTTAGAGAAGACAGCAACTTTGAGGGAATGACAGTTGAACTGAGGCTTGAAAGATGTGTAAGAGGCTAAGGCCAAGACTAAGAAAGATGGAAAAAGCATTCTGGAGAAAGGAAGAGCTTACCCAATGACCCTGTGGAGGGGCAGCCTTGACGTGGTTAAATAGTAGTGAGCAAGGGAGAGAGTGGCAAGGTGGCTGAGCTGGTTCATGGACACCTCATGCAGGACCTCTTAGACCTCTTAAGACTTTGGGTCTTTCCTAAGAGAATGGACAAACTGTGAAAGCTTTAAATGGAGACAAGGGGTTGACAAGTTTATATTTGTGTTTAAGAAGATTACTTGGAATGCTGGAGGGGAGAATGGATTTCAGGGAGCAATAGTAGAAATAGAAACCTTCATTAGGAGGCTATTGCTGTATTTCAGGTGGGAGAGGATAGTGGTTTGGGTTAAGTTTTTGGCAATGGAGAAAGAAATGGATGGAAGATCCATTTTGAGGACAGACTTGACAAGACCTGCTATGGAAGAAAAGCTCATGATCCCCAATATCCATATTTCTTTTCCTTTTCTTGGGCACATGACAAAATTACATTTTCTAGTCTTCTTTGAAGTTAGGTAGAGACAGAGACTGAGTTCTAGCCAGTAGAATATAGGTTGTTGTGTACAATGCATCCAGACGAGTTCTATAAAAATCTCCCACAGGCACTCATCCACTCTTTTGCCACTTCCACAGTGACCTTGGAGAACACATGCTAAAAATGGCAGATCCACAGCCTGGAAGGAACCTTGCACCCCAAGCCAATGTCTTGAGAGCCATTCAATTCATAGTCGATAACTACATAAGCAATAAATCGTTTTTTGTTGTGTTAAGCCACAGAAATTTGCATGAGGGTGAAGGTAAAGTATTGATTTGGGGGATTTATTAGACATAGAGAGTAATAGGAGGGGGGACGTCAAAGATAACTGTGGATTTCCAGCATGAGCAACTGTGTGAATGGAGAAGCCACTTAATGATATGTGGCATACTAGAGAGGAAGGAAGATCATAGTTTTGTTCTCTATATATTTAATTTAAGATATCTATGGAAAAACAAAAGGCAGAGATATTGAGGCAGTAGATAGAAATAAGAATCTCAAAGGAGAAAACTAATTTGGCTCATAAATTTGAGATTTATCACCATATGAACAAGGCCACCACTTTGTATGACTTCAGTAGTCTATGTGAATGGTGCTCCCTGGAGTTGTGTGTGCACAACCTACTTGACTTTATGTAGACGGTATATAAAACCATGTTAGAGGAAGAAATCTTCTAAAAAGAGAGAATAGAGTGAAGAAAAATTCAACTGTAGAACCTTAAACTCTCCAATACTTAACATTAGGGTATAGCATGAGGTGGCCCAAAATAGCCCGAGCAGATAGGACCAGAAGGGTAAGGGAGCATGGTGTCAGGACTGCAGTCTTAGTCAGCTCAGGCTGCCGTAACAGAATACTACAGACTGGGGGCCTTAAACAACACGGATTAAGTTTTTCATATCTCTGGAGATTGAGAAGTCCAAGATCAAGGTGCTGGCAAGGTAGGTTTTATCCTGAGGCCTCTTCTCAGCTTGTAGGCAGCTGCTCTCACTGTGTGCTCACATGACCTCTTCTTTGTGCATGCTCATGGAAAGAGGGAGAGCTCTCTGGTATAAGGGCATTAATTCCATCATAAGGAGCCCACCCTCTTGAACTCACCTAACCCTAATTATCTCACAAAGGCCCCATCTCCAAATACATCATATTGGAGGTTTGGGCCTCAACATACGAACTTGGTAGCGACACAAACATTTAGGCCATAACAAGAGCCAAGTTAAAAAAGTTCTCCATGAAAGAGCTCAACTCTGCTGAAACCTGAGGAGTAGTCAAGAAAGCTGAGGACTGAAATTGCCCATTGGATTTAACAACACAGAGATTACTAGAAACCTTAGCAAAAGCAACTTTAGTGAGATAGTGGGAATGGAAATCAACTTGGAGTTGACCGGGAAACAAATGTGGTATAAGGATATGGAGAAGGTTGACTGTGAGAAAAGAGAGAGGTAGCTGGAGTGGTTATGGAGGCCATGGAGGGTTTTTGATTTGGGTTGTTTTTTACATGGTATAGAGTGTTTGAGCACTCCAGTAGTGAGGAAGAAATGGGAAATATGGGATTCACCCAGGAAATATGCCTAAAAACCAGTGAATATGAGCATTTTCCCTGAGTGGAGCAGAATGTCCAACCCCAGACAAAGCCCGAGAGTGGAAAAATAAGGAAATTCTTTAAGCATTCTGACAGAGACTTTAAGCATTCTGACAGGAAAATTCTTTAAACATTTTTCCAGGAAGCCCTGGAAAATTGCTAGAGGACCTGTTGCTTTTCAAAGAAAACATTTTAGTCATATCTGAACTTTTCAAGAAAAATTGTTGCTGGAAATCATAAGGCAGTAGGCAGTAGTAAACTTCACCATGCTTCCAATCCCTGAGTAATTGCAGTACAAGCTCCCATCCTGATGGGTCTTAATTAACTCCATCTTGGATTTTGGTTTGGTTTTGGTTTCATTGGGTCAACCTAAATTCCAAACCTATATCTCTTCTCATCCAGATTGCTATATATGCCCAGTAGTCCAATGAAAGTACTTAAAAAATCACTTCTAAGAGTATCTGTGCTTGTAGACCACAGGAGTTTAGGGTGGGATTAACTCAAAGGAGTTTTTGTACCAATAAAAGATACTTTGCTGAAGGCCTGCTAGTCTCCCCTCAAAAAAGAAAACATGTTGTCCACATTCATTTTATATTTGGATACTAGAATCTCTTCTTGCTCATCTCTTCAAATCTGTCACCTACCGTGTATTGAGTTGTTAAACCCTGTGTTATTTTCCTTCCTTTTTGTCCCCCATATCATGACCCCAATTCAGACTCCCACTACCTCTCACCTGACGAGACACCATGTCCTGAAATTTTTTCTAATGTATGAAACATTCTGAGTAGTATGCACAAGCTGGAGTACTTAGTATTGTTCACTGTAAGAATCTCTACTTTTCTGAGTGACTTGAAATCTTTGCCAAGTTCTTCCAACAAATCTGCTAGAGGACATCATTTCTTCAGCCTAATTACTTGCATACCAGTGTTGGGATGTACAATAGTGGCATATGTTTTCTGTCTACATTTTTAAAATTTAACTGAGGAAAACCAGACCCGCCATTGGAGGAGCTCCTGGCTAGCGATCTCAGAGTCACGAGGAATTGCTACAGCAAAAGTTGGGGATGTGACTATCACTGCAAGTCATGTTGAGAAGAAGGCCAGTATAACTCCATCAAATAGTTCTTCCTCTGGAAAACAAGCCTGAATTATTGATGCTTAATATTAGAATTATCACATTTAAACCTGTAATTTACAAATCTCCAATTTCAAGAATTGCTATCTTTCACTTTCTGATTCTGATAGGAAGGTATATCTGCTGTTCTTTTGCTGTGTAACAAATCACACCAAAACTTAGTGGCTCAAAACAAACAAACAAATGAAAAATTCCCCTTTCTGTGGGTTGACTGGGCTGAGCTGGGCGGTTCTTCTCCATGTGATGTAGACTAGGCCACTCATCCATCTGCATGCATCTGGGGACTCATCTGGGCTGGAACAGCCAATATGCCTTACTAACATGTCTGGGACTTTGGTGCTGATTACCAACTGGGGTGCTTCATTTCTCTTCTACATGGCCCCTCTCTCTCTCCACATGGTTTCTCATTATTTATTAAGACTCCCAAACTTCTAATGAAATGGTAGGCTTCCAAGTGAGAAAAAGTAAAAGCCACCAGACCTTTTAAGATCCAGGCCCAGAAGTAACACAGAGTCACTTTCGCTGCATTCTTTTGATCAAGACCAGCCCAGATGCAAGGGGCGAGAAAGGAGGAGTGGCATGCGTTGACAGGATTAGGAGGAAGTTGGCGGCCATCTTTGCAGGTAATCTACCACATCTGCTATTAGGCCTTAAGCTTAAATAACCTCAGTTAATTTCTTTTTCACTAGGCATGAATATTTCAGTGCTTGGATAAAAAAGGTTGTGAGACCAAATGCTAACTAAAAATGGATTGTCCATCGTGACTCAATGACTTGACAAGAGACACTCAGCTACAGTGAGATTGTCACTGAAGTTCTCTCAGTGCTCCTCCATTTATGAAGGACATGAAAACTTCTTTTGCTATGATGGACCACTGTGTTTTATAGGCATTTTGATTCGATATTTTTCTGACAGTATGTCATAGCACTAACAAACATAGATAAATGTTCCATTATTTTTAAGGGACAGTCAACTGGAAAATTCTGTGAGTCTATTTTTCTAAAGCATTGTGTAAACATGCAGTCAAGATTGCTTTTCAAATTTGAGCTCAGATATTTTAGATAATGCCTTTTTTTCTGTCTACTTTCAGTTTGACTTCAAACAATTGGAAATCTTTTAAAGACAGAGTTATCTTATGTAAGGAAGAATGGATATTATGTCAATATTTCCTGTAGGGAAGAAAAACAGATTAGATTAGTTGTCTATGTCATTTTCCCATGATTGGATTTTAACAATTTTTTCCTTTTTTTCCCCAGAATTTCACAAGGCTTAGCCAAATCTCTAATAACTGAAGGAAAATGTTTGGGCATGAGAGCCTCTATCACTGCTGGGGATTTCAAAACCATCTGAGAGTTCTTAGGATGAGTTTTGAAAGATGTAAGCAGTAAATATTTTCACAATTTACTTAAAGGTATTTAGTTACTGGAAAAGAGAATTTTGTGTGAAGAGGAAGGTAGGGCAGTTGGGGGGGGCACAGCCTCTTCCCTGCACCATACGAGAAATGTAACATTTCAGCTCCTACAGATAACAGTGGTCAGAGGTTATGAATTGTTGAAAATCTACTCTGAACCATCTTCTCCACCAGATGCCATATACACATCATCTTGTACTAATTAATGGGCTGTTCCTCTACTTTATAGTTAAAGAAATTGGGGTTCATAGAGCCTGTCTTGCCCAAGTACCATCTAGCGAGAGTCAAAGCTCCGATTTGACCTACATGTCCCTGATTCTAAATCCAGAGATGTTTACATTGTGATACACTACCCTCCAAACCATAAATGAATTACATTCTTGGTAATAAAGTTTCCCCCGAGGTTCTCTTATTTCTATTCTCACTCCTCGGTTGTGAGGTGTGTACACAATGAGACTCTCAAACAGAGCGAGGTAGAGAAAAATCTGGGTGGTGCACAGGAAAAAGCCTACTTTGTCAAGTTTCTGATTTCTGGAACAAATATTGTGATTCTTCCTCAAAATTTCTGTCTTTAGCACCGTGACATTTGGAGCTTGAGGATACCCAGGATTTCAGTATTTGATGTACCATCTAAGCTCTTAATATGGGAGAACCTCAGAACGAAGGAACAACCCAAACACATAACCTTGAAGACCAAGCACATGGGGTGTGTTTCCTTGAACATGGGGCTGGGAGTTACTGATAAGGATTTTCAGACAGTTTTCATATCAAAACACTAAGTCTTCAGAATCACCTACCCTATGAGGAAGTTGCAACAGGTACCAAGGCCTAACTGAAAGCAGCAAGAAGTTATTTAACCAGTCATTAATCGTGCAAGGTTGTTTCCTTCTTGTTGAGTTCTTACAATGCAAGGTAAAATTCTAAGGATTCTGTCTGGGCTACAGATTTAGCTTTACTACAATCCCACCTATTCAATATTTACACTAATTCCTCCCACTTAGCCCTCACCATACACACCTAATAACTTTTACTCTCTGAGCGTTGTGTCTGCTTCCATTTTTCAGGAAGTTACATGATCATATGGCAGAGGGCCTCTAATAATGTTGCTGAGGTTGGGTCTTGATGGTCCTTCTGCCTCTGAGTATAACTTTTGAAGGCCATTCTGAGGATGTTGCGTGGCAACTCAGTGTGGTGGTGGTAATGGTGGATTACACATCCTGATGCTGTGATGTTCAAGACTCAAGATAGAGCAGCATCGAGTGGGGTTCAAGGCCAAGTTCCCTTCTCTGTAGTGTCTATATCCCTCAGAGGGAGGCAGGGGGAGAATGAGGATGAAAAATAAAACACTGCATATGAAGATGACTTCAAGTATGGAGGTTATTTTACAAAGAAAGAAGAAAGCCATATCTGAAATGATACAAAATTGTTTCTTAAGGACCAAGTGAAACTTCCCTTTCAATCATAGGATTTTCAAGCACAAATGGTTTGTATTTAATACACATCATATATTTCGCATAACTATTGGTCTTGGTTTCATCTAATAACTCAAAGTGTATTTTCCTGTAAAAATTTACTAGGTTTCTTTCTATATTCCCCACTGGGAGACTAGCTGACTACTGAAACAAGAAGGCATTCCCAACCAAAACTTTTATGAAGTTGACTATATTGTGTTCCACCCCTTCAAGTTCCAGGCCAGTGCTGCTGTGAAATTAGGACTGTGTCTTAAATCCAGACTCGAGGGCATGCGACTGAGGGTGGAGAGAAGACTCTATTTAGCATAACTGAACCAATGGAAGCATTAGTTCTTGTCCTAAATCTACCAGTCATGATGTGCTATCTGTAGCCCTGATCCTGCCCTGGAACCAGTGTTCCCTGGTTGCTGCTTCTCTTCTCAGATCCAAGTCTTCTGCACTATTGGCCCCAAATCCTGAAGATTTCCTGATGACTCCCTCCAGTTGCCTGCAGGGAGCATGCCTGGATGCTAGCATTGATATATTCAATACGCAAGAGTGTCTGACTCGAGAAGCCAGGGTCTTTATTGAATCCTGCAGAAAACAGGAACCAACCACACGCACTGCTTAATATGTCACGTGCACTTCCATCTAATAATAATGAAAATGATGAGAATGTATTATTTTTATGATAAGTATTCTAGTTTGCATTCAATATACGTCTTGTTTTGATTTTAATCTTATAGAATGCTGTAACTAGTCCCGTTTCACATATGGGGAAGCTCAAAGAGCTTTAATGACATGTCCAAGGTCACACAACTAGTAAATATAATAACTGAACTGAACCATCTCTGACTGCAACCCTTGTGTTTTTCTCCCTGACAAATTAATATAAATACTGTACTGTTTTGTTGTTATTGTTGTTTTTAACAGACTGAGATAAACATTTCTAAGGAGCATCTCCATATTCATCAAGTATCAATTTAACTGAAACCTCTAGAGCGGTGGTGCACTGAATAGGAACCTCTTATAGTGGCCTTCCACAATAATTCTCTTAACTGATAATGGAAATAAATCTATTAAAGACTTCAGATAGAGGGAGCACACTGTGTGAATACCAATTTTAATGTTGGCTCAAAAACTAAAACACTTGCTTTACACTTTTGTTCAAGTGGAGTTTAAGCAAATTGTGTTGAATATCCATGTTTGATTCAATAGCGATTTTTGAAACATTTTTGTATTCTTATATAAAAGTCTTAGCTCCATATTATTATAATATATCAAGGTTGGTCACCAAATGCATAAATACTGAGTGCAGCTGTAGAATTTAATAAAACCAAAAGTTTGAGCTAGCAAATGAAAAATTATACATTATTGGAAACTTGTGCTCGAAGTTGAAACTTGAAGGAAATATTTTAGCACCATCACAATATTACATTGCAATCATTATTTAATTTATCTCCTCTGAAATGACTTAAGGGAAGTGCTCACAAAGCCCTATTTGCCTCAGCCAGGAAGTAAGGCAGTGGTCAGCAAGTGAGTGAAGTCAGGCAAAGCCGACAATGCCACCATTGTAAGAGCACCTTGGAGGGGTATTGTTTGACGTTGACCGAGTGAGGAATGTGTTGGGAAGTTTTTATTTCATCTTAACAAAAGGGTAGGGCCAGAGCAATAACAGAAAACTAGCCTTTTCTTGAATTCTGTTTTTTTCCATTTAATTGAAAAGCATCAACTTAAATGTACCTGAAAGAAAGAAATGTCTTGTAGGAAATTATGAAGATTTTGGAAAATAGTTTTAAGTTTTAAAAATGTATCTTAAGTAAATAGCATATTTTTTAACCTCTCTGTAAGTATATACTATATAAATATTCATAAATGCTATGTATAATATATATATGTATATATAATTTATATATTCACCATTCACTTTTTCCAGGAGAAACTTTAAGAACTCCTAAGCAACCTGTGCATTTCAATTGTCACTTTGAACTTTGGAACAAAGGAGAGACTGTAAAACCAGTTTATAAAAAGTATTATGAGATACCACAACTGGCATTTTTATGACCTTATTAAACTACATTCAAGTGGCATAAATTATAAGTAATGAAAGTGAAAAGGATCTCTGACCTGATTTTAATATTGGGTGCATGCTTATTAGTTTGAGTTTTTTTCTCAATAGAAACCTTTTTTCAAACTTTAGCAGTTGATATTATGTGGAAGTCATAAATGTCAGATTACATTAAACTATTTTGGTTCATAGAATAGCACAGTCATTAAGTTACTAGAGAGTAATGAGTAGGTCTTCTCACAAAGTGGAGGCAAAGGTGTTAATTTAGATTTGAAACATTCCACCTCATTATAAAAGCCAAATTAATTTGCCATGTGTAGAAGCAGCAAAAACCAATATTTGAAATGTGAAAGACCTCCTTTTTGTAGGAGAATGATAGAAAAGAGCATTATTAAGTTTCTATTTCTGAAGAGTGGGCATACTGGTCCCTTGGAAGTTAATTATTAAGTGTTATAGAGTCTCTTATTAGAAATTTCTATTCAAGAAGTTGAATTGATAGACTTCGTTAAATGTTAAAGATGAAAGGAAGTCTGGGCATTTAGATAGTTTGAAAATCTGTAGACTTAAATATCAATGTAAAGTTGATTTATTTTATCTCCTCCAATTTTTATAACTTATTATTAAGAATGTATTTTCGTCTGGTTTTAGAGATTTTGTTTAGGCATTAGTTACAAATTCTGAAAAAGATAAAAAGAAAAAAAATCCACTAATTTGGAAGACTATTGAAACACAGCATAGAGCATCCTGAATTTCAAGTGTCTATTTATTAAATCCAGGCCAAATGAAGAATACCTAAAAACATAAAGAAATGAGGATACTTCACAAAAAAGTCAAAACAACAGCCTTTAAAAACCTGGACAACATATTGAACAACGGTAAAATGATAAGAAGAATAATGTTGAATTAGCTTACCATTTTCTAAATGTGAGAAAAACAGACATGCAAAAGCCGCTCGAAAGAAATTTATAGTAGCCCCGCCCGAAGATAGACAAAAGTACCCATCACAGTATCTACAGCATCCAGCATACAGAGTGGTCACCTGAAGGACTTTTAAGTGAAGTCGTTCTGGTCAGGATAGCAGGTTACTGAGGCATTAGTAGACATCCCACGAGGATTTCTAGAAACTCCTCTGTGTTCTTAGCAAGAATGGCAACAGGCAGTAATATTAGATCCTAAGAGACCTTGGGGAAGTGAGGTCATGCAGAATCATTTAAATTTAGAATGAAAAGCAACTTTAGTCCCTTTTGTTTGTATTTTACTTTCTAGCTCAGGAAGTGTTTTTATATCCTTACAGCAACCAACCCAAATGACTAATATTTGTATTTTATTTTTTATATTAGGACACAGGTTCAGAGAGCATAGATCATCTGTCCAAGATCACTCATCTAGTTAAAGCCTGAGATGTTTATACATTATCTGGCCAATGGCCATCTCATCTCTATTTAAGTGCCCCCAGCAAGAATATTTCATGACTTCTTGGGAAAACTCACTTCACTGATGGAAGAGTTTTGCACAAAAAAGTTCTTGTGATATTTTTTAATATCTAGCCCTTGCTTTTTCTAATATGACATTCTGGATCAATAATAACCATAACCAACATTTGTGTGTCATTTTACGGTTTGCAAGTTGTTTTAATACGTATTACTTAAATTATAACATGCGAGATTGCAATTTCTGCTTTCACACACCAATGGTTTTTCAAAAACGCACAGATGTCTCTCATGTCTCTGTTAACATTCTCACATTCCAGACTCTTCACTCCTTTTCAGATGAGCGTCAGTTGGCCCATCTTTTAAAATGTGGTTTCAGCTACAGGGCTAACATTCCAGAAGCACTCTGAGCAGAGTAGAAACAAAGAAGAGGGACAAAACTGCTTGATCAGATACAGGGAGGGAGGAAAGAGGTAGATGAGTATATTAGTTTCCTGTGGCTGCCGTAACAAATTACCACTAACTGGTGGCTTGCAATAGAAACATCTTGTCTCGCAGTTCCGGAGGCCACGAGTCTGAAATCAAGGTGTCATTTCCCTCTGGGGTTTGGTTCCTTCTCAAGTCTCTGAGGGAGAGACAGTTCTGTGCTTCTCTCCTAGCTTTGGTGGTGGTAGGCAGTTCTCGGTGGCCCCTGGCTTGTAGGCGTGTCGCTCCAATCTCTGCCTTCATCTTTACGTCACCTTTTCTTCGCTGTGTCTCTGTGGGTCATTTTTTGTCTCTTCTGAGGACACTCATCGGATTTAAGGGCCACCCTAATCCAGTATGATCGCATCTTGATTCTTAACTAACAACACCTGCAATAACCCTGTTTCCAAACAATGTCACATTCTGAGGTTCCAAGTAGGCATGAATTTGGGGGGAAGGGGGACACTATTGAACCTACTATAAGGAGGAAGAGGTTTTGAGAGCTTCATGTGTACCTGACGCCTGTGATGATTATTCTCAGGCATTGACTGATTAAAAAATCTATTGATTATCACCTTTGGGGAAATGAGCAAATTGACTAAATTGATGTTTTAGTGTTTTGAAGACAAAAAAAGGGGGCGGGGGAGATATGTATGTTTCTGTTCAGTCAAGTGATTTTTATTAGTAGAGATGGTACAATCTCAAACAAAGAGGAACTTGGTACACAACATGGCAATTTTCAGAGGGTGCCCGACGTTCCACTGGAAAGTCACTAGATACTCAGTCACAGTGCATGGAGAAGGGCCAAAATGAAACAGAGGAAGTGTAATAACCGAACATATGGAAGTAATGTAGTGATTCTATTAAGAAGTGACAGATAGAGGCCATGGGGATTGCAAATCCATCACCCAGTTTTCAATGATATATAAAGAACAGAGACCCTAAAACACTGTTCATTTATAAGTGATGTTTTTCCTCTTGTCTAAATTCCCTGAGGACTTTGGCTAACAGTACAGAATGTCAATGGAAATTGAATGTGTGATCTCAGAAAATTCAATGAATTTAGGGAATGGAGAAAGGGAAAATTGATGCTCAGGACACCAATTGAGAAAAGTATGGGTGTCAAATGGCTGAATGTTTTCTGGACAGATCTTGCCAGGGAGATTGGTTATAAGTTTGGTATCTAGACAACACATGAAGGTGAATCTGGGTATGGTTACTTGCCGATGGAGGAAGGGATGAACTCCACAGATACCTGTATCTCATAAGAGGTAGGTGGTGGAGAAAGAGAAGTGCTAGTAGTTATACAGAAGTGCTAAGAATCAGAGTCTAAGGGAGGAATGACTTTTATTGGCCTCTGTACTTCCTCATTGTGGGGCTGGCTAACCTCAAGTGTGGCCTGAACTCCTCTAGAGTT